>NC_072439.2:46410468-46715234 GCF_028878055.3 Symphalangus syndactylus
TTCATTATATGATATGAAAAAAAAGTCACATTTGTTAACATTACCTTCAGTCTCAACAGAAAAGTCATTGACTATTAGGAAGCTGTCAGATTCACAGTGGTGAATTTAGTTGTCCTAAATTCTAATATTTGGTTGAAAACTTATATTTTGTCACTAACAGGAAATGTTGTCAGTTGTTTTCCTTGAAATGACAGTTGCGTGTTGTTCATTTTCGAGAAAGTATCTGCTAAATACTTGTCTGTGTAACCAAATTTTGTGTCAGTCATCTGTCAAGTAAAAATGGTATTCTGTGAAAAAAAAAAAAAGGCAGTTTTAATGCACAACTCAAAAATCCTGCAATCCCTTTCGCTTGAGACAATCATCATACTTCTGTGTGCAACAGAAGTGCTGAATGGGTACTTCCATTTCTCCCCACAGAATATTAAAAAGATGTGTACTCAACGCTCAAGATTTAGTAAAGTTAATACTTATTACTGTGCCATCAAGAACATTCTTAAGGGAAGTGACAACTTGTTTTTTTTTTTCACTGTGAGCATGTGGTGGTGAAGAATGCCTGGTAGTCCAGTCTGGTGCCAATGTGGGATTGTGCTAAGGTGCTGGCAGTTTTACCCACCATGACTTTTGCACCATCATTGCAGATGGTAATGGAGTTAGAAAGGCAAATAACATCTAGTATTATTATAAAAATGGTTTTGACCTTGCAGGTTCCCCAGAGGTCTGTGGAGCACACATCCATTGGCACAGAGGGTGGTACGAGAAGAGAGAAAAACATGAACTCAAGTTGGTAGGAAGGCTTCCAAGGAAGAACTGAGCTGGACCTTAAAGGACAGTTAAGATTTGGATAGGTGGTAAGGAGTAGGTGGTTAGGAGAGCGGGAGGGGATTTCAGGACAGAGAAACCGTAGGAGCAAAGGAGTAGAGAGAGGAAGGACCATGACATAGTCAAAAGACTAATGAGAAAGATAGTTGGGTTGGAAGGTTGGGAATGGGGAGTAATAGTTTATAAAATGTGGCATATAATCAGATTATAAGGCAACTGAAAAGTTTGGACTTCCTCTAGAGGTTGCTGGGAGTAACTAATGGTTTTTGACCACTTCTGTGACTTGCTGAGCATATTGGTTTAGAACATCCTTCTGGTGGCAGTGTAAAAGGTAAATTGGTGAACAGGAGAACCGGATACAAGGAGACCAACGGGGTGTTAATTGTAATCGCATTAGTAGGGGTCAAGAGCACAGACTAGAACGATGGCAATAGATGGAACAGATTGAAAGCTAAACTAATTGCCTCAGAGGTAGAGGCAATATGAGAACTAAAGATGAAAAAGTCAAAGGTCACCTGTATTTTTTATTGCATAGCCCCAATTGCTTGCCAAGGACATTGTCTATTAGGGAAATGTAAAAAAAATTGGGGGCTTTTATATATGGTCCCACGTAAGACTTTATCCTCCCAAAAAATCAGAATGCTTCCATTTTTTCCGATAACAGGACTATATCATTGAACATATTTTCCTTTTGCCCTGCTGCCAAAAGGCTTTGTGCCAGTTTTCATGTTAAGATCACAACAACTACAATTCTCTCAATGGTTAGTACATTTTCTTTCTCCTGCCTTCTCTGGCTCTGGTTCTGTTTGTAATTCTTTAATGGTATTGTATTTATTCTTCTTGACGCCAGATGTCTTCCGTCTTATTTTGAAAGAGGCTAGGAGAAGGGGAGAATACAATTTAATTGCTCTTAACATATTTTATTCTTACGTGGAATAAGGCCCTCCTCTTTATCATACTTTACTCAGAACCTGAAGAAAGACTAAAAGCCTCTGATGTCCAAAACCAAAGCACTACTTCTTAATTTGAGAGAATTTCAACAAATTCAGTTAATCTGGTTGCCCAATTCAAAGCATGTTAGAAGCAGCAGGTAATAGGGTAACACAACACCTATTAAAGACAGGTAAATTGATAGCTAAAAGAAGTAATCCCTGATAATCTGAGTAACAATAGAGAGAAGAAGCAAGATGCAGGTAGAAGTTTCTGATGATTATAAGTTATGTGAATGCACCCAACACAGGTAGTAATGAATAAAGAACTGTTACCTGTTAAGGTAGAGAATACCATTGTGAAAGCTCACATTTATTGAGCTTTTACTATATTCCAAGTTTTGTGCCGTTGCCTTGCATGCATCATCTCACTTAATCTTCACAATAACCCTGCCTTTCTATGATTTTCCCTTTTACAAATGAGTCAATTTAGTTTTAAAGAGATACAATATACACACAAAGGCACATGGCTAGCTGTACCTGGCACAGTTAAGATTTGAAGCTAGTAGCTCTGCCAGATACCAAAGTCTGTGTTCTTTATTCTCATTTTGGACTCTTCATTTACCTGTTAAATAATAATAGCTTATGTTCAGTATCCTCTTTGAAGAGAGTTTTGTAAGGTTTTATTTATTTACTATCTATAGTCAGCTGAAAACATTTTTGCATCACTGTTTTTTGTTGTTGTTGTTGTTGTTTTGTATTTTTTTTTTTCTGAGACGGAATTTTGCTCTTGTTGCCCAGGCTGGAGTGCAATGGCACGATCTCAGCTCACCGCAACCTCCACTTCCCAGGTTCAAGCAATTCTCCTGCCTCAGCCTCCCAAGTAGCTGGGATTACAGGCATGTACAACCATGCCTGGCTAATTTTGTATTTTTAGTAGAGATGGAGTTTCTCCATGTTGAGGCTGGTCTCGAACTCCTGACCTCAGGTGATCTGCCCACCTCAACCTCCCAAAGTGCTGGGATTACAGGCGTGAGTCACCGCTCCTGGCCTGCACCACTGTTTTAAATAAGACGTTCATTTTTTAAAATCGTGTTTTGGAAACATCTGTGCATCCCTATTTCCACACCACAAAGAACACCATTCTTGTAAACTGCTTTTTGAGTTAAAGGAAGAAAAGTAATATCTATATAAAACGTGAATCAACTGGTAGGAATTGTCACAATCCTTTGCTTTGCTGGGCACTAGGTACTCTGATTTGTTTTTCTTCCTCTGGCTTCGAATGAAGTTGCAAACGTTGATTTCCAGAGCAGTTGTCTGAGATCATGGCCCGGGGTACACGTCATATAACCGGTTTACTAGGGAATTACAGATTGTGACAACACTCTTGTGTAGCTGAAAAGCTAAAAATAGCCCAGGGCAGTTCTAAGACTAGAAATGGAAACCTACTGTAAAAGATGAGTTCACCAAAGAAATCGTACCAAGAAAAACCCTTAGATGACTTTCAAACATGTGTCACTATGGGAGTGACAGATTGCAACATTAAGGGAAGCTGCAGAAGAATTATCTGAGAACCTAGTAAAGAACCCAAGACTTTCTACTTTGGTTATGCCCCCGCTTACACCTTATTTATCTTCTTCATCTCAGTTTAAGTCTTAATAGCTGTAGCTTAAAATTTGAGGGACTGCTAACCTGACGCAGGTGTCTACTAACTTGACACAGTCACATGTGACACAGGTGACTTAGAAAAGATGGGCAATTCACAGCTATCGATTTGGTGACTGGGAACCACCAGTATTTGTGAGTCGTGGCCAGTTTTGTGGTCTAAGAACCAAACACAGGTAAGCTTAAAGATAGTTGAAGTATAGTTAATTAAGAAGAATCAGAGGATGGGTGGAGAGGAACATACAGTTACGAAGTCAAGCTACATTTGTTGTTCCATAAAACTAAGGATCTTAAAGTTTGTGGATAGAATATTGTGAAAGTTCACTAAATCATAAAGAATCTGGTTGTAGCAATATTATTTTGGTTCCAACTGATTCCAGAATATAAGATTGGAGCTATTTCTTTAAAAGTTCAGAAATGTAATTTAGGACAACTCTCTTGTCTAAGTGGAAAACCTACAGATCATTCTTCCTCAGGAGATGGTACAAACTGAAAATGCTCACAGGGTCAAAAAAGCTTGAAGTAAGCATGGCTGGATATTAAATCCGTAATGGATATTAAAGCAAGATGCCTTGAGGATATTTGAACCTTAAGAGGTTAGCCTTTAGGAGGATAATCATTCACTCTCACGAATGTCCTCTTTTACCACCTGTCTTGTTTTATTATATCTGTCTTTTGTAATGCTTTATTGGGAATATCTTAAAGTTTGATCTCTCCTACATTTCTTTTACCAACATTACCACTTCCAGATGAGAACAGTGCAAATGGATGATGATGTCTTCTAGAAAAGGAGAGTATAAAAACAACCACTATAGGCATTTTCACATTTTTTTCTTTTCATTTATTATTTATTGTTCTGCTTTTCTGCAGATCACCTTTAAGGAAGGCTACATTGAGATTTTTAAAATGGTCAAAAGTCTGTGGGAAAACAGGAAAGCCAAATATATGTATATTTAGTCATGCTAATGAAAATTACAATTATAACTCTGTGGGCTTAAGAAAAAGATTCAGTAAGAGTCCTCTACCCCATAAGAAGGCTCCTAACTCAGCATCTTCCACCCTTGTTAATTAATGACATTTAAGGAAGTTTTATTTTAAATGTCATTTCAAAGTTCTGTTTTCATATTTCCTCTACCCTTTTTTCAGAAATTTAAAGAATACTGAAAATCCTATGAGAACTCCATTTGATAAAAGTACTGCTTTCTTGGCATGAACTAGAGGGAAATATTTAATACTCACTATGCTCAAGGCATTGCGCCTTCATCCTCACCAGGGTCTAAAATGTGGTATTGTAATGATAGAACTCTAGACTTTAACACAGGCAAACGGAAACAGAGGTAAAATCAGGAAGCCATTGATACGTGAACATTCCCTTGCATACAAGGCATTTCATGGCACAATCTAATGGTATTTATAAGTGAACTACATCTATCCTTGAGAAATGACTGAAAATAGCAAGTTCAGGACTAGTTATAGCCATTTACTTATATAAAACACAAGACTATTTTTTAGAATTTCTACATCAGTTTTAACTTGCAACAAATTATTTGTATACCAAATAAGTAGTATGTTTTGAATCTAAAGAAATATATGAATCAAAATACACAATTGATAACTTGGTAGTTATGCAGGCGGCATGTAAATTATAATGGAAAGTCGGTCAACGGGTTGGTGCCCTTCTAAAATTATCATGCCACATTCCAGTTGAGTGTCCACGTTACAGAAAACATGTTCACCTTGCTAAACCCGGGGCTACCTGACAGTGCCCTGAAATATTTCTCCCTTTTCCTTTCGGGACTAATTTAGTAAAAATGAACTCTTTTAAGGTCACTGTATACATCATTCCCTATTTTCTTTTTCATGACCACAACCCCAGATTGTGCTGGGACATCATCCACTCCCAGCAGATGCGGCCCCTTCTGAAGCTGTCTTATTCAGCCACCTGTTCAAATGGATACCAGGCTTCACAGTGGCTGTAAATCACACCATTTCTTTGTTTGGATTGCTTGGTGCAAACACCATCGAGGGATGCATAGGAACCTCTCATAACCAGTCTCTCCATAACTCAGTTTGAGTACTTACCTTTGAAGAGATATTTGGTGCCCTCCCCCACTTAGCAGTCTTCTCTTAGCAGACAGAAGTCCCAGACTGAACCACATGGAATCATATAGGCCTGGTCAGTATTGCCCTTTACTCCACTTACTCAGTGACCTGTGTGGTTTTCAGGATTTCATCGGTAAGAAGACCCAAGACAGTCTACTGAAAAGTGTTTAAATAATAAGATTGTTCAATTAAGTGAAAGATAGTAATAAGCACTCCACAAAAAAAAGAGTATTTCATTTGGGCAGTATCCATAGCAAAGTTAGAGCTCTCTAGTTAAAGGGTGTACATGAAAAAAACAAAGTACATGTTTTGACTATCATATTGGGAAAAGTAGAAAACACTGAAGTCAAATGAGGGTGGAGCAAAGCACTCATACCCTCTGGTGGATATGTTGATTTTATAAATATTTTGGATGACAGTTTTGCAACCTATGTATCAAAAGCTTTTAAAAAGGCTGTGCCACTTAAAATCTGCTTCTGGAATTTAGTAATTGAACATGTGCACAGATACATATGTACAAAGATGCTCATTGCAGCAGTGTTTATAAAGGCAGAAAATTGGAAACTGCTTCTGTGCTCATCAGTGGAGGAACTGTTTTACTAAATTATATTGCAGCTATTACACATGTTGTAAAGCTTTCTATAAAACTAGCACGTGTCTATAATAGATGTTTATAAAACAGTATGTATAATATGGTATCATTTTGGTTAGTGTGTTTGTGTGTTCTTGCATGCATGTATGTCCATCTAAGCCTGAAAGGATGTACTCCAAAATTTTAAGAAACTTAGCTCCTGTCTAGGAGATGGGATTACATATGACTTTTATTTTTTTCTGTATACTTTTTTGCATCTTCAGAATTTTTTTGTGTTGAGTATATATTTTATCAGAAAAGAAAATTTTATTCTAAGAAAAAAATAAACCTGAGCCCTTGAGTTATCAGCAGAGGACTCAAGGTGAACAAACAAGACCTGGCCACTAACCTTCAGAAGCTGACAGTGTGGTTTAACAGGGCAGGAAGCAGACAGTGTGATTTGTACAAAAATCATTCTGGGCCATTCCTGAGTACACCTTGATCGTCATAGAGTCACAACCAAGGGGTGTTCTTGGAACATCCTGGCACGTTTGACTCTAAAACAGACTTGGAGTCCAAGCTTCAGGATGCATTTTCCTCCTTGAATGGGCTCCTTTTCCACTGTGCTTCTTTGCTGTCAGCACATTCCTGAATGCCTGGTCTGGTCAAAAACAAGCTCATTTACTCCCTACAGCACACACCATTTACTGAGCTGACTTCCTGTGTGGCTCCCCTGTGTGTCCAGAGTTACTAATATGTTACTTCCTTTCCTCCCCACCCCAGCTTCCACAGTACTTGTCTTTCCACCTTCGGAAGTCAGCCTTCCAGACCTGCAGTTCTTGGCACTTTTTCGGCTCAATTATTACTGTTTTTCTTGAACTCTGTAGTTTGCATTTTGATAAAAATGAAAAAAATTTGACCTAGTGTCTTCTATCTCTGCAATATTTTTGCACCATTTTGTTGGGGGGAAAAAACGTTCTACTTATTACTCATGCCTTGACTCTCATGCCCGAACTCTGCTACAGTTAGGAAAAAACATGTAGGAATATGTGTCATTCATAACTGCATGGCATGTAAGTAAAATTTTGTTATGTTTCATATTTTGTGAAATCTAAATATTCACATAAAGGCTTTTGCTTCTAATCTTTTGTTTCCCTAGAACTTGCCATGTACCTGGATTCACAATTTACTGAAAAATAGAAGATCCCATATTTTTACTTTAGTAGTTGTCTATTATTACAGTTTTTTTCCCTTTGTGTTCTTCTTGGAATTAACTACTTTTTCTTGTCTTAAAAATTGTAGAGAGCCACATGTTTTTTCCATATTTGCACATCAGTTACACTTCAAATTATGTGAATGTTTTGATATTTACTTTCGTAGTGTAATTCTTCAACTTTATTGTTGGACAGTAAACCTTTCTTGCATCCTGCTAGGCGTAAAGGTTGAGAGACCATTAACCCAAATGAGCGTTGGAATACTCTCCAATCTCTTAGTAAATGGCAACCATATCAGGGGAGGAATAGGCTATTTGAGAATTCCGATACAGTAAGTCAATCTCACTTGCTGTCCAAGGCAAGTTTCAAACACCCTTACACATAAACAAGAATTTGAGCAAAGATCCTAATCTGACTGCTTTTATTCAGATCTTGGGCAAATAATTTAACTTCAGCATTTTTAACTATCTTTATTTTTATCTTTATTCAGATCTTGGACAAATAATTTAACTTCAGCATTTTAACTATCTGTTTTTATTTAGACCGGTTCCCTTATTTGTTACATATTCTTTCCAGGCTAGTGATATTAGTTTCTCCCTTTTTCCCTGTTATGTGGTAGAATGTCTTCTGCCAAGAGATAGGAAACCTGGATTTTACAGCAGTAGAGACTGGTACTCTTTTCTCTAGTATTGCATTCTAATAGTACCATATTGGAGTTTGACCTACTTATTACACACAGGCAAATGTTGCCAAGTCAGTGAGGTTTTCCTCCAAATAAAGGGCCATGGTCTTGCATCACACATGGGAGGTTTGCATGCAGACCAGATTATCTGGGAGCTAACTGCCAACCTGTGCCACTGTGCAAGGGAGGAGTGCCTGGGGCCATGTACAGATGTGTTTCTCATTCCAGGCCTAATTCTTCAGAACTTAACTTCAGTGAGCTCCTGCTGGACTCAATCAAAGGCAACAGAATGTGGGCTACAGAGAACAAGTGGCTTTTTGTACATTTTTCAGATGTTTGCAGTGATGACCAGGTTTTCCTGACTATATTCCACTGGACCCCACTTCCCCTTTGTTCTTCTGAGAAATTATATATATATTTTTTTCTCCATGCACAATTTTCCTCTAGCAATAGCCCTGGTCACCCATAATATAGTCCTCATTGAAAATAAGAGAAATTGAATGGACCTAAAGGACTCTGTGGCTGAAATAAAAAAGACATGGCTCAGCATTTTCATATAGTTTTAAATACTCTTAAAGTTTATTGATTTGAAATAACTGAAATTGCAAATATAAGATTGGATAGTGGTATCAGCCTAAGACATGGATGTGTCTTTGTTTTCCTAGCCCTTTATTGTCCTGGATAGGAAAGGTCTCACAGCAGTCACGCTGTTTGTGCTTAGAATTCCTGGTTAAATGCACTGGATGAAGGTGCATTGAGATGGGTTACATCAGCAGCATTCATTCTGCTGGTGAAAAAACCTGCCAATTAGAAACTTCCAATACTGGTAATAAACCTTCATGTGTTCCACAGTGGAAAAGGGGAAAGGAATGATAAATATCACATTTCATGTAAGTATCAAAAAAATACATGTTCTCAAAAGTGTGAAGAAAAGGAGAAAGTGGTGTGTGGTAAAATTCCGTAGCTTCTGTGCTAATTGATACTGAATGAAGAGGAGAATTAATCACATTTAATGAACACAATGTACAAGTTATACACCAAATGATTGCAAAATGAAATCTCCTTATCAGTTTTTAATGAATCATAGAAAACTTTTCAATATCACTTACTTAAAAAGCAGTCGATTCTTAACAAAATTAACATGAGCATTCTGACAAGCTGTGTGAGAACACAAATTCAAATCATTCCTCAGAGTAAATTAGAACAATTCTATCCAACTCCATATGCTAACAGGTATTTTTGTATTTGGTCTCTGTTCTGCCGTCATTTCCTTTTAAACCATAAGGATTTTAAGCTCTAAACTAAAGGCTTCTATATTTTGTTGTTGCTGGTTCTTTTGGTTTTTTAAAATTTGTTTGCTGGGAATGAGGGACATCATTTGTAGATTAGGGGACAAACACCAATGACTAGTGCAGCTTTTGTTTATATGGGAGTATCTTTTGGCATTTGTTTGACGTTATCCCATGATATCTGCTATAAAGCGGTGAGGTAGGTCTGAAAAGAAGTCATGAAAAATGGTAAAAGGTTAGAAAATAAGACATAAGAAGGATGAGATTTTCATCAACAGTGTTTTGTCTTAGATTTTTCTTGTTAAATAAACTTCACTCCCTTAAATAAGCAGTTTTGTTTACTATGTTCGTTTTCAACCTTGATATGCCTTTGCTGCTTGAGGTGGAAATAATTCTGGGATGATTGTGTTACATATGTAATATTGATATGTTCTCATGAGTTTATAGAATAATGCTGTACTGTTCAATTCAAATACTTCCTTTCACCAAGAATAGACCATGTTTGCCATGTCAGTCAGAGTGGCCATGACTGTTTGGTAAGCTAACTAGTGGTGGATGTATTTCTCTTTCACAATAAACCTATTAAAGCTTGAAAATTAACACTTATAAGTCAGCACTTTTTTCAAAAAATTATATATTACAATTTGTTTTCCTGTTTTACACAGGCAGAATTTAATGGAAAACCTGACTCTCTCTTTTTTAATGATGGCCAGCGAAGAATTGACTTTGTTCTAGTATATGAGGATGAAAGCAGAAAAGAGAGTAATAAAAAGGGTACAAATGAAAAACAAAGGGTAAGTTTTAATGCTATTTTCCCTTCTTTTTATTTCTTATGTTGTAACATGAAAAAAACTGCTATTTTATATAAGTAATAAAGTGAAACTGGTGTTGAAATATCATACACAAAACAATTTCATATTTTCTCTGCTCATGTTCTCTCAAAGCATATTAACAAAACGTTTTTTAAATATGAATCAGAAACTTCCTCAGGCTCTTAACCTCATTTGGTTTCACAGCTGAAAGCAGACTTTCTTTCAAGGAATTGGACTTTGTATTGTACAGAAGAGATTTACCTTAAGCATGCCTGGCTATTCAATTAGGTGGCATAGGAAGCTAATGATTAATAATGACAAGTGTAATAACAACTAGCTTTCAATGTGTGCTCACTCAGGTATTGTAGATACATTTGCATACATGTTGTCCTTTCATACAGCATGAAGTGGGTTCTATAATCACACCATTTTATGGATGATAGAGATGACCCTTAGGTTAGATGAGTATAAAAGGTCATGGAATCTAGTCTGGCAAGTGGTGAAGCCATGGTTCAAACTGTCTTGAATATGGAAACTGTGCTCTTGACCTCACATTTTTCTCTGTTACCTCCCTTCCCTCCCTTTCCTCCCTTTCATTCATTGCATTGCCAGTCAAGCTGCTCTCTTCTCCCTTTCCTTTGCACCAAGCTTTTCTGGTAAAGGGCCATCTTTTTCTTAGGATATTAAAACAGTAGGGCAGGGTTATAAACAACTCCCTGGAACGTTTTTACTTGTACCCAAACTGCATTAAATTAAAACAGACCAAAAAAGAGTGCATATATGTGTTACTTTCACCTACTTTAGAAATCATTCCTCATCCTTTTTTTCTTCCCCATTTCACATATATGTGCTCTCTCTCCCTCTCTCTCTCTGTCTCACACACACACACAAAACTTTAATTGTCCCTGTCTAGACTGTCTTCTTGAAATATGCCAACTTTAAGTCTATTGATTTTTGCCCATTCTTTCAAATCAAGTGATAAAACCTTTTAAAAAATGAAGTAATCAGTACTGTTTTATTCATCTGTTTGTTTCAGAGGGGGTTAAGTTTGGCATTTTATATTTGCATGGTGGAATAGAATGAGCCCAGACTTTGGAAACTGACCTTCAAGTTCTAATTCTGCCACTCTATTGGAGTAATTCTAGTTGTAACAAACAAGCTCCCAGATGACAAGGACTTAACACAAAAACAGAGTGTTTGTTGTTCACGTCAAGGTCAAATGTGGCATCCCTGTTTGGCACATAGTTTGGGGTTGGGCCTCTGTCCTTTGCAGTTATCAAGAAACCCAAGCCTGACAGAAGCTCTGCCATATTCCACAGGTAGACTCCCGGGTCATCCTGAATATCAACATAGATAAATGGTAGATAAGATGAAGAAAGTACTCATGCTTCTTTACCACTTTGGCCTCAAAGTAACTACATCAGTTGTGCTCATATGCTACTGGTCAGAACTCAGAAGAGTGGAAAGTATCGTTTCTGGCTGGGTAGCTATGTGACTTAGGCAAATTTTCAAATCAAATATTTTTTTCTTTTTTACATTTGACATCTCTAAAATCAGTTGGATCTTACAAATGCTGTATCATAATTTCATTGTTGAATTTTTTCTTATTAATACATAAAATATTGGCTCACCATACAATCAATGGCATCTTAGATTCAGGGAAATTGGATCCTAAATACTTAGGCTATATAATTATGGTTAAGATTAAATAAAATAACATATATAGATGTTACATAATTTTTTAGCATTATTAGATCATAAATTTTAATTCTTATATCTTCCCATTTGGGATTTTCTTAAAATCATGCCCTGATATGAAAAGGCATGATTTTCCTGTTATTATACAATTTTATCACTAAAGTAAAACAGCTTAGGGTACTTTCATTTTCCTGTAGACACTAAGATACATTCTATGCAGTCATAGTCACCATCATCAAATATTCATTAAGCATCCATATGCCAATGGATCTGGATTGAGCAATATATAATGTAAGTTAAACAGATCTAATCCATTAAAGTGTAAAAGAAACAGTTCTGGTTTTAGACAAGAGCTTTACTGCCATGGTGAAGGGCCCTAGAGCTGCTTACAGTATTAATCAATTCTGCATTTGCTTCAGACAGAAACATAGGTCCCAAGGTAGCTCTCATAAATCAGGAGGAAAAAAATCATCATTAATTTTGGCAATCCTTGAACTCATGGATTGATATACCTTGATGTTTGTTTTTATAAGTTGTGCTTTGAAGTGTTTTCAGATTGTATTTGTACATATTACTTAATTTATATATACTTCACCGAAATTCAAAGCTTAACTTTGGAATCACGTTTTTCTTCCTTGGAAAAACATTTGTGAGTTCCGTTGTACTCCTTGTCAGGCCTTATTGAGGATTTAGGACAATACCAAGGAAAGGCAATTAAAAATCCTGTTTTCTTTGAAAGAAAAAAACTTACGTGTAAACCATACTGATTTCCTAAAGCAACCCCAAGGTTGACTCCACCAGAGTTTATCTAAAGGATATTGTTAAACACTTTGTAGGGCTGGAGAAAGATAGAAGTGACAGGGCTACAAACACCAAAAACATAGAGTATTTCAAAGGATGTATCATCCTTTGAGCAAAAAGAAAATAATTTTCTAGCCAAACCTCCAAATATCATGTAACTTGGGCCATTCATATTACCAAAAACACTTAAGAAAACACCCTCCTTTAAAAAGCATAAACCATTTACATTTAGATTTTACATAAGGCTGATTATAAGTTGCTTCAGCAACAAACACTCGTTTAGTCTGTACTGGGCTTGGCACAGAATGTTTGAATGTTTTAAATCACAAATAACAGGAAAACCAGACTCAAAATGGCTTAAATGCTAAAAGGAAATAATTATTTTCTCATTTAAGTAGTCTGGAGATACAGCCATTTCTGGATTAGTTTATTGGCTTAATGAAGTCATTCCATCCTCCTGCTCTGCCATCCTCAGTATGTTGGCTCTTAAATTGTCTTCCCTTGATTTTAAGATGGCTGCTGCAACTCCAGGTAGCCAGAGGCAGAGAGAAGGAATGCCCTTTCTCAGGGCTGTTTTTTAAGAGGGAAGAAAGCTCCTCTAGAAGGGCCCTTTGCAGATTTCCTTTCACAATTCATTGTCTGTTACAAGTCTCTTCCTAAATCAACTACTGGCAACATGAATGGAATTATTGTCATTAGCATAGACTAAACAAGATTGGTCTTTCATGTCTTGAATCACCTGATCACAGAATACCTAAAGAACAAGCAGGCTTTTCTTAGCAATAAAGAGGGGAGAATGGCTGTTCTGTAGGCAGCCAGCAGTATCTGGCACAGTAGATGATTAAATATATCTAAATTTGTTTGATCCATATTGTAAAGAGCAAAGATGTTTTACATAAAACAAATTCCCATATATTTCTCTAACTCCTCTTGCTCAGTTTTGTTAGTAATTGCTGCTTTCTTCCAGAACTGCTAACAATTGGCAGAACTGATCTTTTGAATTTTGTTTTCTCTGATGCTTGCCTTCAAACCGATATGTTAGTGACCAAGTAATGGTACAATTCAGATGAGGGTGAAGACGGGGAAGAGGTCTAGGTAGTACAAAAACAGTGGGAACAATCCTGAATATGATTTATTTATTTACTTTAAAAACATCAGTTATCCATTCCTAAAAGTTAATGGAAAATGTATGTCCTTGAAGTTGAAAAGTTTATATATGGAAGTATATATTTGTATTTCATATCTGACCTTAAGAATTCTTTAGTGTGTAGTAGCAAAAGGATCTGGCCAGTGGAGACTGTAGGATAGAGAATTTTTTTTTAATTAGTGATCAAAGTTAAATTTATCTAGTTATAATTTAATTCAAACTTTCAAATACTGTGAGACAACTAACTGGTTATAGAGCCTGTGAGCTTCTAAAAACTATTATCCATTGTTTGGGATTAATCATCATGAGACCAGAACAGTTTTCCTAGAGTCTGGATGAGATCTCTTGGGAAATGTTTAAAAACTTACCAAAAAGTTTTACTGTGATGAACATGATGTATCACTCCTTTTATTGAGATCTACTATCCTTTAAGTAAAGCTTTATAATACAGGTTAAGCATCCCAAATCCAAAATGCACCAAAACGCAAAACTTTTTGAGTGCTGACTTGACGTTCAAAAGAAATGCTTAGTGGATCATTTTGGATTTTCAGATGTGGGATGCTCAGCTGGTAAGTATAATGTAAATATTCTAATTCCTTAAAAAGTCCAAAATTAGAAATACTTCTAGTTCCAAGCATTTTGGATAAGAGGTATTCAACCTGTAGTGTCCATGAAGATCTTATACATTTTTATTAACTTTTTCCAATTATTGAAAATTTTTGTTACTATTGTCAGAGGCATTTTAAATGCAGTTATGATTTACTGTGTGTAAAAGAAGTCTATTGATTTCTGTAAGCGCTAAGAACCTTGATAAGCTCTTTTTAGTTTTAGTAGTTTCTAATACTATTAATTTTCTCAAATGAAGACCATATTGTCTACAAATGATAACAATTTTGTTCTTTCTTTGCCATATTTATACTTTCTTTTTCTTGTCTGAGTGCAATGGCTATGACCTCTTGAACAAAACCAATACACATAGTAGTCACTATTGTTCCTGATTTTAATGGGAATGTTTCTAAAATTTCACTATTAAATATTACACTTGCCATACATTTTTGATAGATTTCTTTTTTTTTTTTTACATTTATATAATTTTATTTGTCAATTATACCTCAATAAAGCTGAAGAAAGCCACCACTAAGAAAACGAAAAGAGAAGCAGCAGACTAGGAGAAAATATTTGCAAAACCAAATCTGATAATGGACTTGTATCCAGTATTTGCAAAGAACTTCTACAACTTAATAACAACAGCAACAACAAAGGAGCAAAATCCCTGGTGGTCTAGCAGTTAGGATTAAAAAAGAAAGAGAAAAGAAGCAAGATATATGAACAGCTATTTCTCCAAAGGAGATATACCAATAGCTAATAAACATATGCACAGATGCTCAGCGTCATTAGTCATTAGGGAAATACAGATTAAAATCACCATGAGGTACTACTTCACACACACTAGAATGACTAATCAAAGACAGATAAGAACAGAAGTTGGCTAGGATGTGGAGAAACAGAACTGCTATGGTTTCAATGTCCCCTCTAAAACCTATGTTGAAATTTAATTGCCATTTGCAGTATTAAGTAGTGGGAACTTTATAAATTACCCAGTCTATGGTATTCTGTTATGGCAGCAGAAAACAAACTAAGACAAGAACCCCCATACATTGCAGGTGGGAATATAAAGTGGCGCAGCCTCTTTGGAAAACAGTTTGGAGATTCCTCAAAAAGTTAAACATACAATTACCATATGACCCAGCAATTCCACTCCCTAGGTATCTACCCAAGAGAAATGAAAACAGGTACTATACAAAGACTTGTGAGTCACTGTTCATACAGCATAATCCATAATAGCCAAACACTGGAAACAACCTAAATATCCATCCACTGATGAATGAATAGGCAAAATGTGCTCTATCCATGCACTGGAACACTATTCAACAACAGAAAGGAGCAAACTGCTGACACATGCTGCCATATGGATGAACCTCAAAGGTGGGAAGGTGTAAGAAACCAGACACAAGGAACTGAGTATTGTGTGATTCCACTTACATGAAATGTCCAGAAAGGCAAATTTAGAGAAACAGTAAACAGATTAATGGCTGGGGCTGAGGTGGGAACATGATTATCTGTAAGTGGGCATCAGGGAGGAATCTTCCTGGGAACCATGAGAATGTTCTAGAATTGATTTTTAATTAATTTTTGTTGTTGTTGTTCTTTGAGATGGAGTCTCACGCTGTTGCCTGGGCTAAAGTACAATGGCAGGATCTCGGCTCACTCCGATCTCCACCTCCCAGGTTCAAGGGATTCTCCTGCCTCAGCCTCCCCAGTAGCTAGGATTACAGGTGCCCACCACCACGCCCAGCTAATTTTTTGTATTTTTAGTAGAAATAGGGTTTCACTATGTTGGCCAGGCTGGTATTGAACTCCTGACCTCGTGATCTGCCCGCCTCGGCCACCCAAATTGCTGGGATTACAGGCGTGAGCCAACGCACCTGGCCTTTTCATTAATTTTTTAAGAGATGGGATCTTGCTCTGTTGCCCAGGCTGGAGTACGGTGGTATGATCCTGGCTAACTGCAGCCTCAACCTCCCAGGCACAATCAATCCTCCCACCTTAGCTTTCTGAGTAGCTGGGACTGTAGGCATGAACAACTGTGCCTGACTAGTTTTTAAAATTTTTTTTGTAGAGATGGGTCTTACTTTGTTGCCCAGGCTAGTCTTAAACTCCTGGGCTCAAGCAATCCTCCAACCTCAGCCTCTCAAGTAGCTGGGATTAAAGGCACAGGTAATCGCTCCTGGCTATAAAATTGATTTATAGTGATGGTTGCACTATTTGGTAAAGTTACAAAAAAACATTGAACTGTATACTTGAGTAGGTTGAATTTTACAGTATTTAAATTGTACCTCAATAGATCTATTTTTTTTTTATTAATTTTTGCATACAAAAACAATAAACATTTTCTAAAAATACAAACAAACAAAAAGATGCGTATCAAACATATTAGGAAGGTTGCACATGGGAAGTCGGGGAATAGAAATGGGGGGTGGGAGTTAAAATAAATGAGAGAGGGACTTTATATGGATCAGTGATAATAACTCAATCCTCTATTTGACAAAGAAGAGGGAGAAGGAAGAGGAAGAAAAAGAAAGTGGGATAAAGGATCAGAAAGGGAAGAAAATCGAAAAAATTAGAGTATGACTCCAGGGTAGACCTGTTTTGTTGTCACTGAGTTGGTTGGTTGGTTTGTCTGTTGTATTCTTCATGTTTCACCAAGTTGGCCAGACTGGTCTCGAACTCCTAGCCCGAAGTGATCAACCCGCCTCGCCCCCCAGAGTGCCGGGACCACAGGCGTGAGCCACCACGTCCAGCCCCCACATTGCTTCTGGCCTCCATGGTAGACCTCCCAGACGGAGCGGCCAGGCAGAGGAGCTCCTCACTTCTACCCAGACACAGGGCGGCCGGGCAGAGGAGCTCCTCACTTCCCAGACGAGGCGGCCGGGCAGAGGCGCTCCTCACTTCCCAGACGGGGCGGCCGGGCAGAGGCGCTCCTCACTTCCCAGACGATGGGTGGCCGGGCAGAGGCGCTCCTCACTTCCCAGACGATGGGTGGCCGGGCAGAGGAGCTCCTCACTTCCCAGACGAGGCGGCCGGGCAGAGGCGCTCCTCACTTCCCAGACGGGGCGGCCGGGCAGAGGCGCTCCTCACTTCCCAGACGATGGGTGGCCGGGCAGAGGCGCTCCTCACCTCCCAGATGGGGCGGCCGGGCAGAGGCGCTCCTCACTTCTTCCCTGATGGGGCGGCAGGGCAGAGGCGCTCCTCATTTCTTCCCGGACGGGGTGGCCGGGCAGAGGCGCTCCTCACTTCCCAGACGGGGCGGCCGGGCAGAGGCGCTCCTCACTTCTTCCCGGACGGGGCGGCCGGGCAGAGGCGCTCCTCACTTCTTCCCAGACGGGGCGGCCGGGCAGAGGCGCTCCTCACTTCCCAGACGGTGGGTGGCCGGGCAGAGGCGCTCCTCACTTCCTCCCGGACGGGGTGGCCGGGCAGAGGCGCTCCTCACCTCCCAGACGATGGGAGGCCGGGCAGAGGCGCTCCTCATCTCCCAGACGATGGGTGGCCGGGCAGAGGCGCTCCTCACCTCCCAGACGGGGCGGCCGGGCAGAGGCGCTCCTCACTTCCCAGACGGGGTGGCCGGGCAGAGGCGCTCCTCACTTCCCAGACGATGGGTGGCCGGGCAGAGGCGCTCCTCACTTCCCAGACGATGGGTGGCCGGGCAGAGGCGCTCCTCACTTCCCAGACGGGGCGGCCGGGCAGAGGCGCTCCTCACTTCCCAGACGGTGGGTGGCCGGGCAGAGGCGCTCCTCACTTCCCAGACGGTGGGTGGCCGGGCAGAGGCGCTCCTCACTTCCCAGACGCTGGGTGGCCGGGCAGAGGCGCTCCTCACTTCCCAGACGGGGCGGCCGGGCAGAGGCGCTCCTCACTTCCCAGACGGTGGGTGGCCGGGCAGAGGCGCTCCTCACTTCCCAGACGGTGGGTGGCCGGGCAGAGGCGCTCCTCACTTCCCAGACGGTGGGTGGCCGGGCAGAGGCGCTCCTCACTTCCCAGACGGGGCGGCCGGGCAGAGGCGCTCCCCACCTCCCAGATGGGGCGGCGGCCGGGCAGGGGCTGCAATCCCAGCACCCTGGTAGGCCAAGGCAGGCGGCTGCGGGGCGGAGGCTGCCGCGAGGCCAGACCATGCCACCGCACTCCAGCCTGGGCAACACTGAGCACTGGGTGAGCGAGACTCCGTCTGTAGTCCCAGTACCTCGGGAGGCTGAGGCGGGCAGAGCACTCGGCGTGAGGAGCTGGCGACCAGCGTGGCCAAGATGGCGAACGCGTGCCTGCAGCGAAAGGAGAAAAGGCAGGCAGCGGTGGCGTGCGCCGGCAGTCCCAGGCAGTCCGCGGCGCGGGTAGCAGCAAGCCGAGTAGATTGCAGCCTGGGCCAGAGAGGGAAAAGAAGAAAGAAAGAAAGAGAGAGAGAGAGAGAGAGGGAGGGAGGGAGGGAGGAAGGAAGGGATAGATTTCTTTTAAAAAGTTAAAGGAGTTCCCTTTTAGTCCTAGATTGCTAAGCATTTTTATAATAACTGGGTTTTAAAGCTTATCAAATGCTTTTTCTTGTATCTATTGAAGTGATCATATGGCTCGGTTCCTCATTAAGTCTTATGCATATTAAGTATTTGGTTATTTTGCCTAATTAGATAGTATTATAACTGATAGTATAGTATAACTCAAAGCATTCATTTATTAGCTTTAATATGCAGTGTGTACTTTTTATAGTTATTAGCACCCTACTTATTTATGTGAATACTACATTAAATTATTTATGTATGGTCACAAGTTGCTTAATGATGTTTCAGTCAACAGTGTACCACATATACCATGATATCTCTTAAGATTGTAACACAGCTGAAAAATTCCTGTTGCCTAGTGACATCATAGCTGTCTTAACATGGTAGTGCAATGCATTACTCACATGTCTGTGGTCATGCTGGTATAAATAAATCTATTGGACTGGGCTGCTAGTCATATAAAAATATAGCACATACAATCATGTATAGTACAGAATACTTGTTAATGGTAATAAATGACTATGTTACTGGTTTATGTGTTTACTGTAATATATTTTAAAAGTATACTTTTTATCATTATTTTAGAGTATATTCCTACTTATAACAAATAAATTAAAAAAGGAAGTTAACTGTAAAACAGCCTCAGGCAGGTACTTCAGGAGGTATTCCAAAAGAAGGCACTGTTATCACAGGAGATGACAGCTCTATTTCTGTTATTGCCCCTGAAGACCTTCCAGTGAGACAAGATATGGAGGTGGAAGACAGTGATACTGATGATCCTGACCCTGTGTAAGCCTGGCTAATGTGTGTATTTGTGTCTTCATTTTCAACAAAAAAGTTTAAAAAGTTAAAAATTAAAGATAGAAAAATATTTGCAATAGAATAAGGATATAAAGAAAGAATTTTTGTACAGCTGTAGTGTGTGTTTGTGTTTTAAGCTAAGTGAGCAGTGTTATAAAGTCTACAGCAGTGCACATAATGTCTTAAGCCTTCAGGTTCAGTCACCACTCACTTGCTGACTCACCCACAGCAACTTCCAGGCCTGCAAGCTCCATTCATGTTAAGTGCCCTAAACTGGTATACCATCTTTAAAATGTTTATACAGTATTTTTACTGTAGCTTTTCTATATTGAGATACACCAATACTTACCATGGTGTTACAGCTGCCTGTGGTATTCAGCTCAGTCGCATGCAGTGCAGGATTGTAGCCGAAGAGTGGCAGGCCATTCCATATACCCTAGGCGTATGGTAGGCCACACCTTCTAGGTTTGTGTATGTTCATATGTACACTCTATGGTGTTCACACAAAGATGAAATCACATTCTCAGAATGTATCCCCGTTGTTAAGCAGCATGAATGAATTTATAATTTATTAAATAGTATTCGATGCTTACATATTGAGTGTAAAAAAAAGTTGAATTCATAGAAGTAGATAGTAGAATAGTGATTAGCAGGGGCTGGAGGTGAGAGGATGCTGGGGAGATGTTGGTCAAAGGATACAAAATTTTAGTTAGATAGGAGGGATAAGATTAGGAGAACTATTGTACAGCTGACTATTTGATAATATCTTCTTGAAAACTGTTAAGGAGTAGATTTTAAGTGTTTACCACAAAAGTTTGTGACGTGTAAATGCATATGTTAATCAGCTTGATTTTGGCTTCCATTATATATGCATATTTTAAAACAACATGTTATACATAACATATTTTTATTTATCAATTAAAATAAATATAAATGTTAGGAGGGAAGTGGGAAAAAAAGTATTTAAGGTCACCTATGGAAATATATCAAGAATGAAAGTAATTAAAGACTAAATCAGGATAAAAGAAATATAAAAGCCAGAAAAATAAAATGAAGCCATGTGTCAGAGTAATAAAATGATTTATTATCAACCATAAGGTCTTGTTCAGAAGTTAGAGATCAGCTGCAAATTTGCCTCTCAACTTCTTAGTTGCCAAAGAATATAAGAAGATTTTATTAATAACATAATTTATTTAAGTTTCAACACAATAAAAACAAAACTGGTTGTTCCAAAGCAACATAGTGTTCTGGTAGGAAAGATCCTCCTGAGAAAAATTTGTCTCATGAATCCTCATGAAGAGGAAGGCATGATTGCATAGACTAAAAATTGGTTTATCTTCTTCAAATTGAAGAAATAAAGGGATAGCAGAAGGTGGGGAGGCACTATGAGGAATCAGAACAGTGTAGAAAGTTTGCCTGGGAATGACGTTTGCAACAGGTAGTTCATGAATTGGAAACTTGAGCCTCATGTTAGGATAGGCTCAGTAAGAGATATGGCAGCCAGTGTTGGGTGGTTTTACTTCCCAGCTAACTTTTGGCAGGTGTTCTGTCTTTTGTTTTAGGGAGTGAAGTCAGATCTCTCTTTAGCTCCTAAATATTTTAGACTAAAGCGGGGAGGTCTTTATATTTTTATCTTTTCCCTTGCTTTACAGTCTACTTGTTTATACTAAGATTGTAGGTGAAAAGGAATAAATTAAATTAGAATCAGCAGTTTCAAATTACAGCTGTGAAATGTGTTGCTGGTATAAGCACATTTGGTTTTATTTTTGAGTATTATCACCAAGAGCAATGAATCCAATTCTTGCTTCTTATTTCCAAAATGGGAAGTATCTCTGGGCTGAAACCTTAAAAACAGAGAGGACAATGAAATTCTGAAAAGTAAGACCTGATCATTCTATTTTATCCTGCTGAGGGAATTAGCAACACGTTCACAAAGACATGGAGAAGAGAAAACCTTTTTTCTGATTGCTCCTCCTGAGGTCTGGCTGTAGGTTGAATGAAGAGGCTGTCATTTACCTGGTACCAGCAGGGCAAATGTGTTACCTTTTTAAAAGATCATCTGTAAAGGGGTACAGCAGGATTGGCAAAAATCAGCTATACCAAATTCTCTCATAAAACGGGCTTGACAGGGATAAATCGTCACAAAAGAATAGCTGCTTGTGTGCACCTGTGCATGCATATATGCACAGAAAAAGGTGTGTCCTAGAAAATAGGATTTCCTAAACTTGTACTATGAGAAGTCACCTGGGTTGCTTGTTAAAAATAGATGCTCCAGGCCCCATCCCATACATGCTGAGTCAGTACCTCCAGGAGAGAGGCTCAAGAATCTACATTTTAAATAAGCTCTCCAAAGTTGTTCCTTTAAGCAGATAAGTTTGGAAAACACTTTACTGAAAAACTTTATTGGACACTTAACTAATAGAATAGTTATCTTGGCAGTGAATTATGGGTGTTAATTTTTTCTTCTCTGAAAATTTGTTTTCTGTGTTACTCAGAATGAGCGTTTCTTTCTTTTGTGATACTGATTTAAAAGTCATATTTGGAAGTGAACTTCAGCTAAATATTCACTCCATCCTATGTTTATCATTTAAAATGCTCATCTGTTTTTTGTCCCCTAGTGAACATACATTACTCAGTTGAGTAAATTCCTCATCAGATGAGTCCACTAACATTAAATGTTTTTATCACCAACACGTGAATTTAAATTAAGTTCCGATTAAATAATGTATTCTGCTTACCAAACCTTCTGGAGAACATAACATATAACTAATAAATAGCACAGTGATTAGACTAATTTTTTTTTTCACAAATTAAGTACCTATGATGGATTTCTCTTGCGTTTTTGTAGGTTAAAAAAAGATTGGCAAGTTGAAAATACAATGACAGCACCATCAATACTTTGCCTAACAAAGCTGTAAGAATATTTGAAATCAATCTATTCATATATTTCATTAATCCTAACTGATTTCTACTTTATCATCGTAGTATATTCATTAATTTTACTACTTAGACATTGCAGTCCCTGCTTTTTACACTGAAAAAGGTGGGTAATAGAAAGAAAATGGTAGATATTTGTGTTTACAATCAGTACTATTACTGTGTAATTAGCTAGTAAGTCCTTCACAACAATGACTTTACTAAGCCAAATGAGATGTGTAATGTGTAATCTAGGGTGCAAAGGGATAGAAAGCTTCCTTAATTACGCCAGTCTGTCCTTGGTGATTTTGATTGCTTTATTCTTTATTTCCCTGACAGCTTTATTAACCTCTCAAAAGAGGTATGAATAAGATACTGGTTTCTGGAATGTGGCAGGTGCTTTTGTCCTTTTTCACCTTGAACCTCCAGTACCATTCTCCACCATCAGTAACAGAATCACATGCATCATTTTGTGATGTACATAGGTCCTCAGTGATTACAGTCACTTTGGCTTTACTAGAATTCTAGTAGGCTAAAATATAAAATGTGGTTGCACTGCAAATGAATTTGCTCCCCTAGAGATATACACATTTACAACACAGGTTAATTTATGACTAGCCTTTTTTTTTTTAAGTCAGTGAGCCTAGTTTAAACATTTTATACCACCAAATAAAGATCATAGACTATCAGTTTAGGTTCTTATATATAAGGTTTCCAGTAAGGCACATAGATAATTTTTACTTTAAAATTGTGTGGCCTCAGGTATTCATTTATTCAGCAAATATTTATTGAGCAATGGCTATGTCAGCCAATATGCAATATTAATTATCTTTCATTTTTAACATGGAAGACAGCTCTACCCTAATTTTTTAAATGTCAAGAACACTGTTACTTATCCAAGTGTAAATTCTACAGTGAAGTAAAGATGATTTCATATTAAAGAGACTTAAGCAATCTTTTCTTAAGTAAGCAGTCCTTTCCTGATATGTGCCTGTTTGACAAATATAGCACATATGCTAATTTACTTTAGCTACCTGAAAAACCAAGAAAACTGGTTTGATCAATTTTTTAAATATTCCACTAGTTATTTGTGAATTGCCATGCCAAAGGAAAATAAAAAGAACTGTCTTATTAAAGTAACACCAAGGTGATATATTAATGTGTTTAAGCAAATAAAAATGTCCTATCCTTGATTCAACTGTTTAAGTATTTATAGTTGGTGGTAAAATGGAGGGCATTATAAACCAACTCCAAGGTCTACCAATTATCCTGAGAGAAATCGAGTAAATATCTCAGGAGTTCTTTGTAAAGAACTAAAATAGAATAAATTAGTATAACCTTTCTGGAGGGCAGTACAGCAATACATATTAAATAACTTAAAATTGAATACACTCTTTAACAATTTTACTTTTAGGACCTTATCCTGAGGAAATAATAATGGATGCACAAAGATTTTTCATAATAGCAAAAAGGTAGAAACCACCTAAATATCCAACCATTTGAAATTGGTTAAATAATGGTATGTCTCTCTAAGAGAATATTATCAAGCTCTTAAAATGGGATTGAAGAGAAGTATTTCTACAGTTTTCTGCGTCTATGATACTCATATGTGCTATACATTCTCACCAGTGACCTACCTTATAATAGACATGAGGCAAAAGAGAAGAGATAAAAAGATATGTTCACATCTTTCAGAGAAGGGAAAGATAGATATCCATCAGATATCAAAGAAGGTAGTCTGAAGATCAGGATAGCCAAGTGGTGTAGAAGAGTCAAGAAGGGGGAGTCTACGAGACTCTCATAGAGCTCCTGTAAAATGGTGTACTGGTGTCCCACTGCAGGGACAAAGGGTCATTAGGTGCGTGGTGTAGAGGCAGAGTGAGTGGGATTGCCTGTTTTGTCAGATATTTTGTATTTAAAACAGAGATGGGCCTCTAAGCCCCGCAAAATAGAGAGAATTTCTTTTTTTTAAGGAATAAGGGAAGTCGAGCATGTTGAAAGGCAGAGAGAAGGTAATGGTGATGGCTGACATATCTACAGCGCTTATTGTATGCCAAGCATCATGCTGAGTGCTTTATGCCCATGATCATGCTTAATCCTTAAAATCATCCCAAAATGAAGCTGTTTTTTCCCTCTATTTTTTAGATGAAACTGCTGATGCTTATAGAGTTGATTATTTGCCCAGACATCACAGAGCTAGTAAATGGTAGAGTCAGGATTTCAATTTTGACTCTGAATCTAACCACTATGCCCAGGAGTAACAGGAAAACCAAAACTGCAAGAGCTACAGGGGCTGTTTGTTAGAACAAAATCTGAGAAGAGAGAGTCCCTTGAAGGTGATGAGTTGTAGCCTCAGTTTAGAAACTCCATCAAGAAGGTACATGTCTGACTTGCACTATTCAGCATGTTGCATTCATAGCTGATACAGCTGATACAACCAAGACAGAAGTATTTTCTGTTTGGTGTATTTGACAGAACTGCCCTCATGTGGGGCTGGCTCATTCTGGGGTCTGTCTAAGCCTCATTCCTTTTGTCATCTGGTAATTCAAATTCTGAAGCATCCAGGAATCACTTCATGCTGTAGATACCCCTGTGCTCTCTATCTGGTGCTGGTGTACTTCAGAATTAAACTGCATCTCTCCTTCTACACCATGTCCTGTAACACCCATAAGTAAAAGTACATGGAAAATTTGGGGGGCTCAAAACAAAGGAGCCCAGTTGCTGCACTGCAGCCATTTACACTCCTTAGTTCATTCTGGCTTAACAGGCAGTCATGGATCCACCATTCACTCAGTTTATTCATTCATCAGACATTTATTGCATGCTTACTCTGTTATAGGCTTGTTTTAAGTGTTAATAATATCAAGATTAAAAGACACCTCTGAAGTAAGGGCAGTAATTGAACAGTAGGCAGGGCCATGGGAGGATTTAATATTCTTAAGATTGGGAAACATTTAAGGTGTTTTTTGGCAGAGGAGTAAAAGCAATGAAGAGAAAAATGAGAGGCATTGCCAAAGTAAGCTCAAGAAGAGAGATGAAAGGATGGACTTCTGACACCAAGAAGAGAGGTGGTGCCTAGCTATTGATAGGTAGAAAGAAAGACTGGCAGGAGTTTCCAGTGAGTGGCTGCCCTTTTCTCTGTAAGGAAGGAGGTGAGGTCACCTGCAGAGCATGCTGGGCTGGAAGTTAGGTAATGAGCGTAAGGAGCACCTTAAAAGTTTGGAACAGCTCCCTAGTGGATAGCTAGGGGCCAGGAAGGAGACAGCCCAACTGTGATGGGAACCATGAATTTGTAATAAGGCCATTGAACAGAGTTACATGATTTTTTTCCCTACCAGCACTTATTGTTAGAACACCCATCAAGCCACTGGAGAAGACCCTTTTCTGACTGATTCTCCTACTCTTCTAATGAAGACATTTGTCTCCAAGAGCTAAAATTCTTGGGCCTGAGCTTTCACATGCTAACTGAAATTCATGACTGAATTTTAGAGGATACCAAAGACACAGGCATGGATCCTGCTATGACCTGCTAGTGAGACCATCTGGGTTGCCCTTTGTACAGCCTCAGGGTGAGTCATCTCCCCTGAAGGAAAGAGTGTCACAGTGTCTGGTCCTTTCAGAATACTCCCTCCGTCTACTGTACCATGTTTTAGGTTTTGGGCTAACACGTTTTCCCTAGTTTGCAACCACTCTGTTAGTCAGGATTCTTACTTACCAGTATCAGAAATGAGCTGTAATTTAAGCAAATCAGGAGTTTATCAGAGAAACGTTAGAGAACTCACAAATTCTCCTGATGGGTTAGATAAATAAGCTTAGAGATAGGCAGCCAGAAGCAGTACCTTAAATCCTGCTGCAGGAGAAAAAGCACAGTTGCTGTCCTGAGCACAGGGCTGCTGTCAGCACCGCTGGCACCACTGACTAGTAGTGGCTATGGACAGCTCCTGCCATAACCTCTACCATCTCTGGAACTGGCATTTGCTCTCTCAGCCACCCCAGAATGTATTCTGCTTGGCCTGGCTTCTTTGCATCACTAGCATTCAATTTGGAGCCTGGAGCCAGGTAGTCTGGTTGGCAGGGCCTAGCTCGAGTGCCAGTAGCTGAATTTCATGGGAGACCACGAAAAGGAGTGTCTGTGTTTTTATCTGCTATAGTGGATGTGGGCTCTGGTAGGAGTTAAAAATGGGTGGCCATAAAGAATGACAGATGTCCATTACAGTGCCAGGAAGCACATGAATAAACGTTTCAGTCATTCTGTATCAGGAGAAAGTCTTAGGTCAGTGGACGCTAAGTTTCTCTATAATTCCTCTGTAGCAGACTATTTTAAATTCTTTCAGTCTCCAGTACTTTGCAGGATGCCTGCAAAATAAAAGGCACTCAAGAAATGTTCGTAAATGAACTAATGCTTGTTGAGTATATTCTTTCAACAAATATGTGTTAGGCATTGTATTAGTTTTCACATTGCTATAAAGAACTACCCAAGACCGGGTAATTTATAAAGAAAAGAGGTTTAATTGGTTCACAGTTCTGCAGGCTGTACAGGAGGCCTCAGGAAACTTCCAATCGTGGCAGAGGAAGAAGGCACATCTTACATGTCTGGAGCGGGAGGACAAGAGCAAAGGGGAGATGCTACACACTTTTAAACAACCAGATCTCGTGAGAACTCACTATCACTAGAACAGCAAGGGGGGACATCCGCCCCCATGATTCAATCACCCCCCATCAGGCCCCTCCCCTAACATTGGAGATTACAGTTCGACATGACATTTGGGCAAAGACACAAATCGAAACCATGTCGGGCATATACTGATGAACGCTGTCTGTGGGATCAAAATGCTTTACCCAATAATAAAGAGGTAATCAATCAGAAATAAGGACTGGGCTCCTATGTAAGAATCAAAATGTGAGGATTAGGATTTAGAGGGAAGAAGTACTGCTTAGATAAGAAATAGAATGAATCTGAGTCAACTTTCAAGTTCAAGTTGGGAATATGGTGGGTCAGGGGTGGAAAGTGCTGAAGAACTTCTCAGGATGAATTGTGGAAATGGTGGGGAAGGGGACACCCGGAGGGAACAGTCACTTTTGGGGAGTAGAGTAGGAAAGCTATACCTCAAACTCTCCTTACCCCTATCTGAGTGGGGCATTTCTAGGCCATTTGCTTGTGTTTAGGGAAGTTATACCACTTGCTGGTTTCCTCTGCTACTCTATTGTATGTTCAAATTGCAGCAAATAGTTAAATGTACTATGTCTGTACAGCTCTTAGAACAGTGTCTGGCATGTTTTAAGTACTGTACAACCATTTATTAAAGATATAAAAACAAAGCAGTATCCTTTTTCTGATACTTCAGCATAATACATCAGGGATTCCACTTGGACTCAAATTTAGCCAAATACCAAGTATATTCTTTTACTTTTTGACCTTTGGTCTTTTTCCTGCAGCTTCACCTACTTCTAGTTTATGGGATGTTTTTTATGTTCTAGGCCCTGTGCATAGCACAGCAGCTCATCCCCACTCTGTCCCTTTAGAGTGAGCAGATCATGAGTACTGCTCCCTGGGTAAAGTGCCTGACTGCCAGACCTACTAGATGATCTTGACCTGGACCTAGCAGTTCCTCTCTATCTTGTTAACTGCTGTGCTAAATATTCCACCCAGCTTTTTCAGCTGTCTTCAGTGTAAGACTTGCCCCAAGTTACCTTTTGTCAGTATTGGAAATGAAAATTCTACTTCATGTGCTTTATGTAGTTTAAATCATATCTTCACAAGACCCTAAAAAAGAAACAAGTGGGTTTTCTTAGTTCTACAGATGAAGAAAATGAGGGAGGCATGGAGAGTTTAATTTTCTTGTCATGGGTCATAGAGTTGATGAATAATAAATTCAGATTTTGAACCCAGGAAGTGTGGTTACAGAGCTCATTTTAGTCCATTTTGTGCTGCTGTAACAGAATTCCACAGACTAATTTATAAAGAACAGAAATTGATTGGCTCACAGTTTTATAGGCTGGGAAGTCTGAGATCAAGGGGGCTGGCATCTGGTGAGGACTTTCTTGCGGTGTCACCCCCATGGTGGGGGAGAGAGAGGTGGTGGGGAGAAACAAAAATGGGGCGGGGGGTTAGAAACAAAAGGGGGCCAAACTTTTATAAGGAGCTCATTCCATGCTAATGAACTCCCTCCTGTGATAATGTCATTAATTTGTTAAGTCTGCCCTTGTGGCCTGATCACCCTTCAGTAGGCCCCACCTCTCACCACTGTTGCACTGGGGATTCAGTTTCTAACATGATTTTTGGGGGACATATTTAAACCATAGCAGAGCTTGTGTTCTTAACCTCTGTGTCTACTCATTTTCTTCATTTCACAAAGCAGTATAAACTGTTTGGTCATGAAAAGCATTCTTTTAAAAAGGTCAAACAAGTCTCCATCTTTGCATGCTTCCCTTACAACTTTGGGCACAGCTTGGCAAAAGCCTAGGCATCCAGAATTTAATATCCATAAGTGTAGCATATTCTGTATCTTTTGAAATGGCCATGTAATATAGATATCAATTTAGTTCACTATTTTTATGGATTTAGACATATATAACTTCACAAACATCTCAGTCTTGCAGAGAGAAAAAAATTCTCTGAATTTTGCCAAAATTGCCTGTGTTGTTTTATTGAATTTGGTCAAGATATGCAGGGATGATGCATTCACATCCAGTAATTGAACCATTTGAATGTCTGGTATGGAAACCAAATTTTTAAAATCTGAGATCTTCAACTCTGAAAACTCGTATCAGTGAATAGGACTCAGAAAGCTCAATTTGTATGCTTTTGTGAGCCAAAAAGTAAGTGGGATTGTGTCAAAGCAGGATACTGTTATGTACCTCAGATGACTGAAACCACACCAGGACAGCCAAGGGCCTTCCAGGGTGCCAGGGCATCGAAGTACCCTCCACGGCATTCTCTTGGGGATCCAACACTTACACGTCACCAGCAGCAAGAGCTGCTTCATTTCTTCTATTCCATTTGGAGCTGATGCATTTCTTTTTCAGGTCCACGCTAGCTTCGTTTTGTTATTAATATTGTTTTAAAAAATGCCTTTTTCTGCCTTTGGTAAACTAAAGGTCTAACATATATTCCAATTTCTTTTGACAGAGGAAAAGACAAGCATATGAATCTAACCTTATCTGTCATGGCCTGCAGTTAGAAGCAACAAGATCAGTAAGTACTGGTCCGTTTTCAGCCCTTGGCTGACCACTGTTCTTGGGCAGCTTCGTGCCACTTGGAATACTTGGGTGACATTGGAAACACACAGCCCTGGCCACATCTTAGTCATAGACTGGGAGAGGAGTCAATCAAAATCTGCATTGTGTAGAATGTATTCTTTTTTTCTGATCAAAACTAGCAGATCTTTTTTAATAGCCAACGAATTTTACAATGAATGCATGTATGAATGATTATTTTCTTCCTTTAAGAAACTTCTAAAAGCTTTTTTGTTATACAAAAAATAGTTTATGGTAAAAAATTAGAAAACATAAGAATAAGGAAAATAATCTGTATCTTAATTATCCATAAATAATTTTGCAGTCCTTCTGAGCTGTTTTCCTCAAAAATATATATGTACACATTTTTTATCTTTCAAAAAGGAGAAAATTACCACTTCACAGTTTTATAATTTGCTTTTTCCCTTTAATATATAGCAAATGGATTTTTTTTTTTTTTTTTTTTTTTTTTTTTTGAGACGGAGTCTTGTTCTGTTGCCCAGGCTGGAGTGCAGTGGCGCAATCTCGGCTCACTGCAAGCTCCGCCTCCCGGGTTCACGCCATTCTCCTTCCTCAGCCTCTCTGAGTAGCTGGGACTACAGGCGCCAGCCACCACGCCCGGCTAATTTTTTGTATTTTTAGTAGAGACGGGGTTTCACCGTGGTCTCGATCTCCTGACCTGGTGATCCGCCCGCCTCGGCCTCCCAAAGTGCTGGGATTACAAGCGTGAGCCACCGCGCCTGGCCTAGCAAATGGATTTATGTCAATAAATATAATTCTTTGACATTTTTAACAGCCACATAATATGATATTGAACAGATAGACAAACAGTTCATTCGAGGCTTAGACAATTAAAAATTTTTCATTATGATAGCACTGCAATCAATGAATATTCTAGTGTTTTTACTTTAAGTCAATAATTAGGGTAGAGTGATAGACAAATAAGTTTGGTTTTCTTCATTTTATAAATTCATAGTTTTATGAACTATGATGATTTGAATTACTTCCTTAATGATTCAAACCAAGAAATTGTCTTTAAGGCAAAAATTTATAATGGTTTGCAAATCTGTTTTTATTGTTATCTTCACTTTTAGTGGTGTTCTCTGTATTTTTTTGTTAAAGCTACCAACAACATAAGAAAAATCTATGTGTTTTAAAATTGTGAAAAGAGTTGGTTTCTTGTTCTGTGTTTTTATTTTTCCAATATAGGTATCGGATGACAAGCTTGTATTTGTAAAAGTACACGCACCGTGGGAGGTGTTATGTACGTATGCTGAGGTAATGCACATCAAATTGCCTCTGAAACCCAATGATCTGAAAAACCGGTCCTCAGCCTTTGGTACACTCAACTGGTTTACCAAAGTCCTCAGTGTAGATGAAAGCATCATCAAGCCAGAGCAAGAGTTTTTCACTGCCCCATTTGAGAAGAACCGGATGAATGATTTTTACATTGTTGATAGAGATGCTTTCTTCAATCCAGCCACTAGAAGCCGCATCGTAAGTCTAAACCAAATTTAGTTGCTGTCTTGGGGTAATTTGGAACCTGCTGTTTTGTGGTTTGGTTGGTTTGGTTTTATTTTTAAAAACTGCACAAAAAGAAAAGAAATACGCCAGCAGATTCATGTTATAGTAGTAAACAATGATTGGATTGGTTAGTTACACTATATAAACTGCATACTCTATTTTGGAATCTTTTTAGGTTTACTTCATCCTCTCTCGGGTCAAGTATCAAGTGATAAACAATGTTAGCAAGTTTGGGATCAACAGACTTGTAAACTCTGGTATCTACAAGGCAGCTTTCCCACTCCATGATGTAAGTTAAAAGGCAAAAATAAATGAAAAGGCCTTCTGTATACTCAGGTGTTGATAATAGCAAAGGGCTAACTTTCCTGACTGTAAGTTTCTTCCTCAGTAAAATGAAGGGAACATACTGCAAGATTACAAGCTCATTTAGGGTAAGAACTAGGTCTTTTGTTCACAGATGGATCCCAGGTATACAGATACTCAGTTTTAAAGGGGCGAATGAATGAATGGACAGTACCTCTCTCACAGTTAATGTGTAAAGCAGTATAGATTAGCAGTTAATCTGTGTTAGCATCTCTGAGACCAAAATGCCTGCCCTGCCACTTTCTAGCTGGATGACCTTGTGAAAGTCATTTAGCCTTTCTTCCTCCATTTCCTCATCAATAAGCTGGGGATAAATTATTACCTACCTCCTAGAGTTGTTAAGAGGATTAAATTAATCCATTAAATTAATCCAAATGTTAGTCCCTGGCATATAATAAATACTATTATAAGTGTTAGCTATTTTCATAATTACTAACAGATGTTATTATCAACCAAAAAAGGTTAGTTTTTTGTCAGCAAAATACATGTTAGACCTTCTCATTTATCATTTTCTGTAACATAGACTTTTCTTCCTCATTTGGAATACGATTTTCAAACTGTCCCCTGGAATATCCCTGGGCTTTTAAAAAGGCATCTGTCAGGGTTGTTGTGACAATGGCAGTACCCCAGATGGTTGACATTTTTTTAAGGACTACTTTCTGAGACTACAGCAACCCCTCAAATTCAAGAGTACTTCTCTAGCCGAGAACATCTCTCATGAAATGAAATTTTTAAAATGTGACCACTGTAAATGCAGGGACATTATAACTAAAGCTGTTTAAACTCTGTCATTGAAATAAATTAAATACTATATTATATTGCATTATTACTTTGTTATATTCACTATCAATTTATCTGACTCTGTAAGACCAAAGAAAGCAAAGACTGAGATTGGTAATTGCTACTGTATAGTACATGTATTTGTGGATAGAGACAATATGGAAATGTACTAAATAACATAATAAAACTAGGACACTAAACAGCAGCTTGATACACATGGAAAAGTAGAGAACAAGGAGCTGGGTGAAGTAAATACTGATCCTAAGAGACCCAATGTAGCCATCCAGCCTGACAGTCCATGTGTTTTACTTTTGTGCCCCACTGAGTTTAGCTAATTGCGAATAACAGGACATGAATTTTGAGGCCACTTGCAAATAGCTGTCACGAATATTAATTTGGGATGCCAAGGTTCTCTAACAGTTGACATTTGCTGTTGGCCAGGTCTTTTCCACTGAAGCCTCTTCTAATTGCAGTGGTCCTGTATTCAGGCTAACAAATGGTTCCATGTGGTATTTGAGAGGGAGGTGTGTGAAGGTCAGGGCCTGTGCCCTGATTTGGCTAGGTGGTAATCTGGTTCTAGTGCCAGAAGAAGAAAAATGAGTCAGAAAAAAAGGCAACTGGATTTAAGCAGGAAGTTTTGTTTCTTGAATAAGCTAAGTGTATAACATGATACCAAGCTTTGTTGTTTGTTTTCTGTATGTTATCACAGAATAACTGCTGAACTGGGGGCAAAGAAGCCTAGGTTTTAGAATTGACCCTGCTGCTAACCAGCCAAGGCCCTGGTTTCCCCATTGTCCAAGGAGAGGGGTGGGTTATCACGTGTTCCTCTGGTGTGGTGATTTGGGCACTTGGGTGGCCCAATTTTTCATTGTGTAGGACTGCCCCACTTAAAGCATTTTAAGCATCTCTGGGGCCCTCACAGAGTCCCTGCAGTGCTCCCCAGGATTGTAACACCCAATCGTTCATCCCTGCCCACATTCATAAATGACCCCCAAGGAGAGTAGTACCATGCCTGGTTAAGAATCACTAAAAATTAGATGGTATTTCCACCCCTTCCAGAAGGTGAGGACCCCTTGGTTCACAATTGGCTATCAAGTATTTGTATCACATTTAAGAAGCAGATTTGTGAAAACATGATGATTATGGTGCTTACATGTTCCCTTCTGTGTCACAGTGCAAATTCCGCCGTCAGTCAGAGGATCCCAGCTGCCCTAATGAACGGTACCTTCTCTACAGAGAATGGGCTCATCCTCGAAGCATATACAAAAAGCAGCCCTTGGATCTTATCAGGTGAGGGGTTGTAGGGAGTACTCCAGGGGGAGGCACTCAGGGTGTTACCCCCACAGCATCTGAATGTGACAGTACTCATCAAAACTCTTGCCAGTGAAGGGAGCTGACCCACAGTGCTGAGCTTCATTGGCCAGGGTTTTTATTGAGGCTTAATTATGTGGGCATGATTAATTGAATCATTACCCATCTCCAGTATCATCCTCCCCCTGGAAGATGGCCAGTAATATGTGGCTCAAAGCTCCAGTTCTCCAATCACATGGTTGATCTTTCTGGCATGGCCAGCCTCCACCCTCAGTCATCTCATTAGCACAAACTCTCTAGAGGCCCACCATGAGCCACTTCACTGGCATAAACTATCAGGCATAGTCCTAGGGTCCCACTATGAATAAAAAGGCACTCCTATCTCTCAGGAAGTTTCAAGGGTTTAGAGGTTACCCCCCCCCCCAGGAACTGGGATGCAGACCCACCAAATTCTGTATTGCACAGAAGTAAATGTTAGATGTAGCTTCTATTGTATGGTAAGACATACATTTTTGCTCTTTTCTTGTGTCTGCCTCTAGGTTCTATTTCGTTGTATCTCACAAGATACAATGACTAGCTCAAGAGTTTTTCTTCCCAAGGTACCCTGTTGGTTTTCCTCCAGAAGATTACATTGTTTGGGCAGGGCTGAGGATACTGGCTTGTGGGAGATAGACCAAGAACACCCAAACAAGCCAATAAAACATGAAAATAAATAAACAGAATTTCTAATAGAAGTGAAGAAAATAACAGAGCAATAGGATGGGAGGGCAGAGTGGGAAGTGAGTTGAGGGAGTTATCTTTGAGGAGGTGACATTTAAGCTGAGACCGGATAGTGAAGAGGAGCCAGTACTTTGAGGACTTGGGAGAAGTCCTTCTAGGAATAGGGGCAGTTTGTACAGTGGCCCTGAGATGCACACACATTTTGCAAGTTTGAGGAAACATCAAAGACCAGTGCTAGTGAGAAGCAGAATAAGACATGAAGTTAGAGGGGTAGCAGGACCACCAAAAAGAGTTTAGACTTCAATTGCAGTGAGAAGCAGTTGTGATATTTTAAATGTTTAAGTGATTGTATCCTATTCACATTTTGCAAAGATAATGTGGAGAATAGATTATAAGGGGTACAGGGAGCAGGGAGACCACTAGGGAGGAGGCTGTTTGAGCCAGGCAGGAGACTGTGGGAGCAGATTTGGGATGTGTTTGGGGAGTCAAGTCGACAGGACTTGTTTATGGATTGGATGTGGAGAGTGAAGAGGAGAGGAGAGTTAACTTTGTCTGCCTGGAGCCACGTACCTGTTTTTTTATGGTGTCTCAGCGCCCCATGCACTTGCCACCTACTTGAGAAAATTACTAGACCTTAAAAGTGAGAGTTTTAAACAAATGAATATTTGTTTTGTTTTACATTTACCGTGGGAAATTTCAAATATATACAGAAATAGAGTATCGTAGCCTGCATTCATCTGTCACCCAGCTCCAAAAATTATAAACTCATAGCTAATCTTGTTTCACTTTTACTCCCACTTCTTTCCCTCCCCACTCCACTGGATCATTTTGAAGCAAATTCCAAATGTCACGTCATTTCATTAGCTTCTGTTTCTAAATAAGGTGTCTTTTAAACATAACCAGAATATCCCCTTTTGAAAAGGAAGGCTGGGTGAGGTGACTCATTCCTGTAATCCCAGCACTTTAGGAAGCCAAGGCAGGAGGATTGCTTGAGGCCAGGAGTTCGAGGCCAGACTGAGCAACATAGTGAGATCCAGTCTTAAAAAAAAAAAAAAAAAAAGCCAGGCATGATGGCTCTCACACCTGTAGTCCCAGCTACTCAGGAGACTGAGACGGGAGAATTGCTCGAGTCCAGGAGTTTGAGGCTGCAGTGAGCTATGATTGTGCCACTGCACTCTAGGGCAACAGAGTAAGACCCTGTCTCCAAAAAAAAAAAAAAAAAAATTATTTAATATCATCAGATAATCAGGATTCAGATTTCCCTTATTGTCCAAAAAAAAAAACTTAATGGTTTTTTAGTTCAAAGCAGGATCCAAATATGGTCAAGAGGTTGCAGTTAATACAATCTCTCAAATTTCTTCTGGTCTCAGTTTCACTGTTTATTTCTTATTTTCCTTGCCTTTGTTGAAAGAATGCCTTCCATTCCCTATTTTGCTAATTTCATTCTCTCCTGTGGTGGTGTTGAACATGTTCCTCTGTATATGCTATATCTAAGTAATTTGTGTATTTGCATTAGCTAAGTAATTGGATCCTCATCTAGAAGCTTAATCTGATTGAGGTTAGATTTTATACAAGAATATGTGATACGTGGAGTTGAGTACTTATATCAGAAGGTATATAATGTTCAGTTGTCTCTTTTTTGTGATGATAGCAGCTATCAACGATCATTGCTTAGATTCATTATTTCATAAGAGATTTCATTATTTTATGTGGTCATACTCAGATTCCCTTGTCATTCATTTTTATCACCAAGATTACAGTCATGAAGAGGCACTTTCATTAACTCTGTTTACCCTGTAAAATAAGATTTTAAAAGATATTTGTACGTATGTAAATATTTGAGGTTGACATTCATGCGAAGTTTCCATTTTATTAATTTCCTTTTATGTTAAACCAGTAGCATCTGATAACAGAGTGATGGGTTCTTAATCATTTTTTATGTGCTCTATTTTTTATTTTTTATTTTTTTTTCTTTAGTAAAGAAAATTTCCCAACTATTTTAAATATATTTTGCTAGGGGAAATGCATTTACTATCCCCTGTCCCTGGTCCACATGTTCTTTCCCTTCATTGCTTCCCACTAGTAACCCCTTGAGCATTCAGGCTATTAAACCTCATCTGTGGTTCCCAGGGATTACTGAAGGGAAAATGGGCTCATTCCATTTGGTTCCCAAAAAGCAAACCAAACTGGAAACAGCAACCTAGGGGAACCAGACTTTGCACAGGTAAAAAAGAAAAGTTTCCCTCCAAAATCCTGTTTTTACCCCCAGAGTAATAAAAGAAAATAGGGTATTCACAAGACAAGGGCAGAGCCTATAAAAAAGAATTGTTGTGAGAATAAAATCTAGCTCTTGGAAACTGAAAATGTGATTAGACAGAGAAACGCCAATAGAAGGCATTAGAAAAATGAAGTTGAAGAAATTAGGCAGAGCATAGAGCAAAACTTATAAAGGGATAGAAAAGGGGGAAAAGATAAAAAATTAGATCAGTCCAGGTGGTACAATGTATAAATAATAGGAGTGTGAGAAACCAGAGGAGAAAAAATGTAGGGAAGAAATCTGAGAAGTGCTTCCAGAGAAGTATCTGAAGATCTGAATATCACGAGTCTCTAGGTGGAAAGAGCCTGCGGAGTACCCAGCCTAGAGGATGAAAATAGAGCCACTGAGTCACTCCAACACGACAGCTCAGAACGCTGGGGACAAAGAGAAGATCCTGCTATCCTTTGGAAAGCAAAATGAAAAGAAAATCATACAAAGGATCAAGACTCAATAGCATTGTGCTTCTCAATGACACTACACACTAAAAGACAGCAGTAACTTCACATGTCTAAGGAAAGTTTGACCATATATATATAACTCTATGTATGCTCAAACTTAAGTATGAGGAATTTTCACAGTTTAGATGTGCAAGGTAATGGAGGAGGTGCTCCACCAAGAAGGAAGACCTAAGAGTTAGTAAACAGGAAATGCAGGAAATGCCAGCACGAGAGAGGGACAGAGAGATCCCAGGTGACACAGTTCTGTGGTGGGGTTTGAAGAGTCATCAGTCAAGGTTGGAGGAGGTCTGAGGGCATTTATTCAAGGAGTTGAAACTGACAGACAATCTCGTATGTTTGAGCCTACTGAGAAAGTTACACATTAGGGGAGAGTCTGGGGTTGAATTGCTGATAAGTACACAGAAAACTAAGCAATGAACCATCAAGACAATTATTAACTCTAGGGAGAACAAGATATTGAGCAGGGAGGAAAAAGTAATTACAGCAGTGACTTGATTCAGCTGTGAATAGTGTTTACAGAATCATAATAATGTAAAGCAAGAATATTAATCTAACCAAAAATTATAATGTTAACTATGTCAGGATGGCAGGAATAGAGATGTTGAATGTTTCGATGAGGCAAGGGGTTGAAAGAGAGTTTAATCCACATCTTCCAGAATAGAAAGTCAATAGGTGATGCATAAAACTGAAAAATCAATAAGCAGCACTTCTTGCATGTTATTTAGAGATAGGGAAGTAAATATTCTAAGCATCAACTATAAAAGTTTAAAGTGACTGCTTCTGGACAGCAGGAAATAGGGGAGGGGGTAGGGTCTGCTCCTTTTTATAACCAGCCTTTTAGAGCTATTAGACTATTTAATGACTGTATACTTGTAACTTTGATTTAAAAAATCAAAGCTGAATTTTGTTAAATTGATTTTAAGAGTTGGGAGTTGTTTGGCAGAGAGGGACAATGATTAGAAAATACTGCATTTGAAGGAATCCTCATTATTTCTAGCTTTTCAGCAAGAACTAAGAGATAGATTTCCTTTTAAGATTTGAAAAATCTTTCTGGCCTTGCCTACAATGTAACAGGGATGCCTTAGAAAGTATTGAACTCCTTGTCACAGTAAATAACCAAGCAGAGACTGCCTGACCAGCTCTTTACAGCAGGATTTTTTTTATTATTGGGAGGTTGGACCAGGCAACTTCTAAGATTCTTTCCAATTTAAATATGGCATTTCCAGGATGGATGGCTGATGAAAACTTATTACAGAAAGCATAACTAAAAAAGAGGCCAAGGCGTCTCAAACCCATGGCCAGACTTCTCTCCCAGGCTGTATCCTGAGCCTGCCATTTGCCTGCCTTCCATGAGCCAGAGAGCAAAGCTCCAGTCACGTGAAAATCAGCACACTGTGTTCCTCCCATCTCCCAGTTCCACCCTCAGGTCTGTCTCAGCTCTTCCTTTTTCCCTGTGGATGTGACCTACACCCAGGCCTGTGACCCATGGAACTGGTCTCAGACCTTCCCTGTGAGTGCTTGTCCAGCCCAGGGATGTTCCTGTCTGAAGTCTCCCAGGACTCCAGGTTTTGCTCAGAGCTAAGTCCCCACGAGGCTAAGACCGAGGAGTTCAGCCCAGCTCCATACTGAGCCTGATGTCTCACGTAGGCCTCAGAGTTAAGTGAATCTCCTTATTGTACAGATCAAGATGAAGGCAGAAATGAGTCATTCTTGGGGAATATCAGCAACAGCAGCAGTCACCTGAACCGTCTCTTCATTCCTAAACACTCTTTCTGCCTAACTGTACTTGACCTTCCTTTCAGGAACAATTCTGGCACTGCTTCTTGGTCAGCCTGCACTCTTTAATCTTGCCTACCTGGCTTCTTCAGTTTTACCCCAGAGTATACCATTAACCAGTTTTTAAAACTTAGGGAAAAAATAGAAGAGCTAGATATAAGGAATACAGGGTGATGGATTCCTCAATCATATGCATCCTTCCCTCTTTCATTCTCACATGAGTTTTGCAAAAATTTTGGTTAGAGAGATATTCCACTACAGATTAGTATTTTTTTTCTTATTATTACAGTTGCCCCTTGAACAACACAGGGGTAGGGCAGTGACACCCGCACACACATGCAGTCGAAAACCTGCATATAAATTTTGACTCCCTTTAAACTTTTAATGGTCTGCTGTTGACTGGAAGTCTTACCAATAACATTGAACAGTCAATTAACACATATTTTGAATGTTATATGTATTATATACTATATTCTTACAATAAAGTTAAGCTAGAGAAAAGAATGTTATTAAGAAATCGTAAGAAAGTATATTTACCATTCACTAAATGGAAATGGATCATCATAAAGGTCTTCATCCTTGTCTTCACATTGAGTAGGCTGAGGAAGAGGAAAAAGAGGAGGGTTATTCTTGCTGTCTCAGGGGTGAAGAGGTGGAGGAAGTAGAAGGGGAGGCAGGAGAGGCAGGCACACTAGGTTTATCTTTCATTGAAAAAAAATCCACATTTAAGTGGATCTGTGCAGTTCAAACCTGTGTTAAGGCTTAACTGTATTTGTGACTTAACGTTACATTTTCTCCAAGGAACTTCTGTAGTTAAGTAAAAGCAAATAACTGAGCAGATTGTTCATGTTCATTTGTCTCATGCATATAAAGAACAGTCTTTTGGAGAATGTGTAAAATAGTGCTGGTCTTTACAAAGAATGATAGTAATACTCTGTATTTATTCCATAATCAGCATTTTTCTCTCCCTTGCCGTATTTTAATGTACTTTCACCAGGCAAACCAGCGATAGTGATCAGTTCTTCTATAATGTGTCATATACTTTGTTTCGTAGTAGAATTCAGGGTCTGCTGTGAAAATGAATGTTTTAAGGGTGAATCGAGTCAGGTTTAAGCTTAAAGCCTCCTTTATTTAAAATCAGAAATTAATATTAGGATGAAGCTATGGAGTAATTATTTGCATCTTCTAAAAATAATTTCTGTCTTTCTTCAGGAAATATTATGGAGAGAAGATTGGAATCTACTTTGCTTGGCTGGGCTATTACACTCAGATGCTTCTCCTGGCCGCAGTTGTAGGAGTGGCTTGCTTTCTCTATGGATATCTTAATCAAGATAACTGTACATGGAGGTAACCTCTGTTTATTCCTTGTTGCCATGCTGAAAAGTTTATTAGACATAAAATTATTTTCATGGTCTTAAACTGTTTTGGTAAGACAAGACTGATTGCAGAACATTCATTGCTTGGGATGATATATCCCTTTTGTTCTGAGCATAATAACTAAGTGAAATGGAAAAATTTTTTTCTTAGATAATCCAACCCAGTTTCTGACATGAATATTACCCTTAGGAAACACTCCAATATTTTAAGACAATATTTTGTTTGAAAAAGAAAGGAGGACTGGAGGCGGGAGGATTGCCCTTGAACTTTTGGCCCCTAGAGGAATGTACACTCAGCCCTGCAGATGTGAGCCAAAAGCAGCTCTGATTTCTTCAGGGTTCCACTGGGAAAATTGTGAGGGGTTTTGTTTTTTGTTTTATTTTGTTTTACTTTTAGAAATGATTTCTTACTACTAAAAGTGCGTGTTTAAAAACTCAATAGTTGTTTTGGTTTTTACATTAAAAAATAGTTGATACAAATGTTTAAAAAAATGTAATGAAAAATTAGTTTGTGCTGAGGTTGAAATTCACACACCAGCTGCACTGTCTAAAGGGACATATGTGGGTGCCAAAGCACTCTAAATTTCACCATCACTATTCTGAATGGTATTATTAGACTTCTGCTTTTGGTGGTCTCAACTTCCAGCAGGGATGTAGCACGGAACCAGGCATTTTCTCTTGATATCTGGCCGCTATCCAGGTGTGCCAGCCAGGTCAAAATTTCTGGGCACCAGCAATGAGCTGATAACCAAATTTTTCAAGGCTGAAGCATGTCAGCCTGCTCCTGAGGTAGTTGCTTACATGGCAGCCCTGATGGATAGACATAATTACCCTTCGATTTAACAGAGGATTCTGAGCATGTTGTACCCATTATGGCTTCTTAGCTTGAGAGCTGCAGATGGCTTTTGAAGTACTCTTCCCTCCTCACTGAAAAAGAGTTTTGGGCCAAAGGCTGAATGTTGTTACCTTTTCTCTAAATTTGTCTTCAGCTTCTCTGTTGGTTTGTACATTGTTCTAGTTTAAAAAAAAGAAAAAAATCTCAAAAATACATTTCAAAGTGCTAAAGTTGCATTTTTATAAGGTCCTCATGGGTTGTTCTTGTTATAACTTATTTTACGAAATCACCATGATAGTTACACCACATATTTCCTAGTATTTCACACAGATTAATTTGCAGAAAATGGAGGGAAGTTCTTGGGGATATACTGCCTGTGCTCAAAACTATTTGGCTTTAATTATTTAATTATGAGATATCTTTAAAATATCTAAATTATAAGTATTTTCAGTTACTTTTATAGTTTCTATCGAATACCTGTTTAAAGCTTATGTCCCTCCTTTTTCTTGGTTGCGGGCGAGCAGTCTTGCTCTGTCGCCCAGGCTGGCGTGCAGTGGCGTCATCTCAGCTCACTGCAACTTCCGCCTCCCGGGTCCAAGCGAGTCTCCTGCCTCAGCCTCCTGAGTAGCTGGGATTACAGGCTGCGCCACCACACCTGGCTAATTTTTGTATTTTTAGTAGAGACGGGGTTTCACCATGTTGGCCAGGCTGTTCTCAAACTCCTGACCTCAGATGATCCACCCGCCTCAGCCTCCCAAAGTACTGGGATTACAGGCGTGAGCCACTGTGCCCGGCCCTTATGCCCCCTTTTAAAAATAACAGTTATATAGAGACGTTATTTATATACCATAAAATGACCTTTTCTAAAGTGCACAATTTAGGTGTACCCCTTTCTCTTAGCCCCTGGCAACCACTAATCTATTTGCTTTCTGTTTCTAGGGATTTACCTATTCTGGACGTTTCATAAAAGTATTTAAATATTTTAAATGTTTTCTATTCTTGTGAATCTACTCAGTATGTAATAAAATTGAAAATACTAAAAATGTGTAAACAGGTGTTTTAAGTGCATTCACCAAGTTGTGATCACCACCATCTAATTCTAGAACATTTTTATTGCCCTCAAAAGAAACCAGTGCCCATTAGCACTCACTCCCTAATCCCTCTTTCCCTTGGCCCCTGGCAACCAACAATCTACTTCCTGTTTCTATGGATTTGCCTGTTCTGGACATTTCATAAAAGTGGAACTATACATTATAAAGCCTTTTGTGACTGTCTTCTTTCATTTCACCTACTATTTTCAAGGTTCATCCATGTTGTAGCATGTATCAGTACTTGATTCATTTTTGTGGCCAAATAATATTCCATTATGTGTGTATAAACTGCATTGTTTATTCATTAATTGATGGACATTTGAGTTGTTTCTACTTTTTGGCTGTTACGAATAATTCTGCTATGAACATTCATGAACAAGTGTTTGTGTGGACACATGGTTTCACATCTCTGGAGAATACAACAAAGAATGGAATTGCTGGGATATACAGTAACTGTAGGTTTAACATTTTGAGGAACTGCCATAATATTTTCCAAAATGACTGCATATTCCACCTGCAATGTATGAGGACAATAATGTCTTCACATCCTCATCAGCACTTAAAAAAAAATTGCCATTCTAGTTGGTATGAAGTGGAATGTCATTGCAGTTTTGACTTTGTTTTCTCTAATGTCTACTGATGGTGAGCATCTTCTCACGTGTTTGTCATTTGTATAGCTTCTTTGGAGAAAAATCTGTCCTTTGCCTATTTTAGTTGTGTTGTCTTTTTATTGTTGAGTTGTAAGCATTTTTTTATATATTTGGGATAGAAGTCTCTTATTGGATATTGTCTTAGTCTGTTTGTGCTGCTATAACACAGTACCACAGACCAGGTAATTTGTAAAGAATAGAAATTTACTTTTCATAGTTACAGAGGCTGGAAATTCCAAGATCAATTTGCTGGCATTTGGTGTCTGGTGAGGGCTGCATCCTCTGAAGGAGAGGAATGCTGCGTCTTCACATAACAGAAGGCATAAGGGCAAGTGGGGAGAACTCCCTTCATCAGCTCCTTTTATAAGGGCACCTAATCCCATTCATGAAGGATGAACCCTCATGGCCTAATCACTTGTTAAAGTCTCCACCTCTTAATATTACCACACTGGCAATACCTAAATTGGAAAAGACACATTCAAACTATACCTGATACATTGAAAATATTTTCTCCCATTCTATGGATTATGTTTTCACTTTCTTAATAGTATCCTTTGAAACAAAATTATTTTTAATTTTGATGATCTCCAGTTTACCTTTTATTCTGTTATTTGTGCTTTTGGTGTCATGTCTTAGAAACCATTCGTAATCCAAAGTCATGAAGTTTTTTTTAACATTTATCTTCTAAGACTTTTATGGATGTAGGTCTATGATTTATTTTGAGTTAATTTTTGTAAATGGCATGAGATAGGGTCCTACTCTATCATTTTCCATGTGTATATCCAGGTATACTAGCACCGTTTTTGAAAAGACTGTTCTCTGTTTAATTATCTTGGCACCATTGTTGAAAAGCAGTTGGCCAAAAATTTAAGAGTTTTTTTATAGACTCAGTTGTTTTCCACTGATCTACATGTCTGCATTTTATGCAAGTACCACACTTTGTTGATCACTGTAACTTTATAGTCAGTTTTGAAATTGGAAACTTCAAATTTTCGTTTTTCTTTTTCAAGATTGTTTTGGCTATTCTGGGTCTTTTGCATTTCCATGTGAATTTTAGGATCAGCTTATCTATTTCTAGGATTTTGATAAGAATAATGTTGATTCCATAGGTCAGTTTGGAGAGTATTGCCATCTTAACAATATTAAGTCTTTTAATCCCTGAACACAGGATGTCTTTTCATTTATTTAGGTCTTTCATTTCTATTAACAATATTTTATAGTTTCAGTGTAAAAGTCTCATGCTTGTTTTTTCTCTTAAATTTATTCAAAGTACATTGTTCTTTTGATGCTATTATAAATTGTTTCCTTAATTTAATTTTTGGATTACCTATTGTAGTGTATAGAAATGTAATTGCTTTTTTGTATATTGATTTTTGTGTGTGTGCTGCAACCTTGCTAAACTGGCTTATTTGCTCTAATGGTATTTTGGGTGGATTCCTTAAGATTTTTATATACGATGTCATGCTGTCTGTGAACAGAAGTAGTTTTACTTCTTCCTTTCCAATTTGGAGGCCTTTACTTTTTCTTACCTAGTTGTCCTGACTAGAACCTCCAATATAATGATCTTAGGAGGAAAGCATTCAGTCTTTCACCATTAAGTATGATACTAGCTGTGGGTTTTTTCATTGATACTCTTTATCAGATTGGGAAAGTTCTGTACCTAGTTTATGAGTGTTTTTAATCATGGAGTGGTGTTGGATTTTGCCAGATGCTCTTTCTGTGTCTATTGACATTATCTTGTGTGTAGTTTTTTGTTCATTATTCTATTAATATGGTATATTACAAGAATTGATGACTTTTGTACTTTGAATCATCCTTGCATTCCTGGATAGATCCCACTTGGTCATAGTATGTGGTACTTATTTTATATGGCAGGATTTGGTTTTCTAGTATTTTATTGAAGATTTTTCCATCTGTATTTGCAAGAGATACTAGGTCTCTAGTTTTCTTATGTTGTCTTTGGTTTTGGTATCAGCATAATACCAGTCGCATAGAATGAGTTGAGAAGTGTTCCCTCTTCTTTGTTTTTAAAAGAGTTTGTGAAACATTGGTGTTAATTCTTCTTTAAATGGTAGGTGGAATTCATCAGTGAAGCCATCTGAGACTGGGCTTTTCTTTGCAGGAATTTTTTTTTTTCTGTTAGTCCCGTCTCTTTATTTGTTAAAAATAGGTCTATTCAAGTTTTCTATTTTTGCTTGAGTTACCTTAAGTAGTTCATATTTTTCTAGGAATTCATCCATTTTATCTAAGTTGTCTAATTAGTTGGCTTATAATTATGCATCATATCCCCTTATAATCCTTTTTATTTTTGTAAGAGTAACAATAATGTTTCCCCTTTCATTTCTGATTTTAACCCTTTGAGTCTTCTTTTTTTCTTGATCAGCCTAGCTAAGTTTGCCAATTTTGTTATCTTTTCAAAGAACCAATTTTGTTTAGTTGATTTTTTTTGTTACTTTTCTGTCCTGTATTTCATTTATTTCCACTTGTTGCCTTTTGATTTTAATATTTAGTTCATTTATAGTTAATGTAATTACTCATGAAGTAAGAGTTACACCTGCCATTTTGCTATTTGTTTTCCATGTGTCTTTTTGTCTCTTGTTTTTCTATTCCTTCATTACTACTTTTTTTGTGTGTTATTTCTAGTATGCCATTTTAATTCCATTATTGTTTCTTTATCTTTTTTTAGTGGCTTTCCTGGGGATTATAATTAACAATTTAAAATAATATAGTTTGAATTAATGGCAATTTTAATTTCAAATAGTACACAAAAACTTTACTTTGGTACAGACCTATTCCTTCTCTACTCCTTTGTGGTATTATCGTCATGTAAATTACAACTTAATGCATTATAAGCTCACCAACAGTTTCATAATTGTTGCTTTGTGTCTTTTAAATAAGATAGAAGAAAATAGTGACATACAAAAATATACTACTTTTCATATTTATATATGTAGTTAGATCTATTACTGCTTTTTACTTCTGTAGGTGGATTTGAGTTACTGTCATGTGTCTATTTAAGCCTGAAGGACTCTCTTAGTATAGGTTAAGTGTTTCTTGTCCACAATGCTTGGGACTAGAAGCGTTTCAGATTTCAGATTTTTTTTCAGATTTTGGAAAATTTGCATTATACTTACCATTTGAGTATCCCAAATCCAAAATGCTCCACTGAGCATTTTCCTTGAATATTATGTCAGCACTTGAAAAGTTTTAGATTTTGGAGCATTTCAGATTCCGATTTTTGAATTAAAGGTGTTCAATCTGGGCTGAGTGCGGTGGCTCATGCCTGTAATCCCACAACTTTGGGAGGTTGAGGCTGGCAGATCACGAGGTCAGGAGTTTGAGACCATCCTAACACAGTGAAACCCCATCTCTACTAAAAATACAAAAACTTAGCCGGGCGTGGTGACATGCACCTGTGGTCCCAGCTACTTGGGAGGCTGAGGCAGGAGAATCGCTTGAACCCGGGAGGCGGAGGTTGCAGTGATTCGAAGTCACGCCACTGCACTCCAGCCTGGGCAACAGAGCGAGACTCTGTCTCAAAAAAAAATGTTCAGTCTGTGTTTCTGGTAGGGCAGGTGATATGATTTGGCTGCGTCCTCACCCAAATCTCATCTCGAATTGTAGCTCCCGTAATTACCACATGTTGTAGGAGGGACCTGGTGGGAAATAATTGAATCATGCGGGTGGTTTTCCCCATATTGTTCTCATGGTAGTGAATAAGTCTCACAAGATCTGATGGTTTTATAAGGGGAAACATGTTTCACTTGACTCTCATTCTTTCTTGCCTGCCTCCATATAAGACATGCCTTTTGCCTTCTGCCATGATTGTGAGGCCTTCCCAGCCATGTGGAACTGTGAGTCCGTTAAACCTCTTTTTCTTTATAAATGAACTAGTCTCAGATATGTCTTTATCAGCAGTGTGAAAACAGACTAATACAGCAGGTCTCTGCCAACAACAGATTCTTTCAGATTTTATCTCCATTTTTGAAGGATGGGTTTGCTGGATATAGAATACTTGGTTGACGGTCTTTCTTTCAGCACTTTGAAATATCATCCCACTGCCTCTGGCCTCCATGGTTTTTATGAAAAGTTAGCTGCTAATCTTATTGAGGACCCTTTATATGTGATGAATCACTTTTCTCTTCCTGCTGTCATCATCCTTTGCCATGATTCCTTTGGCTTTGTCTTTAGACACTTTGAATATGATACTCCTAGGTTTAGATCTCTTTGAGTTTATCCTACATGGAATTTGTTGAGTTTCCTGGATGTGCAAAATAGTGTTTTCATTAAATGTAGGAAGTTTTCAGGTATTGATTCTTCAGATATTATTTCTGTTTGTCTCCTTTTTCCTCTGGGACTTCTATAATGTATGTATTGGTATATTTGATGGTATCCCACTAATTTCTGAGACTGTGTTCCTTTGTCCTCATTCCTTTTTTGTTCCATTTCTCAGACTGGATAATTTTAATAGACCTAGCTTTCAGTTTGCTGATTCTTCTGCTATTTCATGTCTGCTGAGGAGCCCTTCTAATGATTTTTTTATTTTAGTTATTGTACTTTGCTAATTGGTTCTTTTTAATAATTCCTATCTCTATTGATATTCTCTTTGTCATGCTTCCTTTAATTCTTTAGGCAAGATTTCCTTTAGTTCTCCAAATATGTATAACTGCTAAATATAAAAAGTCTTCATCTAATAAATGCAATATCTGGGTGTCCTCAGGGACAGTTTTACCAACTGCTTTTTCCTCTCTCTGTTAGGACCGTACTTTTCCATTTCTTGGTGTATCTTGTAATTTTACATTTAGAACTGGGCATTTTAAGTATTATAATGTAGCAAATCTGGAAATCACATATTTTCCCTCTTCAGGGTTTGTTGTTGCTTCTGTTTATTATTATCACTGCTACTGCTGCTTCCCTTTGTTTACTTTCCTGAACTACTTGTCTTTGTCATGTGTGACCACTGAAGTCTATGTTCAGTAAGTTTTGTCGTTAGCTAATGATTGGATTAGCTGGTGACTGCATTAAATGCCTAGTACCAGTAATTTTCATTTCTCTGCCTTTGCCTCATCTCATGGCTGTGTGTGAGTGGGTATTGAAGAAATGTGTTTAACCCTCCAGCAGGTAGTTTTCAGCTCTTCCTTAGCTTTTCCTTCTTGCCAGTGCAGAACCTCAAAGTCAGCCAGAGGTAAGGGATTAAGGTTTTCTCATGTCTTTCTTGGCCCTGTGCACTGTCCTACACATGTGCATGGCCTTCTGCAATCTCAGGAATATGTTGGAGGTTTTTAGAGCCCCCTGTGCACATTTCATTTCCTAATTTTTCCTTTTAAGTTCTTTTGTTGACCTCTTGTTAACCTCTACTGGTATCACTGCCTCAAGCAGCTACAATGTAAAATAATTCTTGCCAATTGCTTTCAGCAGACACTTTGGTGATAGTGCTGTTCACAGTATGAGCTCTGAGTATGAGGTTTAAAAAGAATGACAAATCCTGCGCATGGAGCTTTTTGGGGGAGCTGGTAGTCAGGTCAAATAGTAAGACTTCTCTGAGGATGGGGTTTTTGGGGTAGCTTTAGACTACTTCTTCCCCTTCAGTGGCTGCTAGGCTGCTATTTTTCACAGCTTCTATAGTTACAAGGCTGTTGGTTTTTAAGGCTACCATGAAGCTAGGGAGATGGGGTTGGGAATCAGTCAGGTTAACAGGCGTCATCATTCTTATAGAGATTTAGCCAGTTTTCTTCAAATAAATGCTCCTCAGATGACATCAAGCACTTGGTTAATTTCCAGAATTCTGCAAAGGCTGATTTTGACAATTTTTGCCAGTGTTCTCATTGCTTTTATGGAGGGAGAGGTTTTTCCAAGATCTTTACTCAGCTATTCTAGGAAAGCTTCCCATTCCTATTTGTTTTTCCTTAGTTATTTGTAAGACCACCTAACTGCACAGCTCCAGTCCTAGTTACATACAAGCCTAGCCTGTCTGAATGGCTTCTCCTAGAGGGAGCAGCATGCAATGTTACTTGGAGGTTTTTTTTTGGTATTAATTTGTAGGAGTCGTTTAAATACTCTGACAAATAATCCTGTCATTTTTATGTCTGCAAAACTTTTACCAATTTGTGGCTTATATTTTTCTCCCTTTAATGTTATTTTTTAATGACATTCTTTTAAAATATCTTGAATGTATCAATATTTTTCTTTGTGGTTTATGCTTTTGGGTTTCTTGTTTATACATCTCCTTACTCTGAGGTTATCTACATTTTTTTTCTAGTAAGTTGGTACGTTGGCATTCTCATTTTCTACCTGGAATTGATGTATATAGAATATGATTACGGGTTCAATTTTATGTTTGTTCATATGGATATCCTGTTGTACCAGATCCGTTTTATTGAAATGTCAGTTCTCATTTTACTAATTTGCTTGGCCAGCTCTGGTATAAATCAGTTTTTATATAGGCAAGAGGTCTGTTTCTGACCTCTTTATTTTCTTCTGTTGGTCAGTTTTTCTTAACCCCTCCCATAATGCCTTTGTCTTCAGAAGTATTTTGACTATTCTGAGCCTTTGCTTTTCCACTGAATTTATAGCTTAAATGGGAGATAACTAATATCTTTAAATATTGATTATTACAAATTGTGAATATGATAGTGTAGGCCTTCTTTACTGCATTTCAGAAAAATTCTATTTTCTCCCTATAAATCCTAACATATTTTGAATTAGATTTATTCCTGAACACTTTATATTTTTTACACTATTGAAATGGTATTTTTTAAAAATTTTTTCCTAATGATTACAGGTGTATGGGGACATAATTCCTTTTTGTGTCCCTGAGTGTATTTTGCTATTGATTTTGCATCCAGCAAACTTTACTCAACTTATTTTTGGTTTGGTTTGTTTTTTAAGACAGAGTCTCACTCTGTCACCCAGGCTGGAGTGCAGTGGCATGATCTCAGTTCACTGCAACCTCAACCTCCTGGGTTCACGCAATTCTCCTGCCTCAGCCTCTTGAGTAGGTGGGATTACAGGCATGCACCACCATGCTCTACTAATTTTTGTATTTTTAGTAGAGACAGGGTTTCGCCATGTTGGCCAGGCTGGTCTTGAACTCATGACCTCAGGTGATTCACCCACCTCGGCCTCCCAAAGTGCTGGGATTACAGGCATGAGCCACTGCACCTGGCCTTTACTCAACTTATTAATTCTAATAATTTATCTTTAGGATCTATTAAGTCATCTATATAGATAATCATGTAATCTGTTAGTAATAACAGTTCTCTTTCTTCCTGGCCTATCCTTGTGGCCTGTTTTACTTGACCTACAACGCCGGCAGAGACCTCCAGCTGAACAGAAACAGTGATAGCAGAATCTTTTGCTTTATTCCTGACCTAAAGGAAATACTTTCAGCATTTTACCATTTAGTATGATTTTTAATGAGTTTTATGTAACAAACCTTTATCAGGTTAATGAAGTTCACTTCTGTTTCTAGTTTTACAAGATCGGTGTAGTTTTGTTTCTTATTGTGAATAGATATTAGATTTTACCATGCTGCTTTAAATTGATTAAATTTTTTAAAATTAAGTTTTATTTCTCTCTTTTTAGCAAAGAAGTTTGTCGTCCTGATATCGGTGGCAAGATCATAATGTGTCCTCAGTGTGATAGGCTTTGTCCATTCTGGAAACTCAATATTACTTGCGAGTCCTCAAAGGTAATTTTTGCTATTCCCAATATTTACACCTAATGAAAGATTTTTTTTCTAATGCTGATTTAGATAAAACATAGTATTGTATCTTTTTTCCTCTGAGGAATTCAGATATTTTTCAACTAACCTTTCAAACATTCTGGACATTAATATACAATGCTTTATTCCTCTTTTACAAATAATAAAATTGTGATTTAAGACCTTAGATAAAATCTCATAGAGTGTCAGTGAGATAATAGTGGAATCTAAACTATTTGAGTATTTCAAGTAACCAAAGCAGAAATCTCAAACCCATTTTATCTTATACATACTTTTTAATAGATTCACTACAGGTTGAGTATTCATTATCTGAAATGCTTGAGATCCAAGGTATTTTGAATTTTGGATTTTGGAATATTTGCCTTAGACTTACGGGTTGAGCATCCCTAATCCAAAAATCCAAAATCTGAAATGCTGCCTTGAGCATTTCCTCTGAACATTATGTCAGTACTCAAAAAACTTTGGATTTGGGATACTCAACCTGTGTAAGTATTTTCCTTAATTCAAGTAAGTGGAAACCTGAAATCTGTACTTCTGTTTTCCCCCTTTCAACATGTGCCAAAACTATGCTTAGATTGTAAAGACCCTGATGGTCAGATTTAGACTGTCTGTGTAACTATGCATGAGAAGGGTTTCATATGTGATGAAAAAGGTATTTGTCTTAAAACATTGCCAGAAAACACATCTAGCTCTCCTTATACATGCAAATGGTCCTGAGCTTTATGACTTCTTAAAATTTGGGGAGTTTCGGACGAGCATGAAGAATGGAGGGAGCTTACTGAAAGCAGGCTGGAAACTCTGGACAGATAGAAAGATGGTCAGCTTACTTCAGAGCATTTTCCTTACAATCCTGACCCACGCTTTCCTCCGATGATCTTCTCTCTATCCCCTTGTTCCACCATGAGAGTTTAGGAATCACTAGTGTCCCTAGAACATTGTGGCCTACTCCATGTAAGTCAGATTTTAATGGAATGTATTGCTGTTATACTGATGCCACTTTCTATATCATACTTTGCATAGTTCTTATACTTACCACTTTTGACATATTCAACAACCCTATGAGATAGGCAGAACAGGTATTATCTCCATTTTTACAGCGTAAAATACTGGCGATCTGGGAGATCAAATAACCTGCCCAAAGTCACCCACCTAGTAACTGGCAAAGTCAGAAATTTATAAGAAATCTGCATTTCTCGTCATTACCATATTCTTTGCCAGCTGACATTGCAGGCACTTTACTCAGATCCAGCTCTGTTTGAGAAATTGTTTCACTACTTAGTTAAGCTGATTGCAGGGTGTTGTCAACAGATGGATTTTTACACTTAATTTAGAAATTAAGCCCCCTCTCCCAAACCAACACAAACTCTAGACTATAAATATCTGTTGTAGATCACATAGAGTAAAAGACTTGAAGCTAGTAAGAGGGAAGCTGCTTCCAGTGATGCTGACTCAGAGGCTAAAGGGAACTAGTTAGCTGTATCCTGAAGCACTGGCTTTAAGGCAGATGCCAACAGTAACACCAGAGGCAGATTGTCATCTACAAAGATGCAAGTGGAAGTTTCATTTTCCTTAAGAAGTTCTCTCCTTCACACTCCCCACACCCACCTCTTCTTCTTTCTTCTGCTCCACCTACCCTCCTTAAGCACATGACTTTCAAATATACCCCTGTGTGCATTTTTTTGTTTTGAAAAAATAAAAAATTGAATCTTTAATTCTATTCCAGTTTCCTGAAGAATCCCTTGAGTCTTGTTGGGATGATTTTCAAAAAGAAGGGAACATAAAAGAGTATGAGTAAGAGGACTAAATGGAAAAAAAAAAGTTTGAAAAAGAAAAAGCACTTTTTCTGGCTTTTCTGTTTGTGAATTATTTTTTCCTTCATACATTTATTTATGTATTCATTTATACATCTTTCTTTTGGAAAGTACTAATTTACAGATATGCTTACCTTTTAGCAAATTAAAAATAGAAATATGAAATTAGGAGACAATTATGCAAATAATAGGGATTCATACTGTTTCTGTGATTATTGAATAAGATTCTTAGCTTTCTAGCTGGCAGGATAAAAGGGAAGCATGGTAAGTTCTAATATTTTGTTCATAAAAACATATTTAGTTATAAAATTTTGACTTTGCTTCTTTCCAGGAAGAAAGCATAACAAATTGTCATTTTTTTCCCCTGAAATTCTAGTTGGTTTCTCTGCTTAAAATCATCATGCCTACATATGCAGCTCTTTGTTTTCTTTCCTGCTCTATGGGACTAAAGCAGTATGCTGATTCAAACCGCTCTTAACACAGCTGTCTTGCCCTCTCTATGCCATCCTGCCTAGCAAGCTAAGCTAGGCTTCTTACCAAGTAAGCTCCTTGCTTCCTTTTTCCCTTACTTCCTGCTTCCACATAGTTCATGGAACACAGAGCAAAGAAGTCAGCCATCTTATTCTTTCTCAAGGGTCCAGGATTCTCACACATGTGGCAAGAATACGAACTTCATCCAGGCCTAACTCCCCCTCATAAGAGTGCTAGGCCTGTCTGTCACCTTGAGCAAGGCAGCTGGAGTGATCTTGACATTGGCAGTACACTTGCTCTTTCGTAATGCTCCCATTTTACCCTCTAGTGCTGACAGATGTGTTTCCATTGACGTTTTCTCAAAAGAATAAAGCTAAGAATTCACAGGTGGGATTTTCTTTTTGGAGTAGGTGGGCAGAACCGTCAAGGCAAGTAGAGTGTTGTCAAATACTTAGAAGATTGCATTGATTCCTAAAATGGAAGTGGCATTGGACAGAATCTTCAATAATAGTATTACAACATGCAGAACTGTTTTTATGAGACCTTTCTTATAATTTTACAATAAAGGATAAGGCATAATATTAAAAGTTAATTTGGAGAAGACGGTTCCATAAGAGTCAAAAGTAAAAGATTTGAAATATGTGGTCTTATGGAATCCCTGGATAAGAGGAGTAGGTGGAAAGGATTGTTCCCCAGAGCAGGCATGCATTTATTCTGTCTTCCTTGAGGTGTTTTAGAAGAATAATTGGATGACAGACAATTTAGGATTATGCTTGCTTTCTCATCACAGTCAATGTGGATGATTGAGGGGGCCTTGAAAATCAGATGGATGAGAATGTTGCTATTCTTTTATGAAAATAACTAATGTTTTTACATAGATGAAGGTTTATCCACTTTACATGAGTATAAAGAGCAACCCAAAAAATCACCTAAAGCAAAGTAGACTTTTCTACTTCGAAGCAGCTTTGAATTTTCTTTTAACATTTGAAAAGGTTTTTTTTTTTTTTTTTACCTATAGCTTTTCTACCCAGTCCCTGTCCTTTTATATTATCTGTCATAAAGTAGATATGCTTGTCACTTTTTCCATTATCTTGATAGTATTTTTTTAGGAAATGTAAAAATGCTCACTAATGAAAAATTAGTAATGAATTAAAATATTTTCCAGGAACTCATAGAGGGAGATAGGCTGCTTATATACTAGCAAAGGGATAAAACTTCGAAGAACTAGTGAATAAAGCCTTATTTGGCCAGATATGTTATTTATCATTCATGATCATTGTATTTACTGTAATGTTGGCAAAAGCACCTGTGCATCCTTTATTCCAGTAGAAGCATCTGTCAGTGATGGTAGAAAAGCCATCATTGGGTTTAAGAAAACAGAGCTCTCCTGGAGGAGAGCCACTTCGAGATAAACCTCAGCTTTGTACATCTCTTAACAGGAAAAACAGGAATTCTGAAACTTACCCTCTGACCAGGGTGGGATGATGATAAAATCTAAAAGTTGCTTAGGGATCATTGTATTCGTAGAGCCATACTGCTTCCTCAAATCCATTATGACAGCTCATAAGAGGCTGTTATTCAAGCCCAATGGAGGCTTTAAACTCAGTGGAATTCTAGGAACTATACCTATTTCCTTATTGGGATATGCAAAGTTTCAGTGGAAAATACACTGGTTAATACAGCAAAGACTGTTTTTAAAAGAATCAAATTTTATCTATAAGTATGTAGTAGATACATTGAATGGTGTATGATCATAGATGATTGTTAAACTAGGCATCACCTTTGAAAAGAACTTCAAGACTGTAGAATAGACAAAGCATTTCATATTTACTGAATCCTAATAAGTGGAGGATATGACTCATTTATATGTCATCTATATTTTCCAGAAATTGTGCATCTTTGACAGTTTTGGAACCCTGGTCTTTGCAGTATTTATGGGAGTATGGGGTAAGTAAGTTTTTTTTTTTTTTAATGCACTCAATTTGATAGTATTATACAGCTTTATGTAGGCTATCAAAATAACCCACTTCTAGGATCTTGTGTTGCCCAGGCTTCAACTCCCCTAGAATTTCATTTATAACTGAGGACATTGTATCAGTTAGCTTTTACTATATTAAAATCTGCATCAAAATATAGTGGCTTAAAACAACAAACTTTATTTCTCATATTTATTATTTCTCATCATTCTCTGGGTCAGCTGAGAGGTTCTTCAGGCATGGATTGGCTCAGCTGACTCTCTAGTAAGCTGGCAGCTCCACTGGGGATAGATGATCTTGCAACTAGAAATCTGGTTTGGTCTGTGGGGCTCGGCTGGGAAGGCTTCTCTGCTCCACATGGTGTCTCATCTTCAAGTAGGCTAGCCCAGGATTCTTGGTTTCGGGGTTCCAAAGAGAAGAGAGGACAAGCTTCAGTGCATATGCATTTTTAAGCCTATTGTTGCATCAAGTTAGCTAATGTCCCATCAGCCAAAGTAAGTCATATGGCCAAACCAGCATCAATGTGGGGTGGTGGGAGTGTACTACCCAGTGGCTTGAATGTAGGAGGCATGATTTGTTGGAAGCCATTATTGCAACAGCCCCCACAGTGTGATACAACCTAACTTTTATGGGGGTGGAGGTCAGGAGGAAGCAGCAACACAGTGATTATGGGTGAGCTTTCTTCCTCATACACTTCTATGTGAGCGGATATTTAATGAGTATGTGCTACTCGTATAATAACAACAAACTCGACTTACTAACTAGAACAGATATAATTCTACAGGATCTAATTCCCATATGGGAACTTTAACACTGTATATTATTTACTTTGGGATAGAATCATTAATACAATGAGGCAATTATCATTTTCTTTAAATGCAACTTTAAATGTTTAATTGATCTGAATGTTCTAACATAGAAGAAAAATTTCCATTTTCAAAATTAGATGCATTTCCAATTTCATTATGTAAGTATGAGGAACAACAGAATTCAAGTTATAGGAAGGCAGAGGAAAAAACTGAACCAAGTTTCTTATTCTTTAAAGGACAACACGTCAACATATGTAACTCACAGAATCAGTTATTTACAGTGTCCTCAGCAGTATTTCTGTTTGGTAGTGATTGTGCCTATGAAGAGTTACCAAATGGATCACAGAACAGACAATCCAATTATTTTGCTCACTTTTTAGAGATATTTGTTGCCGCTCCACGGATAAAGTGCACTGTGAGGTGGCCAAACATCCCAGTTACATTGGCATTCAGCCATTTAGCATGTTTTGGCTGGAGACCAAACTCTGGCTAATATTTGACACATAGAAGAATAAAGATTGAATGTATGTATTAAGATCCTCTGTGCTCCTCCGTTGTAATACACCTTTCTCCGCCCCCTCCTTCCGTCCAGTAAGAGCTTAGGTGCTGAACACATGGGTCGGCATTTTAACTATTAACTGTACTCTCAGCATTGAATCATAATGTATAACATTCTAACACATCTACTAAACTGCATAAACTAATGGATGCTGATAGCCCCAATTAAAGAAGACATTTGAAATGAAGCAAAAAATGTTAATTTTGACACTAGAAAGACAAGCCTCAAATTTCCTAGCTAACCTTCCCTTCTCTGATCATTAACTACACCATGGTTATAGAACTGACTTACACATTAGCTGCTGATTTTATTTTATATGATTTTAGAATGCAGAAAGTATTTCAGCACTGCCTATAGCATCGTATGTATATTTTTAAGGATATGTATGATAAACTTTAAGTGCTTTGTGTGGCTTTCCTTGTTACTTCTGCTTTGAGAACTACTGCTGTAAACCACTTTACAGAAAGTCTGAAATTGCAGAACCAAACAGGCTACAGCCTTATGTGAAGTTATTCATATCACCACCATTATGTTCCTGCAGCATCTTTTTTGTGCCCAGATGCATATGGCACTTACTTTTCTGCTCCCTAGAAATTATGAAAGTTGAGAGTAGAAAACCTTTTGTAATCAATATAATATAAATCATATACTTAACTTAAAAATGTCCATCCTTTTAGGACAAGGCAGCCCACCTGCTCATACTGATTCATAGAGTCCTGAACACCAACCCATGGTTGAAGTAAAGGTTCTAAACACATCCTGCCCACTCCCTTCCTTGTTGCATCTTTCCTACTTACACCTGATTCTCCCTGGATCAGACTCTTGGCTGCATGACTGCAATGTTTAATTTTCACCTTGGGGGGTGACTTCTAAACTAGGCCTACTTATTTCCAGAAAACCACCAGTCATCTGGCTAAGGACCTGGGGAATCAGGAACCCTAACTAGCTGCACTTGGGGATCAGAAAACAGCTGCTGTGACTGTTACTTTCAGACCTGTGCTGCTTCTGCTGGGTCCACACCAGCAAAATAATGCAGCTCCTGCTACCACCACCCTGACTCCATTCAGCCCAGTTTCTGACTTAAGTGACATACAGATGCTTCTGACAGGCATTTAAAAAAATCAGATCTGGAACCCTAGCTGCAAGAGAGTTTCTAGCCCTTGAATTAGGAAGTTGGAATAAACGGCTGGGTGTGGTGGTTCACGCCTGCAATCCCAGCACTGTGGGAGGCTGAGGCAGGTGGATCACTGAGGTCAGGAGTTTGAGACCAGCCTCGCCAACATGGGGAAACCTCGCCTCTACTAAAATACAAAAATTAGCCAGGTGTGATGGTGCACACCTGTAATCCCAGCTGGAGACTGAGGCACAAGAATTGCTTGAATCCAGGAGGGAGCGTTTGCAGTGAGCCGAGATCACACTACTGCACTCCAGCCTGAGCAACAGAGTAAGACTCCATCTTAAAAAAAAAAAAAAAAAAGTTGCAATAAAGGCTGAGGAAGTTCATCTAACTTCTCTGCCTCTGTGGGTTACAAGGCCTAAATGGTTTCAAGGCCTGTTAAAACATCCTAGACCTTCAGCAGCAAACTCTTACAGCAACCAGAACATTCCTGTCTACCAGAGTGTGCCTTGTCCTTAGACAATGCAGGATATAACACCATAACACTTTACTGCTATGAAACCTTTGTATGTATATGGGCATCTTCTTCATCTGTTGCATATTTTGTTTAGATATAAAATATCCTGATTAAGAGGAAGAGCTGTTATTGATCCCCAAGTTCCAGACAACCTTTCTCTTTTCTTATTATATGTTGATGTAAGAGTTTTAACTGTGTCTAATCAGCTAGCACCTCTGGATTGCCAGAGAACAGAAGTGTGTTGCTCCCTGCTGGAGTGCTATCAGTTGTCTTATTGCAGGGGGAGAGAGCAAAAGATACGGAACAGAAATTCCTGTCTGTGATCATGCACTGTCACCCCAGGACCTGGTGCCCTCAATCTGGGACACACAGCATTGTGAGTCAGCACTGATGTGGCCCAGGAGTACTCTAAAACACTGGGTGACTACTAGGTTAGCAGTGCCTTCCATAGACCCTGCGGAATCTGTGGCTGAGTGAAATAAGGAACTAAAACACTCACCCGTTGCTGCAGCTCCCAGGGGTTTTCCTTCAAGGCTGAGGATTTGCTAACACCAGGCTATGTCTTGCTTGCATTGCAATCCTGTCATTTCCCAGGCAGAACTGCTTCCTATAGTTCAGAATTTCGTAAACAGAAGCATTTTACCCAATATGTTCAAATTCAGGGAGGAGGGAAGAGGACATCCACTGTTCTTCCCTTATAGCACCGACTAGAGTTGCTTATGTTGCTCTTTATGAGAAAAGTTAAGAATATTATCATGAATTATCTCCTGTTGATACTTTATAGATACTGAGATAGATACTAGATAGGTACTGAGTAAATGAGTGGCTATCACACTCCGATTTTAAAGATGAAGAAGATGACACTCAGGGAGATTAAGCCAATTACCTAAAGCCCCATAGACAGAAAGTGACAAGCAGAGAATAAGAGTTCTGCCAATAATTTGGCTATTATCAGTCTTTAGATTGATGACAAAATACAGTGTATATTAATGAAGTTGCAGCAAGCTTTGAGAAAGATGCAGAAATAATTTGGTTTTTACTGACATAATTGCATTATTTTGTTTGGTGCTGTGAAAAAAAATGAGAATGGGTTAGAAAATGTCAGTTTTGTCTCCTTGGTTCTACCTCATGTGACGCAGGTGCAGACCCTTCTTTCTATCGCAAAAATAAGAAATCACCAGTCTTCCAGCCTAATTTTAACAGGCTTATAAGTACCAGTTTTTCATTTATGCCTGTGTCAAAGTGCAACAAGATTTTAATGTGCTTAGTCACAACATCCTTTAAGAAATGGTTATGCTGTTAGAGTATGTTTGCAGTCTGTGAGGTAGAAGAGTACACGTGATAATTCCTTCAGCATGTTGACCCTGGACTCCTCCCCACAGTCAAGGTGCTAAAGCTTGATCTCACCAGTAAACTGTCAATGCTTCATGGTATATTCTCCGTCTGGGGTTACCCTGGCCTCTTGCTAGGTACAGGAATACCTCAGAGATACTGTGGGTAAGGTTCCAGGCCACCACAAGAAAGCGAATATCACAGTAAACGGAGCCCCACGAATTTTTGGTTTCTCAGTGCATATAAAAGTTATGGTTATACTATACTATAGTCTAGTGAGTGTGCATAGCATTGTCAAAAAATGTACATACCTTAATTAAAAAATACTTTATTACTACAAATGCTGCCAATCACCTGAGCCTTTGGAGAGTGTTCATCTTTTTGCTGGGAGAGGGTCTTGCCTCGGTGTTGATGGCTGCTGACTGGTTAGGTAGGAGGATGGTTGCTGAAGGTTTAGGTAGTTATGCACATTTCTTAAAATAAGACAACAATGAAGTTTGCCACATCAGTGGACTCTTTTCTCACAAAAGAGTTCTCTAGCATGTGATACTGTGTGGTAGCATTTTACCCATAGTAGAACTTCTTTGAAAATTGGAGTCAGTCCTCTCAAACCCTGCTACAGCTTTATCAGCTAAGTTTGTGTAATATTCTAAATCCTTTGTTGTTATTTCAATAATGACAGCATCTTCACCAGGAGTAGATTCCATCTCAAGAAACCACTTTCTTTGCAGATCCATAGAAAGCAACTTCTCATTCCTTCAAGTTTGATCATGAGACTACAGCAGTTCAGTCACATCTTCAGGCTCCACTTCTAGTTCCTCTTGCTCTTTCTACCACATCTGCAGTGACTTCCTCCACTGAAGTCTTGAACTTCTCAAAGTCATCCATGAGGGTTAGAATCAACTTCTTCTAAACTCCTGTTAATGTTGATATCTTCACCTCCTCCCATGAATTGTTAATGCTCTTAATGGCATCTAGAATGGTGAATCTTTTCCAGAAGACTTCTGTTTATTTTGCCAATATCTAGCCAAATAATTACTGTCTATGGCAGCTGTAGCCTTACTAAATGTATTTCTTAAGTAATAAAATGTAAGAGTTGAAATGACTCCTTGATCTATGGGCTACACAATGGATGTTGTGTTCATAGCCATGAAAACAATATTAATCTCTGTACATCTCCATCAGAGTTCTTGGGTGAATGGACGCATTGCCAATGAGCCGTAATTTTTTTAAAAGAGTAATTTTTTATGAACAATGGGCTTAAAATAATTCAACACACCATGTTATAAACAGACGTGCTTGTCATCTAGGCTCTATTGTTCCATTTAGAGTACAGGCAGAGTAGATTTCACATAATTCTTAAATGCCCTAGGGTTTTTGGAATGATCTATGAGCACTGGCTTCAATGTGTGGTCACCAGCTGCATTAGCCCCTAAAAAGAGAGTGAGCCTGTCCTTAGAAGTTCTGAAGCCAGGCGTTGACTTCTCCTCTCTAGCTGTGAAAGTCCCAGATGACATCTTCTTCCAATGGGAGGCATTTCATCTACCTTGAAAGTCTGTTGTGTAGCTACCTTCATCAATGATCTTAGCTAGATCTTCTGGATAACTTGCTGCCAGTAAGCACTTGCTACTTCACCTTGCACTTCTATGCTATGGAGATGATTTCTTTCCTTAAACCTCATGAACCAACCTCTGCTAGCTTCAAACTTTTCTTCTGCAGCTTCCTCACCTCTCTCAGCCTTCATAGAATGAAAGAGGGTTCCGGCCTTGCTCTGAATTAGGCTTTGGTCTAAGGGAATATTGTGGCTGGTTTGGTCTTCTATCCAGATCATTAAAACTTTCTCCGTATCAGCAATAAGGTTGTTTCACTTTTTTATCATTTGTGTGTTCACTGGAGTAGTACTTTTCATATCCTTCAAGAACTTTTCCTTTGCACTCACAGCTTGGCAAACTGGCACAAGAGGCCTAGCTTTCGATATGCCTTCCTCACTAAAAATAATTTCTAGTTTTCATTTAAAGTGAGAGATGTGTGAGTCTTGCTTTCACTTGAACACCTTGAAGCCATTGTAGGGTTATTAGTTGGCCTAATTTCACTACTGTTGCGTCTCAAAGAATAGAGAGGCCAGAAGAGAGGCAGAGAGATGGGGGAGCAGCCAGTCAGTGGAATGGTCAGAACACACACATTTGTTAATTTTGCTATCTTATATAGGTGCACTTGATGTTGCCCCAAAACAATTACAATAGTAACATCAAAGATCACTTATCACAGACCACTATAAAAGATACGATAATAATGAAAAATTTGAAATGTGAGAATTACTAAAATGTGACACAAAGTAGGTACATGTTGTTGGAAAAATGGCATTGATAGAGGCTCAACGTGGGGTTGCCACAAACCATCAATTTGTAAGAAGATAAAAACACTATCTGTAAAGCATGATAAATCAAGGTACATCTGTACAGGAGGTACTGAAGGCCCAAGTAGACTAGCATAGCAGGAAGTAAGGCGAGTGGGTGGTTATGTGTAGAGGTGAGCAGTTGGAGTCAGCTGGGACCTCTGAGTGGATTATTCCCCAGGTGGTGGGGAATCCTCCAGTTTCTGGGTGGTTTCCTTCAGTTTGTTCATTCAGTGCATTCATTTGTTATGTGCCTACTATGTCCTAGTGCTTCTGCTATGAACAAAACCAAATCCCTGCGCATGTGAAGGTGACATTCCAGTGGTTATGATAGACAGTAGACCTTGAAGCAGATACAGGTCGGGATGCATGAGTGCTATGTATTAATATTTTGAAGGGCAGAAGAAGGGTTGACAAAGGGAATAAAATGGGCCCTTTCTGAGAGAATGCACATGACCGCTGGAATGATTTCATAATTATAGAGTGGGAGACAGAGCTGAGGGAGCTTCAGGGGCATATGCAATACTGGCAGTAGGATTCTTGGTAGATTAAAATGTAGGGTCCTCTGTTGATGGAGATGTATGGGAGTTTATCAAGGAGATGCAGAACCTTAGGGGGCTTTGGTAAGTGGGTGGTGTATGTTATGCTGCTTCATATGCAGCCTAGGGAGGGTTGGCTCATGAGTGGCTCATTCCTCCCAACAGGGTCTCTTTGGGGAGTATCTGCCACCTGAGACCAGCATGGCTCAGCTGGGCAGCAAGACCAGCCAGTCACATGTCAGTCCACAAAAGGACATGGTGCCCTCTAGATTTCCATCCCATTGACAAGCCAATACTCATTTCATTTCCCCTTGGTTAGGTACGGATCACAAATGTCTGGGTTGTTTCTCAGTAGCCATCACCCTCTATATAAAACACTCAACAATTTGATCCTGATTCCAACATCCAGGTTATTTCTACTCTAACTTACTGGAAAAGTAGTAGTCAAAACACTGCTAGGAAGTGAGTGCTTTTAAACATGTTCAGTTGTCTTTGCCACTGGGGAGTGTTGGATTCTTGCTCCTTACAGGTGCATCCCAAGACTGCCTCCTGCATTTCAGGCTGCCTGCTGCAGGGTCTGCAGGATTTCATTCTGGCTCTCTTCACTCTCTACTTCAGTGAGTCTCCACCACCCTGACTGCATATTAAACCTTAAAAACACAACACAACAAAAACAAAACAACTATGCTCAGGCCCCATTCCAGACCAAAAATCATAATTTACAGGGTGGTACCTGGGCTCAGTATTTTGTAAAAGCTCCCTGGTCCTTCTTACGTGCAGCCAGAGTGTGATTACTACCCTGCACCTCATTTAATGATCTCATTCTCTCATGGCCCCAATTGCCACTTAAAACAATGAAAATCCAGCTCAATCCAGATCTTCCTCCTACGTTGTAGACTTTTGCCTCTCTACTGGACATTTCTTCTTGAGTAGTCCACATACATTTCATCTGATCATAACCAAACCAGTTGTCTCCTCTTGCACACTTGACCTTCTTAACACACTTCCTATTTCCAAGGCATGCCACTAGAAGTTAGGATATTGCCTGAGCCAGAAACCTGTCTAGCATCCTTCTGTCATACCTACATCCATCTGTCATACCTGCATCCATCCGTCTGCCTGCTCAACATCCCTCAAGGATCCTGCTGCATCATGTACCTGCCAGCAGGTCTCCCTGCCCCTAGTCTCACTCTAGACTACCTTCAAAGTCTCCTCCATCTGTACGTTAAACTCTCTAAACTCCTTTCAAAGCACAGAAAACCCTTTGTGATGTGCCCCTGCAGAGCTCTTACCTGGCTGCCCCACCTCCATCACACCTTTCGCTTACTACCAGATTATTTGCAGTTTTGGGAAAGTACCTGGCCCTCTGGCCTCCGTGCCTTTGCATGTGCAGCTCCCTGGGAGCAGGTGGCCTTAGTGTTCCACCCACCACCACCTTCACCTGATCAGCTCTGAGGCATCTCAAGACTCATCACAGTGGTCCCCTCCTCTGGGATGGCCTTCCCCGAAACACCCAGTTAAATGTTCTGGTTCTGTGTGCCCAGAGCAACCTGTGCTTACCTTTATCATAGCCCTTTTAATAATCAACTATACCTGTCACTTCAAGGACAGTATAATTCTCATATGCCTAGGAGCTCCTTGAAGCAGGGACTGTGTCTTGTTTTCTCTTTATTCCCAGCTGATAGTAGACACTGAAAGAATGTTTGTAAATAGAAGAGTGGTGATTACAGGATTTCTTTATAGGAAGGACTTAGGGTTCGCGGTCTGATTAGAAGAAGGGCATAGGGTATTTACCCTGAAACTGCATATTTTCAATTAACATTTAATGTTTTTATTTAGTATTTAAAGTTAAAAATTCTGAAAAATGATTCCTAAAAAATTATTTTAGTCATACTTTATATAAGATTGAGAAAAATACCAGTTTTCCATATGAATGAATATTAATTTATTTGGGACATCCTAAAGTATTCCTCTTCTCCTGTAGGCCCTTAGGAAGGAAAGGAGAGTACAAGAATGAGGGTGCGTGCAAAAGCAGATGAAGGGTGGACCATGAGCTCCTTTGGAACTGTGATTATTATTTGTGTTTTAGTTGGCAATAAGGTGCTGGAACATACGCTTCAGTGTCAGACATACTCACATGTCTTCTGACCATCACATTGCCTTTCCCAGAATCTATAGTCTGTTTCATAATGTCGTAAATTACCAACATTTTCTTTAAAATCATGTTTTTCCCTTTTAAATAGTAGTATCTCCTATAATTTAGATTTGATTTGCCATATACAAAAGTATTATGGATGATATGGTTTGGCTCTGTGTCCCCACCCAAATCTCATGTCGAACTATAATCCCCATGTGTCAGGGGAGGGGCCTGGTGGGAGGTGATTGGATCATGGGGGTGGATTTCTCCCATCCTGTTCTCATGATAGTGAGTGAGTTCTCATGAGATCTGATGGTTTAAAGCTGTGGCACTTTCCTCCTTGCTCTCTCTCTCCTATTGCCATGTAAGACATGTTTTGCTTTCCCTTCGCCTTACACCATGATTTTAAGTTTCCTGAGGCCTCCCCAGCCATGCAGAACTGTGAGTCAATTAAACCTCTTTCCTTTATAAATTACCCAGTCCAGGTAGTTCTTTATAGCAGTGTGAAAACAGGCCAGTACAATGGATAATTAATATTATTCAGTACGGATTTCTGAAACATCAGTCATCATTGAAAATCCACACAAGCTGTTCTGTCTCTCTGTTAGTTACCTTGTTTTTGGAGTTTTGGAAGCGACGCCAGGCAGAACTTGAGTATGAATGGGATACCGTTGAGTTACAGCAGGAAGAACAAGCCCGACCAGAATATGAAGCACGATGTACTCACGTAGTGATAAATGAGATTACTCAGGTAAGCAGGGTCGTATTTAGGTGCAGTTTAATCTACTTACTGCTGTGGTTCTCCTCCTTGGCCGCACATTAGAATCACTTGGGGGAGCTTAAAAAATATTGATACCTGAGTTCCATCACTACATACTCTGGTACTTAGTAACCTGGGGGTATTCTGAGCACCGGGGTTTTTTAAAGCTCCTTTGGTGATTCTGATGTGCAGCCAAAGTGAAGAAGCATTGCTTAGAACAGTAGACACAGGAGATAAATGGGGTCCCTTCTTTCATAAAAACAGTAAAAATACAAAAAAAAATAATTTTTACTGTGACATAGAGATATAAGGAAAGAGGCACTGGTTGTTATAGTTGATTCTCAATTTTTCACATATACTTTCATTATTCCAGCCCCTTATTCTTCCTAGACCAGCTGCCCCTTTATCTTGCAGTAAGCCTCAGTCACTGCCCCACTCTCTGGTCGGGATGTGCAGAAAGTGGTGTGGCCTTTATCCTAAAGTTGGAGAAAGGATGCAGGAAGAAGGAAAGTATTTTTTGAGGTCCAACTCTGTTAGGTACTGTGCTAGGTATTTTATGTCATTGGAAAGGTAGATTTGCTGCTTGCTACCACTGCTCCAAAAATAAAAAACTATATTCTGTCTGTATAAATATTCCAAAGTCCCTGAAACATGATTTTTAAATCATCTGCATTCTTGCATCTTTCCATCAACACAGAAAACTTTGAGCTAATTGTACTTGCAGTCATCAGCATAAGAACAGTAGGTTCTGAATACGAATAGCTCTTGGAAAGAAAATGCTTTTACCAAGAATGTCTGAAAATGTTCCCAACTATAGGTTTTATAAATTGAATCACAGATTTACAAAATGTTGGCACTAAAAGGAACCAGAGGGAACAGTTCAACCTCTTCCTTTTACAAATGGGAAAAAACGAGGTTCAATTACCAGTAGAAAGTGACATCTGTCTTTCACAATGTAAAAGCTTCAAATAATCCCCATTATGAATAGTTCCTGCTGTTTACTAGAGAGGACAGGGTCAAAGCATATGTTGTTGAAAGACTGTATATTCAGAAATGAAAGCCGAAACTTAAACAAAATTAGATGTTTATGAAGTCGTTGAGCACTAAAAAATCTTATAACACCAGCAACATGGGAAAAATACTGAAAAAAAGACAATTTGGTCATTTAAACCTGCCAATTTTATAGTTAAAATTGCCAGCTTACTTATAAGTTAAATTTCCCTTGAAATGTTGCTTGTTAAAACATTGCAAGTGAAGCTTCCTTTTTGTTTATGGTGATTCCTCATTTCACTTTTGTTGCCCACATACCCTCCCTTTGTTTAGAGAGGCCTATAGTGGGATGGTGGTCTCTGATGCCAGAGTTCATGTCTGAACATGGCAACTTACTAGTTGGATGATCTTGGACAAATTAGTTAACTTCCCGGTGCCTCAGTGACCTCATCTATAAAATGGAAATAATACAGTTGTTTCCTCATGATTGCAGCTAAGGATTGAGTTAATGTATAGAAGCTACTTAGAATAGTGCCTGGCACAGAGTTAAATACTCTGTAAGTATCTGCAGCTGTTATTAGGCTGCTCTTACAATACAGGTAAATCATGTAGAGGGTTGATTTCTACTCTTAAGAATTTAAATATGTTTTTATGAACTATAAAATGGAAATCCTTTAGAAATTTATTCAAAGTTAATATATAAAGCCCAACAAAGAAACATATAGTGGATACCTAGTATTTGCAGACATCTAGGAAACTTTTTGTCCTGCCTGGGCTCTGCACTATCATCACAGTGATTTCTAAAACCTAAGACAAACCCAGAACTATAGCTTTGCAGCTTGGCACCATCAGACACCCAGATTCCTGAGCTCGGGTCGTGGCCGATAAACAGTTTATTCATGCTTGCATTTTCCAAAAACTTATTAAAATGAATACTGCACGTGTTTTGTGATGTGTGACTTTGAAATTGTTAACAAAAAATTGCAATTATGAGTAAGGAGACTATGCTTGCAAACTAATTTTTTAAAATTAAGTCTAAGATTTATTGGCCAGTCAGGAGAAAAATAATTTTATTACAGTAATCCCTTGATTGACTAAACTTTTTTGTTTTTGTAATTAGGAAGAAGAACGCATTCCCTTTACTGCCTGGGGAAAATGTATACGGATAACCCTCTGTGCCAGTGCTGTCTTTTTCTGGGTAATTCTATCACAAAAATGTTTTGAATGATTAAAAATGTTTCTATTATGTAACAGATTTTTTTAATATCTAATTTTAAATGTTGAGGAAACTAAATGCTGAGCCTGGAAACTATATGGTCTCAGAGAGACAGACAGATATTTCCAGAGAACTATTTTAGCCACCACATAGAGCAACTCCCAAGGTTCAAGATACCTTATCTGTTCACAGTGGTTCTTCTAGTTCTTTTCACCTCATCTGTTTAAATCAGTGATTCAGGATTTTCCAGTTTCTGGTGAAGACCAAATGGAAGGCATTAAGAATTCTAAAATTTTCCAGCAGCAACAATCAAAATAAAATGTTGGCCAGGGGCGGTGGCTCATGCCTATAATCCAAGCACCTTGGGAGGCTGAGGTGGGCGGATCACCTGAGGTCAGGAGTCAAGACCAGCCTGGCCAACATGATGAAACCTCGTCACTACTGAAAATACAAAAATTAGCCAGGCATGGTGTCACACACCTGTAGTCCCAGCTACTCGGGAGGCTGAGGCATGAGAATCACTTGAACCCAGGAGACGGAGGTTGCAGTGAGTGAAAATCACACCACTGCACTCGACTGGGTGACAGAGCAAGACTCCATCTCAAAAAATAAATAAATAAATAAAATGTCTAGGAATACCCTTAACAAAAAGATAATAGGAACTATCAAAGAAAACATAAAAACTATTCAAAGTTGTAAAGGATCTGAATGAATGATTAAATGAATGATTGTAGATAGAAACACATTTTCTGTAAAATATCAGTACTTACTAAGTTAGTTTTGGGCTTATTGATGGAATCATATTAGTGATGTAATAATTTAGTGTGAGTTTTAATGGCTCAAGAACAGCCAGATTCAAGAATAGCACATGAAGCCTAGAAATAGCCCCTGATAGCAATAAAAATGTAATATGTCAGAAAAGAGGCATTATAAATCCATCAGACAAGTGGAGATTATTCAATAAATAGTAATGGAATACTTGTTAGCTATTTGGGGGGACAATAAACGTTAAAGTCTTACTTTAAACCATATACTATAATAAATTTCAAATTAAAAAAAATTAAAGGCCAGGCATGGTGGCTCACGCCTGTAATCCCAGCACTTTGGGAGGCCAAGGCAGCAGATCACCTGAGGTTAGGAGTTCAAGATCAGCCTGGCCATCATGGCGAAACCCTGTCTTTACTAAAAATACAAAAATTAGCCAGGTGTGCACCTGTGATCTCAGCTACTTGGGAGACTGAGGCAGGCGAATTGCTTGAGTCCAGGAGGTAGAGGTTGCAGGGAGCCAAGATTGCACCACTGCACTCCAGCCTGGGTGACAGAGTGAGACTCCATCTCAAAAAAAAATGTTAAAAAGGGAGTTGCCAAGATGGCCGAATAGGAACAGCTCCGGTCTGCAGCTCCCAGCATGATTGACACAGAAGACAAGTGACTTCTGCATTTCCAACTGAGGTACCTGGTTCATCTCATTGGGATTGGCTGGACAGTGGGTGCAGCCCACAGAGGGCGAGCTGAAGCAGGGCAGGGCACTGCCTCACCCGGGAAGCACAAGGGGTCGGGGGATTTCCATTTCCTAGCCAAGGGAAGCCGTGACAGACTATCTGGAAGAACAGGACACCCCCTGCCCAAATACTGCACTTTTCCCAAGGTCTTAGCAACCAGCAGACAAAGTGATTCTCTACCATGCCTGGCTCAATGGGTCCAATGCCCAAGGAGCCTTGCTCACTGCTAGCGCAGCAGTCTGGGATCGATCTGCAAGGTGGCAGCCTGGCTATGGGAAGGGTGTCCACCATTGCTGAGGCTTGAATAGGTAAACAAAGCGGTCAGGAAGCTCAAACTGGGCAGAGCCCACCACAGCTCAACAAGGCCTAATGCATCTAGACTCCACCTCTGTGGGCAGGGCATAGCTGAACAAAAGGCAGCAGAAGCTTCTGCAGACTTAAATGTCCCTGTCTGACAACTCTTAAGAGAGCAGTGGTTCTCCCAGCACAGCATTTGAGCTCTGAGAACGGACAGACTGCCTTCTCAAATGGGTCCCTGACCCCCATGTAGCCTAACTGGGAGACACCTACCAGTGGGGGCCAACAGACACCTCATATAGGGTGTTGCCTCTCTGGGACGAAGCTTCCAGAGGAAGGATCAAGCAGCAATATTTGCTGTTCTTCAGCCTCCGCTGGTAATACCCAGGCAAACAAGGTCTGGAGTGGAACTCCAACAGACCTGCAGCTGAGGGACTTGACTGTTAGAAGGAAAACAAACAGACAGAAAGGAATAGCATCAACATCAACAAAAAGGTCATCTACACCAAAACCCCATCTGTAGGTCACCAACATCAAAGACCAAAGGTAGATAAAACCACAAAGATGGGGAGAAACCAGCAGAAACGCTGAAAATTCTAAAAATCAGAGCATCTCTTCCCCTCCAGAGGATCACAGCTCCTCGTCAGCAACGGAACAAAGCTGGACAGAGAATGACTTTGATGAGTTGACAGAAGTAGGCTTCAGAAGGTCGGTAATAACAAACTTCTCTGAGCTAAAAGATAATGTTGTAACCCATCACAAGGAAGCTAAAAACCTTGAAAAAAGGTTAGATGAATGGCTAACTAGAATAAACAGTGTAGAGAAGATCTTAAATGACCTGATGGAGCTGAAAACCGTGGCACGGGAACTTTGTGATGCATGCACAAGCTTCAATCGCCGATTCGATCAAGTGGAAGAAAGGGTATCAGTGATTGAAGATCAAATTAATGAAATAAAGAGAGAAGACAAGGTTAGAGAAAAAAGTAAAAAGAAACGAACAAAGCGTCCAAGAAATATGGGATTATGTGAAAAGACCAAATCTATGTTTGATTGGTGTATCTGAAAGTGACAGGGAGAATGGAACCAAGTTGGAAAACACTCTGCAGGATATTATCCAGGAGAACTTCCCCAACCTAGCAAGGCAGGCCAACATTCAAATTCAGGAAATACAGAGAACACCACAAAGACACTCCTTGAGAAGAGCAACCCCAAGACACATAATTGTCAGATTCACCAAGGTTGAAACGAAGGAAAAAGTGTTAAGGGCAGCCAGAGAGAAAGGCCGAGTTACCCACAAAGGGAAGACCATCAGACTAACAGCGCATCTCTTGGCAGAAACCCTACAAGCCAGAAAAGAATGGAGGCCAATATTCAACATTCTTAAAGAAAAGAATTTTCAACTCAGAATTTCATATCCAGCCAAACTAAGCTTCATAAATGAAGGAGAAATAAAATCCTTTATAGACAAGCAAATGCTGAGAGATTTTGTCACCACCAGGTCTGCCTTACAAGAGCTCCTGAAACAAGCACTAAACATGGAAAGGAACAACTGGTACCAGCCCCAGCAAAAACATGCCAAATTGTAAAGACTGTCGATGCTATGAAGAAACTGCCTTAATTAACGGGCAGAATAAGCAGCGAACATCATAATGACAGGATCAAATTCACACATAACAATATTAACCTTAAATGTAAATGGGCTGAATGCCCCAATTAAAAGACACAGACTGGCAAATTGGATAAAGAGTCAGGACCCATCAGTGTGCTGAATTCAGGAGACCCATCTCACATGCAGAGACACATAGAGGCTCAAAATAAAGGGATGGAGGAAGATCTACCAAGCAAATGGAAAGCAAAAAAAATCAGGGATTGCAATCCTAGTCTCTCATAAAGCAGACTTTAAACCAACAAAGATCAAAAGAAAGACAAAATAGGCCATTATATAATGGTAAAGGGATCAATTCAACAAGAAGAGCTAAGAATCCTAAATACATATGCACCCAATACAGGAGCACCCAGATTCATAAAGCAAGTCCTTAGAGACCTGCAAAGAGACTTAGACTCCCACACAATAATAATGGGAGACTTCAACACCCCATTGTCAATATTAGATCAACGAGACGGAAGGTTAACAAGGATATCCAGGACCTGAACTCAGATCTGCAATAAGCAGACCTAATAGACATCTACAGAACTCTCCACCCCAAATCAACAGAATATACATTCTTCTCAGCACCACATCACACTTACTCTAAAATTGACCACATAATTGGAAGTAAAGCACTCCTCAGCAAATGTAAAAGAACAGAAATCACAACAAACTGTCTCTCAGACCACAGTGCAATCAAACTAGAACTCAGGATTAAGAAACTCATTCAAAACCGCACAACTACATGGAAACTGAACAACCTGCTCCTGAATGACTACTAGGTACATAACGAAATGAAGGCAGAAATAAAGATGTTCTTTGAAACCAATGAGAACAAAGACGCAACATACCAGAATCTCTGAGACACATTTAAAGCAGTGTGTAGAGGGAAATTTATAGCACTAAATGCCCACAAAGGAAAGCAGGAACAATCTAAAATCGACAGCCTAACATCACAATTAAAAACTAGAGAAGCAAGAGCAAACACATTCAAAAGCTAGCAGAAGGCAAGAAATAACTAAGAGCATAATTGAAAGAGATAGAGACACAAAAAACCCTTCAAAAAATCAGTGAATCCAGGAGCTGGTTTTTTGAAAAGATCAACAAAACTGGTAGACGGCTAGCAAGACTAATAAGAAAAGAGAGAAGAATCAAGTAGATGCAATAAAAAATGATAAAGGGGATATCACCACCAATCCCATAGAAATACAAACTGCCATCAGACAATACCTTTATGCAAATAAACTAGAAAATCTAGAAGAAATGGATAAATTCCTGGACACATACACTGTCTCATGACTAAACCAGGAAGAAGTTGAATCTCTGAATAGATCAATAACAGGCTCTGAAATTGAGGCAATAATTAATAGCCTACCAACCAAAAAAAGTCCAGGACCAGAAGGATTCACAGCCAAATTCTACCAGAGGTACAAAGAGGAGCTGCTACCATTCCTTCTGACACTATTCCAATCAATAGAAAATGAGGAACCCCCCCCCAACTCATTTTATGAGGCCAACATCATCTTGATACCAAAGCCTGGCAGAGACACAACAAAAAAAGAATTTTAGGCCAGTATCCCTAATGAACATCAATGTGAAAATCCTCGATAAAATACTGTCAAACCAAATCCAGCAGCACATCAAAAAGCTTATCCAACATGATCAAGTGGGCTTCATCCCTGGGATGCAAGGCTGGTTCAGCATATGCAAAGCAATAAACATAATCCATCACATAAACAGAACCAGTGACAAAAACCACATGATTATCTCAATAGATGCAGAAAAGGCCTTTGACAAAATTCAATAGCCCTTCCTGCTAAAAACTCTCAATAAACTAGGTATTGATGGAACATATTTCAAAATAATAGCTATTTATGACAAACCCACAGCCAATATCATACTGAATGCACAAAAACTGGAAGCATTCCCTTTGAAAACTGGCACAAGACAAGGATGCCCTCTCTCTCCACTCCCATTCAACATAGTGTTGGAAGTTCTGGCCAGGGCAGTCAGGCAAGAGAAAGAAATAAAGGATATTCAATTAGAAAATGAGGAAGTCAAATTGTCCCTGTTTGCAGACAACATGATTGTATATTTAGAAAACCCCATCTTCTCAGCCCCAAATCTCCTTAAGCTAATAAGCAACTTCAACAAAGTATCAGGATACAAAATCAACGTGCAAAAATCACAAGCATTCCTATACACTATTAAGAGACAAACGAAGAGCCAAATCATGAGTGAACTCCCATTCACAATTGCTACAAACAGAATAAAATACCCAGGAATCCAACTTAAAAGGGATGTGAAAGACTTCTTCAAGGAGAACTACAAACCACTGCTCAACAAAATAAAAGAGAACACAAACAAATGGAAGAATATTCCATGCTCATGGATGGGAAGAATCAATATCGTGAAAATGGCCATACTGCCCAAAGTAATTTATAGATTCAATGCCATCCCCATCAAACTACCAATGACTTTCTTCACAGAATTGGAAAAAACTAAAGTTCATATGGAACCAAAAAGCCTGCATTGCCAAGACAATCCTAAGCAAAAAGAACAAAGCTGGAAGCATCACGCTACCTGACTTCAAACTATACTACAAGGCTACAGTAACCAAAACAGCATGGTACTGGTACCAAAACAGATATATAGACCAATGGAACAGAACAGAGGCCTCTGAAATAACACCACACATCTACAACCATTTGATCTTTGACAAACCTGACAAAAACAAGAAATGGGGAAAGGATTCCCTATTTAATAAATGGTGCTGGGAAAACTGGCTAGCCATATGTAGAAAGCTGAAACTGGACCCTTCCTTACACCTTGTACAAAAATTAATTCAAGATGGATTAAAGACTTAAATGTTAGACCTAAAGCCATAGAAAACCTAGGCAATACCATTCAGGACATAGGCATGGGCAAGGACTTCCTGACTAAAACACCAAAAGCAATAGCAACAAAAGCCAAAATAGACAAATGGGATCTAATTAAACTAAAGAGCTTCTGCACAGCAAAAGAAACTACCATCAGAGTGAACAGGCAACCTACAGAATGGGAGAAAATTTTTGCAATCTACCCATCTGACAAAGGGCTAATATCCAGAATCTACAAAGAACTCAAACAAATTTACAAGAAAACAACCCCATCAAAAAGTGGGCAAAGCATATGAACAGACACTTTTCAAAAGAAGACATCTATGCAGCCAACAGACACATGAAAAAATGCTCATCATCATTGGTCATCAGAGAAATGCAAATCAAAACCACAATGAGATACCATCTCACACCAGTTAGAATGGTGATCATTAAAAAGTCAGGAAACAACAGGTGCTGGATAGGATGTGGAGAAATAGGAATGCTTTTACACTGTTGGGAGTGTAAATTGGTTCAACCATTGTGGAAGACTGTGTGGAGATTCCTCAAGGATGTAGAACTAGAAATACCATTTGACCCAGCAATCCCATTACTGGGTATATATCCAAAGGATTATAAATCATGCTACTATAAAGAAACATGCACACATATGTTTATTGCAGCACTATTCACAATAGCAAAGACTTGGAACCAACCCAAATGTCCATCAATGATAGACTGGATTAAGAAAACATGGCACATATACACCATGGAATACTATGCAGCCATAAAAAAGGATGAGTTCATGTCCGTTGCAGGGACATGGATGAAGCAGGAAACCATCATTAACAGCAAACTAACACAGGAACAGAAAACCAAACACCGCATGTTCTCACTCATAGGTGGGAATTGAACAATGAGATCACTTGGACACCGTGGGGAACATCACACACTGGGGCCTGTTGGGCGGTGGGGGGCTAGGGGATGCATAGCATTAGGAGAAATACCTAATGTGAATGATGAGTTGATGGGTGCAGCAAACCAACATGACACATGTATACCTATGTGTCAAACCTGCACGTTGTGCACATGTACCCCAGAACTTAAAGTACAAAAAAAAACTACAAATAAATTTGATGACTATATGATCTTTAGATGTAAAAAGATTTTCTAAACTTACTAGCAATAGAAAACGTTTCAGAGGAAAACATTTAAATATTTCCATACATCAAAATTATCCTAAATGTAAACAAAATACCAGAAGATATATTTGTTAACAATAGGGCAAACAAGAGGTCAATACCTTTAGTACGTAGAGTCCAGATCATCTAGAAGATAACACCAAAGATCTCAGTGGCTAAAGAGACAGAACATAAACGTGCAATTACAAAGGAAAAAAATATGACCAATAAGCATTACAAAATGCCAAATCTCAATAGTGATTAAATCCATTCACATTAAAATGAGATACGATTTTTCACCTTTGAATGATAAGACTCAGTGTCTGTGAGGATGAAGTACAACAGTCAACTACTCCGATACAAGACTATTGTAATTCTGCACTGCTCCAGCTTCCTAGAAGACAGCTTATCAATTGTGTTTCAAGTCTCAAAAATATTCATATGCTTTTTAATCCACTAATTTAGCTCTTAGGACTTTCAATCGGGAAATATTTGAAAATGGTCAGTAAAAGTAAGATTTTTTCACATATTTATCACAACATTTATGTATATATTTATATACACACATATATACATAAACATATATCAACCAAAATATTCTACTTCTCACCCTTCAAACAGTGGAATGTTGTGCGGCCATGAGAAAGTATGGTCATGAAAATTTTTTAAGGCATAAAAAAATGCTTATGGTTTATAGATAGGCTTAAGGGAAGGATAAAATATGTAAAGTGGTTTTAAATATGCATACAATGCATACATAATCCTGAAGGAATTGTGCCCACATGTAGATAGTAGATAAATTTTTTCCTATTTAATGTTATTTTTGTTAGAAATCTTTGATTTATGGTTGGCAGAAAATCAGTCTTCAGTTGGTTTAAACAACAGCAAAAGAGGGGGAGGTGGGATTTATTCTTTCCACCTATTCTCTAAAACTGAAAATTCCAGGCCTGAGGTATGGCTCCAGTCAAAGCTAGATACTGCAGACCAGATATTATCAAGGGCTGTGTTTTGTTCCCTTCATCCTGTGTCAGCTGGCCTCCTGGGCATGGTGGGTCTGGACACTTCCTTGTGGTAGCAGAATGGCTGCAGCATTTCAGATGTCACATCTTCCAAGCAAAGAGAGGTTTTTTGGTGTTTGTTTGTTTGTTTGTTTGTTTTTTTGGAGACGGGTTCTCGTTCTGTCGCCCAGGCTGGAGTGCAATGCCGTGGTCTCAGCTCACTGCAACCTCCGCCTCCCACATTCAAGTGATTCTCCTGCCTCAGCCTCCCGAGTAGCTGGGATTACAGGCACCTGCCACCATGCCCAGCTAATTTTTGTATTTTTAGTACAGTCGGGGTTTCACCATGTTGGCCAGGCTGGTCTGGAACTCCTGACCTCGTGATCTGCCTGCTGCCGCAGCCCCTCAAAGTGCTGGGATTACAGGCTTGAGCCACCGCGCCCAGCCGAGGTCTTTTTTTTAGTGGCTTTCTCTATTGATAGGTGAAGCTTCTGTTTCCCATGGGCACTAACAGATGTCTCCTCACTTCTCAGTGGCTGTTACTGAGTTATGTGTCAATCCCTGGATCAGTTGCTGAGTCCAGTAGGATGTTACATGTTTGTCTCAAACCAATCAGGTTGTACCTCTGGAGCACATTAGGGCAATCCCACCTAAACCCCAGGGCTAAAAACAGAGGAGTTATTTCCCCTGAAGCAAAATCTGGGTTCTCTTCTAGGATGGAGAACAGACCCAGGCTAGCAAAAGCAATCAGTGTTCTACAAGGTACTTTCAGATTGTCCACAGTGACCATATACTAAAGTTATGATCAGAAAGGTATTAATGTTAGAATCAGAAATAAGTTATAAACTTGAGGAAAAAGAATGAAAAGCTTCCTGCCCCTATGAAGAAATATTGAAGTATGGGAAGCACCCCAAAGAAATATGGGAACTTGACAAGTTTGTAAAAGCTCTGGGATGAATTAGAATTCATTTCATAAACCACGTGGGAGGCAGTGCCATGGAGAGGTGAGTGTGTCTTCAGAATCTTAAGAGATCCCAATTCTTGTTTTTTTTTTTTTTTTTTGAGATGGAGTCTCGCCCTGTTGCCCAGGCTGGAGTGCAGTGGCGTAATCTCGGCTCACTGCAAGCTCCGCCTCCCGGGTTCACACCATTCTCCTGCCTCAGCCTCTCCAAGTAGCTGGGACTACAGGTGCCCGCCACCACGCCCGGCTAATTTTTTTGTATTTTTAGAAGAGACGGGGTTTCACCGTGGTCTCGATCTCCTGACCTCGTGATCCGCCCGCCTCGGCCTCCCAAAGTGCTGGGATTACAAGCGTGAGCCACCGCGCCCGGCCTCCAATTCTTTTATTTACTGGTTATCTAATCTTGGACATATTGCTTAATGTCTTTGAGCCTCTCTTTTCTCATCAGTAAAAGAGAGATAATATTATACTACCTTCCTCACAAGCCTGGTATGAGATTAAACAAATATACATGTGCTAAGGTGAACAGAAAGCACTTGAAGAATGTTATCTTTATCATTAATAATAAACATTATGGAGATAATTTTTAAAAATGCATAATAAACACCCTGTATGTATTGTGCTAAGAGAGGATGACTTGATTCATCTTTTTAATTTTTCTCAGCCTTATCTAATTTTTACATATACACACACACAAATCTTACTCATCTCACAAGTGCTGAGACTTAACTGTGAAAGGAAATAGATCACAGGAGAAATGTAATGCCTTCTCTACAAGCAGATTTCTTAAAGAGCAAGAAAAACATCTTTTTTAACACTTAACTTTGGTTCCTATAATCGTAGCTAATACTTACGTAGTGCTTTTCATGTACCTGAGCTTAATATTGTTTTTACCTGAAGTAACTCATTGAATCCTCAACAATTCCATAGGTTAAGTGCCATAGTATTCCTAATACACAGGAGAAGATATTGAAGCCCCAGTGGAGCTAGTACTGAAATAGAGGAATCTAGCCCCAGGACCATCCTGTAATCACTCCCTGTACTGCTCTCCACAGGTGACAACTGGCCTCTGTTACTATCAACAACGAGACATGGTTTGCTTGGTCCTCAGTTTCCCTTCTCTAAAACTTTTCTGTCATCACAAGTAGTCACACATCTTGAGTGCATGGTTCTGGAGAAAGTAGATGTAGGGGAAACAGTTTAAAGATGCCTCTCCAACAGTGTCTAGTACTGTGTATCAAGTAAGGAAAATTCATGAGGCCTTTAATGTGCGTCATTGAGTGGTGAGAAATCTGCTTACTGAGAAAGTGAAAATTTCTCTTACTGGGGATTATGCAGTCAAAAATACAATGGACTAGTGGCGTGAATCTTGTGGAAATACAAGTACAAATGACTGCCAGTTTAAGGTCATAAGATCTGAGTGTGAAAAGTGTGTGAAGCTTTTATCAGCAGAGACCTGCTGCCAGTACCAACAGTTAGCTCAGGGCACCTCTGTGCAAGTTTCACTGGCAGTGCTCAGACTCTCCCCTGCTACAGTGATTAAGACAAAAGCTAGCAGCTGCTGACACTTCAACTGGTGATAGCTTTTCTGTTGCAAGGAAATGTAGCTCCCTAATGGAGTATGAGTGAGCAAAAAACATTAACTCACAACTTACATAATTTAGTAATTGTAGAAAGGATGTTTTCTTTGGTTCTACACTCATTTTTTTCCTTCTACTAGAGTATGCTACTAGTTGTTCCATTTTTATGCTGTCTGAAGATACTCTTTTTTAAACAGACTTTTTTTAGAGCAATTTTAGGTTTACAAAAAAATTGCACATAAAATAGTTTCCAGTTCCCTCCCACCATCCCCTGCACCCAGTTTCTCCTGTTGTTAACGTTTTACATATGTGGATGTGCCTTCTTTTCACTTCCATCATTCCTTTTTCTTTTTAAAAAATTTAACATGCCAGACTTTCTACCGCACCACCCCCACCCCCCGCCCCGGTATCACTTATGTGAGATTTACATCACTTACACACAAACCTTCTTAAGTGTGAGTTCAGTTTTTAATAGTACAAGTGCAGTTATTGGTGAGTCTCATGCTACTGTGTTTATTGTGCTTTCAGATCCTATTGATCATCGCTTCAGTTATTGGGATCATTGTCTATAGGCTCTCGGTGTTCATTGTATTTTCTGCAAAACTTCCCAAGAACATTAATGGAACAGACCCAATCCAGAAGTACCTGACTCCACAGACAGCCACGTCCATCACGGCCTCCATCATCAGCTTTATAATTATCATGATTCTGAACACCATATATGAAAAAGTGGCAATTATGATTACTAACTTCGGTAAGGTCCTACTATAGCTTAAGTAACTTCTGACATATTTTTAGAACCTGCCAAAAATAGAGACTGTTATCGTTTAGGCTTTTCAACTCCAGTAGGTTACAATTTTTAGAAATTTTCAAGTGTAAACATATTTTCTCTAGCATGTATGGAAATAAATTATCTACAGCTTTGCATTAGTAAAAGGAACAAAGCAAAGACAATCATTATAATGTCCAAGCTCTCTGTAAACAGATCAGTGCTGAATAATGTTTTCAATTACATTAGATCATGTACTCTATTGTTGAAAGTCAATAGTCTCTTTATTGCAAATAAGTGGAATAGGGTCATGGTTCCAGTGGCAAATATGTTCCTCCGTTGCTGAGAGGACAAGCTATCACACTGCTACGTGTCTTCCCTGTGCTGTGCTGTTCATATTAATATAATTCTCATCAGCCCTTGATTTTTTAATGTGTTTCTTCTCCCTGGCTTGTATCCCAGGCAGCTGCTTAGTGGCCAAGTTAAGTGCTTCCCACACTGCATACATCTGAGTTGTTCTCTGAATGGCCTACTCAGTGGTCATCTAAAATGATCAAACTGATTCAAACTCCACACTAGGAGGATGACCTGTTTTGTCTTTCCCAAATGCGTCTAGCAAGTTGTACCTTGGTTTGCTTGTTTTCTTCAACAGACCCACCTTATTGCAATTCAGGAAAACAAGAGTATATCATTTAGCAGGCAGTTCAAAAATAATTTTCTGTCACTTATACCCATGGCAGTTCTTATCTGATAACACTGGACTTGTAAATTTTAAGGAACAGTTTATTTTTTTGTGGGGCAGGGGGAACATGTGGGCTATTGTATTCCTACGGTGAGGGAGAACTCATAACAGTATGCAAACTTGGAATTAACACAGTGGCTATATTAAGGAATTCAAAACAGCTTAAATGGAAACAGTGTGAATTGTATTTTTTTAACGTGTTAACTTATGTATCAGTACTTTTTATTAGAGTCTCAAAGCTGTTCACAATTTTAAAATCCTATTTCCCCTTCTTTTAACTACAGAACTCCCAAGGACCCAGACTGATTATGAGAACAGCCTCACCATGAAGATGTTCTTATTCCAATTTGTCAACTACTACTCTTCATGCTTCTACATAGCATTCTTTAAGGGCAAATTTGTAGGCTATCCAGGAGACCCAGTTTATTGGTTGGGAAAATACAGAAATGAAGAGGTATGAATATATAATTGTATTATCTTGCCAATTTAAGCTGAGTTTTCTCTCAGATGCCAAAATGAATAGTTCTTTATTGTAAATTCCTTAGATTTACTTTTTAGCCTAAACAGAACAAATATCAGAAAAATAGAATGCCTATATTTCAAGTTAGATCCATTGAATATTTAAATAGTATTTTCTTTTTAACCTTCTAGTGTGACCCAGGTGGCTGTCTTCTTGAACTGACAACTCAACTGACAATAATCATGGGAGGAAAAGCAATCTGGAATAACATACAAGAAGTATTATTGCCGTGAGTGTTAAATTGTATAGCCACGGGTAAAAGGACAAGGAATAGAACAGCCCACCCACGCAAATCATTTGCCTACATAGCCACGTAGCCACATAGCTGCATGTCCACCTCTAAGTGGATCAGAATCTATTGTCATTAGAGGTCTCCAGACAACATAGTCCCAAACAACAATGCAAATGTATCCAGGATCTAATAATTGTATTTTAAAACCTTCATTATATTTAATGTAAATCCCCATCTGCTAGAGTTTATACCTCCTGGGCTATTGTTGGTGACTGACTAATCACAGCCCTTTGAGCGATAGCACTGGTTAGAGCTGTGAACTGTGTATTTCCACAATTTCTCATATCCTCATATCCTTCCCCTCTCCTTCCTATATATTATGCATTTAAAAGTCAGTATGAATTCCAGTCACTATATTAAGTGATATATATATATATATATATATATATATCATTTAATCTACCAAACTATCCTTATTTTTATCTCCTTTTTACTAATGAAGATCTGTGGTTTAAAGAGGTTAAATGATTTACCCAGTTTCACATTAGCATTAAGAGGCTACTGTAGGATTCAAATCCAGGATCCCATGAGTACAAACTTTTAAGAATAGAGTTTCTTTCATGATCCTAAGGCACTAGGATATATAATGTTTTAAGAAATAATTGTCTAAAATAATAACCACAAAGGTTTTGACTTACTGTTGTTTTCCTAAAAAATGAGAACAACAGAATAGTTGTACTTTAAATGTTAACTAAGATTTCATTGCCCTTTGCAGTTTTCACTTAGGCCCCCTCCCCTACCAAAGTGTAAAGTCCAACACCATCTGCAATTTCTGCAAATTTCAGGGAACTTTTTGTTTTGGTTTTCTATTGCTGCTATAACAAATTACCCCAAGATTAATGGGATAAAAACAACATGTAATATTTTATGGTCCCGGGGGTCAGAAGTCTCACTGGACTAAAATCAAGGTGTTAATGGGGCTGTGTTCCTTTCCAAGGGCTCTGGGGTGAATCTCTTTGCCTTTCCTAGCTTCTGGAGGCCACCATCTATGCTCCCTGCCTTGTAACCTCTTCTCCATCTTAAAGCCAGCAAAGTTTCATGTTTCTGACTATCTTCTCTAGTCACCTCTCCTGCCTTCTGTCTTCTTCCCCCTGTCCCCCTCCTCTCATCTCCCCCACCACGTCTTCCCTTCTTTTGTTTAGAAATGAAAAACTTCCACCTTTATAAAAAGTCTTTTATCCCACTATATAGCTGGGAATTTTTTAAAATTTATCACCCTTCTTTACAGGCTCTCGCCTCCTGCCATGTTGCCCTCTTCCCTCCATGTCATACAACTTCTCTCTCCTTTCTTCTACTCTTGGCTTTTTTCTCCCCAGTCACCAAGTTTCTGTTCATTCTCTTTATTGAGCAGTTAACTCACTCTGGGTTTCAGTGCCTCCTTCCAGATTTCTTTAACAGGTCTTATTCTCCATCTTCAATGGAAACTGTCAGGGTCTTTCTCTAAACAAAGATCTCTCTCCTTCCTCTTCCCCCTACCCAGAAAGGAATTCTGGCTTTAGCTGTGAAATTCTTTTTTTTTTTTTTATCCTACTCTGCAGAAAACAACCCTCACTTTCATTGAGCTCATATTCAGATTTTTCCAGATAAGTAAAAGTAGGTCATGCATAAATAGTACTGTGTTTCTAAATGAAAACAAATATATAAAATTGATGAAAGTCTTAATCCATTCTGAGATTAAAAAGGGTTTTCTGAAAAAAGTAGGTTAATTATTTAACACTATGTTTCGGTAACATTGGTTTTTAGCAGCTATTTCCTAAACTGGAATTGAGAAATTCATACGAAATGAGATTTGTTCACATGAAATATTTTAAAGGATGAATTATACTATCCGTGGTTTATACTTTCACTTCAAGTAAGCTCATTGTTGAAAATTACAGTGATATGAACTTTGCCTTCAAATTTCTCCCCCTATGTTTTCTTGTTTGAAAACTGGAATGCTGAGTGTTAGCCAAATTAGAGAGTGCCTGGTGCTGCTTCTCTTTGTATAGGTGCCAGTTTTCTTACCTTTTTTATACAAAGTCCTAATTTATCAAAGATATATCAGCCAGGTGCCGTGGTTCACACCTGTAATCCCAGCACTTTGGGAGGCCAAGGTGGTTGGATCACCTGAGGTCAGGAGTTCGAGACCAGCCTGACACCAACATGGAGAAACCCCGTCTCTACTGAAAATACAAAATTAGCCAGACATTTGGTGCATGCCTATAATCCCAGCTACTCAGGAGGCTGAGGCAGGAGAATCTCTTGAACCTGGAGGCAGAGGTTGCAGTGAGCCGAGATCACACCGTTGCACTCCAGCCTAGGCAACAAGAGCAAAACACCATCTCGAAAAAAAAAAAGATATATCAGTTATCCTTTCTATCCAAAACTATACCCACCCCCCAAAAATACATAGAGAAAAGCCTTATAAGTCAGCAGTTGTTTTCACATCGTGTAAGTATGTCAAGAGAAACATGGAGAAATGTATTTCACCACACATGTACCCTCCTCTTCCTTCCTTCCTCTCCTGCGTTTGGGCCCATACCCCTTGACTAGGATTCTTGCAACAAGGAAAGGAGCATATCTGGCTCAGAGATCTAGGTTCCTTTTGGGGCCTCCCCAGTACCTGGCATATGACAGGGACTCAGTATGAAGCAGCTGAGTGAATGAATAAGTGCCTTATATGCTTCAGATACATCACATCAGTAAATTACAGAGTTGTCAGTGAGACCCAGAGAGCAAGCTCAGAGCCCTCTGGCCTTCCCAGCTCTACCTTAGTGTTTTGATATTTAAGGTATTCCTGGGGATTTTATTCTGTTCTTCATAAAAGGCTAGTATAATTCCTGTGTTAAATAACTCACTCTGGAGAATTTTTTATAATAAAATGTCAGAGATAATAGAATTAAGGATACAAAATGCCTGTAGCATCATTTGTTTGGTATTTAAATAGTAGATAGCTATAATTTTCCTTTATGTACATTTATACATGTATATTGTAACATAAATGCCTCTTCTTATATAAATAAGTATACTTACTTATATAATAAGAAAAAAGAACTGTTTTAGGAGAAAATGTCCCTTCTCAGGATAGGATTTGGAGAGAAGATGAGCGATAGGCAATCAGAGTCCTAAATATAGGTATCCCTCACTATCCACACTTACTCTCTAGGTTCAGAAACAGTAAACTGATACATAAAGTAGATTCAGATAGTGAAGGATGCTTGTATTTCAAAATTAGCAAGTGGGAATACTATAGAATGTCCCAAACAGAAATGGTGATCATCTCCAGTATGTGGATTAAATGTGATAATGGAGGTGAAGAGGAAGTGAGATGTAAAGTGCTTCTCACCATGTTTTGTACAAAATAAGGACCTAGTAAAGCCTAACTTATGATGTGGCTATGACAATACACATGATAAATTCCTATGGAAATTATTTTGTAACCCCTGCTTCTAGCCTTGGCCAGGGAAAACGTATCTGGTGTGTATATTTTTCTAAAAGTTTTGTGGGTGATTCTCATGTGAAGTCAAGATTGAGGTCCCTGCACTAGAAACACAGACCAATAGAAAACCCCAAACATGAGTGGTTCAACTCAGGAAAACCAAACAAGAGGCTCAGCATCTGTAACTCAGAAATGAAAGCTAGTAAGAAAGACTTCTAAGATGACTTGATATGAGAAGGAAGCGCCAGATGACACAAGTAGTTGCCAGGACAGAAGTTTCGTCCTGAATCTGAATTTTGATGTGATTTAGAGCCCAGATAGAAAAAGACCTGCTTCTTTGAGAGCATGGAAAGGATTCAGCAAGAGGCCGAGGCTAGAAGTGTGGGAGGCAGAGCAAAGGATAAACCAATAGAAACCACACCCAGTGACCGTAGAGTTAGGTGTCATGAAGGGTGATGGAGGTGTGTGGTCCTTGGTGCTACCTGAGTCACATCCCCCCCTGGAATGACTGCAAAACTGCAGATTCTGGAGCTTATCTCAGACCTTTTGGTTGGGAGCATAGGAAGCTGCACTACTCACAAGCATTCCACGTCGTTCTGGTATGTGCTGAAGTGGGAACCACTGATCCAGGTGGCCTGGATAACTGAGCCAAGAGTCTACGTAATATAGGCCATATTTACACTTGGCCTCAGCCAGTGCAGCCTGTATTGCTCAACAGAAAATCCCATACAGCAGATTTTGATGTGTTAGGAAACGTACTACATCTGTTACCTATTTTGAATCATTTAATCCTGACAGCAGCCCTGGGCAATGTAGGTTTTATCACCCCGTTTTATTTTTTTTTACCAAAGTTAACCATCTAAGAAATAGAGTGTGGATTCAGATTCAGGGGTGTCTGAACTCATATCCCGTCCACTTTCTACAGCCTCCTGCTGCCTCTCTAACATCATCGAAAAGAAAGAAGTGGAGAAAGATTGTGAGGTCAGAGACGTCTCCTGTAGTAGAGATAATTTCCCCTGAGTAAAGCTTCAGTAGCAGTCAGTGAAAAGTGAGCCCTGAGATCAATAGCAGTGGGAAACCCAGCAGAGTGAGCCGTTTGTACTGCCTGTCTTATGCTGGCTGGGTGTGCACGTGTGCACATGTGATGGAGAGGATGAGGGTCTGCCTGGTTTTCTTGCAGTAACTGTCCTTAACCATCATGCGGTGCCTTCTCATTGTCAGAGTTTGAAGTCCACACCCACATGTTTAATCAGCCAGTGTATCCAGATGTTAGATCTGTATTTGTAGTTGTTGTTATGCCTCTTCTGATGACACCACAGGTAAACCACAAGCTGGCAGTTGCTTGAGGGGACAACAGTTCTCTATGCCACAGGTGCACACCTCATTTTACTTCCAACTCAGATTTCTTTTCCAGACAGATTGCCATAAAAAGGGGGGAAGCACTTAGCCACAAGGCTTTTGAGAGAGGGAAAAAAACATGACATAAAAAAGAGACAGTGGGTAGCTCAGCGGGGCAGTATCCAGGGGTGGACAGAGCGCTGGGACGCAGTCCAGGCTGCTTTCTCCTAGCTCTGCACTATGACCTGGAGGAGGCATTTCACTCCTCTGGTCCTTAAATGATTCAGCTTAAAATAGGAATTGGACCTATTTTATCTAAAGTCAGATTATGTCACTTTCCTACTCGGTGCCCTCCAATGGCTCCTCACTTCCCTCAGAGGAAAAAAACGCCCAGATCCTGACAGTGTCTCTTACCCCTATCCTGCGTGCTGTCTGTGAACCATGGAGGCCTGCTCCTGCCTCAGGGTCTCTGTCATCACCGTTCCCTCTGCCTGGGACTTCTTCCCCCAGGCTTCCCGCTCCTTTGTCTCCTTCACATCCTTATTCAACATCATTCTGAAGGAGGCCTTCACTGGCCACTCCCTAGACACAAATGCAAGCACTCCCTGCCCTACTTAGTTTTCTCCACAGCACTTACCACCAGCTCACATACTGTATCTTGTTTTCTCTGTTGATTTTCATACTGGCAAGACTATTTTGAATGATAAGGGGGAAATGAAAAAACAAACAGCTGAAGTTAATCAAATAAAGGAACCTGCCTTTTAAAAATTAAGCCGCCCATAGGAAAAAAGTAGAAAAGAATAGTAGCAGCTGCAGCTTTGATAAACCCTGGTATGTAGTCCTATTTTTCAAAATATTTTGGAATAAGGAGGCAGAAATAAAAACAAATTCAGCATGCAAACAAAAAAATAATTTATTGGGAAGATTACTTGTGCAGCTTTGAGATAGCAGCAAAATATTTTTATGACCTTGGCCTGATAATATTCGTTCTAATTTATAAATTGTTCTTTTTGGCAGCTGGATCATGAATCTAATTGGGCGATTTCACAGAGTTTCTGGATCAGAAAAGATAACCCCACGATGGGAACAGGACTACCATCTGCAGCCTATGGGCAAACTGGGATTATTTTATGAATATCTTGAAATGAGTAAGTTGTTAGTGAAGTTTTTAGTGATATAAAACATGTTAGAGTATGTTGTGGATCCCAGAAGCATCTGTTATTGAGCCATATTAACATTTAGCATATTGAAATGAAGAGGAGTATGTTTTTCTCCACTAGATAAAATTATGCAATCCGGCTTTCAGATAAGGTGGTCACGTGTGTCTTTGTCAATATTTATGTTGTAAAAAGCTAGAAATTTATTACTGAGCAATGAAATGGAATATTCATTGAGGTACATCTTTACCATTAATTCTTTTTGTTTGTTTCTTTTGAGGCGGAGTCTCGCTCTATAGCCCAGCCTGCCTCAGCCTCCTGAGTAGCCGGGATTACAGGCATGCACCACCACACCCAGCTAATTTTTGGACTTTTAGTACCGACGGGGTTTCACCATGTTGGCCAGGCTAGTCTCAAACTCCTGGGCTCAAATGATCCACCCACCTCAGCCTTCCAAAGTGCTGGGATTACACGCATGAGCCACTGGGCCCGGCCATCTTTACCACGAATTCTTAAAGCATTCTAATCACGTTGTCTGAGAATGAACTCAGCAACTATAATTAGATGTGGTTCAGCTTGGCCTGGAGTCCATGCAGGCACAGCTGTTGGCCGATACACTTCTGAACTGAGTCAGTTAAGCAAGCCTGCAGGAGCGTGCAGCTTGGTGGCAGGAATGGTCCCAGGATGCCCACTTTCACATCTCATGCCTGCCTTTGACAGCCTATGTATTTCTTCTGGCCGGTTGTTTCTGCCTGGTTCCTTGAGTGACTTCATGGCTCATAACTGGCCTGAATTTGGAACCATTGTGCTGGTCTGGAATTAAGATTTAGCACAGGTCCTCCTCTCTTTCCTAAATGCCTTGGTCCATTTTTATATTATTTGCTTGGACTCTTAATTCTTTTCAGTAGAACTTGATTTTGACCTCTCGGTTGCCTTTAAACGGAAGCATCTTAAAATAGATTTCCATAGGAAACACCACCTTTTGTATTATGCATGACACGCTTATATCTAATAGATGGCTAACAATTTACATGTTTTTTATCTGTGCCCTTTCAGCTAACCATTGCATTGAATTACAGTTTTTTTAAGCTTAGGAGAATAGAAAAAGAAACACATCATTTTTGTTGACAGGCTTTGTATTTATGCATAGGGCTTTGCATGTTGGCAAAGACACCCCTTTGTGGTTCCTGTTTACAAGTCTGCATTAGAAGGTGGTTTTTATTAAATCACATTCTATATATAAAATAATTGCTTTTAAAAATATACATTATACATAGAAACACATTTGCTGCCTTCAGTGAGTAAAAGGTTCATCTTGTGGCTTCTTTAGTCAACAGTACTTTGCAGCAGCCCGGAGCCTGATTTGAATTTCATTTTTGCTTTGTTATGTTTTGTGACCAGGTTTTATTAAAGGTGTAGCTGCAGTACATGTATAGAAGCTGTCCTTAGTTATTATTCTGCTGATTTTCAGAAGGACTGTAAGACAATTACCTGTTGTTCAAAAATGAGTCATAATTGTAAATATTTCTTATTGGAACTATTAACAGCATTTAAAAAAATCCTGGGGCAGAATGTCATTTATTATTTTTAAAAAGTTCTTTTTCTGTAGTTGATTAGTCAAATAAATGACATCAGAAGGGAAAGTTATATGGTCTTGTGCTTTGGGGAGAAGTTGATAGGACTTTTAGAGTTTCATAGGCTCTTTAAAATAGTTGTCAACCAAATAATTCTGCCTCATCCTGCCCTACAAGAAAGTATAGAATAACAGCTGTTATAGACAGATTTTTAGGTTTATTAGGTTGTTTTCCTGTTATCTAAATAGTATCTAATGACTTAGAAAACTTGATTTCTGAATTTCTGGGAGTGGGCAGTCTGTCACTGTGTGGGCAACAGGAGAGTGAAGTCTGTGTTTTGTCCTTCTAGTCTGTGAGAGACATAATTTCCAAGTGCCTTTTGAATTGTTTTCATTTCCCTAAAAATAAACATTGAGTGCCTTTGGTATTGGTCTCACCACCACACGGTCCCCTCCTTCCCATTTCCCCATATTCCTTAAGAACACCACCATCTACCTTTTAAATTGTGGCTCTTACTGCTTAAGGGAAACATCCTCCAGAAAGCAAGCCTGGAGCCTCCACCCTTGCTTGGCCTTGCACCCAGCCTCAACTCTCTTTCCTTCTTTCCTACCTGACAAGTCCTGCTGAGCCTCAGCTGGGCCCCTGAACTTTTCAGACAGCTTTGCTGCTCTTTTCTTCTAGGCGTTAGCAGCACCTGCTACCTGCCGTGGTGGTATACGCTCTGTGCCTGCCTCTCTCCCCATTGCACCGAGCCTGATGGAGGCAGCTACCACGTCCTCTGCTAGAGCGCCAGTGCCTGGAACCTTGTACTCATAAACATTTAAGCAACTTGAACTTGGAGCTCCAACACACATATATAACTGTTAGTTGATTTCACATTAACATCCCTCACCCACTTCTCACCAAGTTCTGTATGACCTGTTTGAGTGAAACGTTTTTTATTTAGTGAATTTCCCACCATCCTTTGAGATTATTGGAGTAACTCTGAGCTGTTAACCCAAATTGCTTCTCTAAGAGTGTTCCTGACTCCAAGTACACAGACACAGAACATAAATGTAGTTGTCTGTATTCAAACCTGGAAGCCATAAATACTGTTTTGTACTCAGTAATGTACTGCAGACACAGGTGTCCTGAGAATTTGATGAGGCCTTCCTGGTGGGCAGGTGCCATAAACGGAGTGCACTGAAGTGATGAGTGGGCCCTATTTGTCTCTGGCACTGCCTCTTCCACCCTTGCCATGGTACCTTGATCTCACTTTCATCTGTCTCCAAGTTAATTTTTAAAAATCTGCTAAAACAATGACCTTCATATATGATTTTCTCCGTGTAATGAATATCAGCTATTCTTCAGCAGCTCCTTGTACCCCTTTCTTTTTCTTCCTCCTATGCTGAACCCACCGATGCCTCCGCTGCACTCTCCAGGACTCAGGCCTTCTTCCCTTCATGCTCTCATCTCTGCTTGGTTCGAGCCCATCACCTGCCATGAAGTCTCCTGACCTTTGCAGGATGAGCTTTCCAAAAGGGCAACTAGGTAATTGGGAGGATTTGCAGGCCTCCATCTCTTCATTTGTTCATTCATTCATTCACTCATTCATCCATTAAACATTTATTAAGCACTTGCTGTGCCAAACACTCTCAGTTGCCGGAGGTACCAGGGCACTTGGTCCCTCCCCTCATGGAGCTCAGCGCTTGGTTAAGGAGAATGCTAATCAGACTTCCTTGAGCAGGTGATATTTGAACTGGATTTTGAAGGGTGAATGGAAGTTAGTTATCTAAAGTATGGTGAAGAGAATTGACATTTTGTGTGGAGAGGTGGACATATTTAAAAGTACAACAGCTTGGTCAAAGAATGGCAAGCGAACAAGGGATTCACAGGTGGGAATATCAGGTAGGCAGGGGCCATATCATGATGGGTCTGGTGTGCTTAGCCAGGGGACTTGAACTTTATTCTTAAAGAAATTAGGATCCACTGGAATATTTGTAAACAAGATAACTACATAACATTTATGTGGAATAAGATCAATCACGCAGCAGGATGGAAGATAGATAATATTTGGATGAGACTCGTGGTGGGAGATGATTTAGGAGGCTACAGCAGGTAACCCAGACAACAAGTGATAGGTGCCTAAATAGTGGGCATAGGAGTAGAGAGAGGGAGATGGATTTGGTAAGTGTTAAAGGGGTGAATTGCGTAGCAGATGAGGAATAAAATTAAGATAACTTCCAGGAGACCGTATATGCAGGGCAGAACATAAGGAGAGGAGCTGTTCTCTAGGAAATGGCTCAGTGTTGGATATTTTTAGCATGAAAACATCTGAAAGGCAATGTCCATTAGAAAGTTGGACACAACAGTCAGGAACTCAGAGGAGCCATGGGTGAGGCAATGAGGGTGAATCAGGCATGCCTAGCAGGAATATCAAGAGAGATGGACAGAGAATTGATGATGAGGCCCTGGGGGAAAGGGACATTTGAAGAGTGAAGAGGGGAGGCTCACAAAGAAAAAGAAGAGCAGAGCAGTGGGAAGAAATCTAGCAGAGTTGTGTCAACACAGAGAAGGCTTGACAGATGATAACGTTGCTTCAGAGGAATTTGGACATGGTGGAAAAGGGGCATAATGGAAAATACAGAGGGGGAACAAAGGAAGAGCCAGCACCTACACAGTCCTAATTGCTAGACCTGGGGTGGGAAGTGGAAGCAGTGCTATAGCTAGGTAGGGCTTTTTTAGTTTTTTTTTGTTTTTCAAGATATATTTTGACTTTTTAAAATTAAGTAAAAAATCCAGGGGAAACAAATATTCCACAGCAGGGGGACTGTTTGGCCATGTCACATAAATCTTGGCCGTACATTTCTTATGGCCATGTCACAAGAAATCACAAAAATCCGGACTGAAAAGGAACATCAGCTTATGAACATGCAGCCACCGGCAAAGTTAGCAAGAGTAGGTCCAGTGCAGTTTGAGGGTCTCAGCAGGATGCGGGGCTTAGGGACTAGTTACTCTACCACTTGTGAAAACTCAACTGTAACATGTAGAAGCAAGCAGAGAAAGCATTAGAGAGCAGTATAGGATTATGAAAAAGTTTCAGGCAAGGGTTTTTTTTTTTCACAGTGGGTGTTTTACGTTGACTTTTTGTTGCTGTTATTCTTGGTTTCAAAAGTTGCTTATAAAGTTTTTCTCACTTGAATATCGGAACAAATTATATGGGATTTTTCTGGTGTTTCATTTTTAATATTTTTAATCCATCTGGAATTTATTTTGGTGTCAAAAGCGATGGCCCCATACCAATTTTTCCAATGACTTAGCTAGCTGTGCCAATACTTGCATCCACTGCTTCAAAGTATCACTTTATAATATATACAAACCCATGAATATTTGTATCTCCTCTTAAACTTCACCCTGTTTAATTCATACTATCTATTCATGTACTAGTTCTAAACTGTTTCAATTACCATAGCATTATAATACACTTTAATATCTCCCAGAGCTATCCCATTTTATTTCTTCAGAATGTTCCCAATACTGTCTATGCAAACATCCCTGTTCATTATTTTACCTGTTTATATTTCTTGAAGAACTTTAGTATCACTTTTCAGCTTTTTTTCTTTTCTTTCTTTGAAAGACAGGGTCTCGCCCTGTTGGCCAGGCTGGAGTGCAGTGGCACAATCCCAGCTCACTGCAACCTCTGCCGCCTCATCTAAAGTAATCCTCCCACCTCAGCCTCCTGGGTAGCTGAGACTACAGGCTCGTACCACCATGCCCAGCTAATTTTTGTAGTTTTTGTAGAGACAGGGTATGTTGCCTAGGCTGGTCTCAAACTCCTGGGCTCAAATAATCCTCCCACCTCAGCCTCCCAAAGTGCTGGGATTACAGAGATTAGCTGCCATGCCTGGCTGACCTGTCAGCTTTTTTTCTTAAATCCATTTGGGATTATTAACAGAATTTACATTATTATTCTAAATTATTTTGTGGAAAAAAATTTAATATGTTCCTGAATTCAAGTTTGCCCAAGCAAGAGTTTGGCACATCCTACCACTCATTCATTCATCATTTTTGTTTTTTCTTAATTATCATAGTAGTCTTACTTGTGTCATTAATTTATTTCTAAACAGTCTATGCTTTTGTTGTCATTATAAATGGTACCTTTTCTCTTTTGGATTTTTAAACTAGGTTTACTGATAACATAATCCTAATCTCTGGCTTCTCTTGAACAATCAGGAGATCTGGCAATATGGAGCCCTCATTCCAACATGGCAACTATGAGCTGTCCCTTTCCATAGGACACACACTTGCTAGTTTACCACAGTTGACTGGCTGACTCCACACATGGCTATTACTTGCATGCCCTGGGGGCTGATGAGTTATTTAGGGTTGGGTGAGTCATAGACAGGGACGTTTATCACTGCTTATTGCTGCTGCTCATGACTCTATAGCATCACCAACTCTGGTCCTTGCCTGGCTGACTTCTCTGCATGAGTGCTCCTGCCTGGCCTGTGGGACTTACTGGATCCTTCTAGCCCTGTCTGCTCTTCTGCAACATGTCCTTTGCCTCTCTGACCAGAAGCAAGTGCCAGCTCTGCTTGCCCTGCCACACCCTCCACAGGAAGGTCGACCTTCCTGACAGAGTCGTCTCTGCCCCTTGTCTGAGCACGAGGCCTAATGGGACTCTATGTTTTCCTCCCATCCACAGTCTTAGTTACACATCTGTATATGTTTCCTCTGAAGGTCTGCCAGTTAGGAGGGCAGGGTCTAAAACTTGAGGATATTTTCTTTCTTCTTCCTCTCCATGGTATCACTTACCCCAAAATCTCCGCTGCCGCATTTTTAATAAGGCCGTGTCAATTACAAACAAGGAGGAAAGAACTTCCAAGCCACCACTCAAATTTTGACTTATTATGAACACAAGGACTGCAACTAACTTCAAGATTCTTAAGGAAGGATATTATAACTTATTAAGACACTTTTTTGTCACATATATTTCTGTGATTTCTAATACTGTCAGATTCTCTGAATGCACTGCAGTTGTATTTGCAGACTCAGGGGAGCTCACTCATTTGCTTGTTCTCAGCATATTTCTTCCAACGTTCTCTAAGCATAGCCTTCCCTTGGGTCCATTTCTTTTTCTCTTTAACTTGTTAGATAATGCCACAATATTTCTTTTTTCTTCAAAAAAAAAAATCCTAAACCACAAATCATCTTCCAACATTGTATTTCAACACTGAGAATGAATAATATGCTTATGATGTCTCAAGTTTATTGCCAGTGAATAATTCTGGTTGACTAAAGATGTCTAAATATATTGTTCCTATTAAGTGTATACATGTGAAGGAAACAAGCTATAATTAATCTTCTTTCCAGAGATTTTCTCTTTGTGTTTTGTTTGAATCCTTTCACTGTTGAACACTAAATTATTATTTACCACAGATGTGTTTTCTCTCTGGGATTTAGTTTGTTTGCCTTTCCCTTTCAAGAGTAAAGGAAAATATGTTGTCCTTCCATCCACCACCACTCCATGATGTGTGTCCATTCCATTGACAGTTATTCAGTTTGGGTTCGTCACCTTATTTGTGGCCTCTTTTCCACTGGCCCCTCTGTTGGCTCTCGTGAACAATATATTGGAAATAAGAGTGGACGCATGGAAACTGACCACCCAGTTTAGACGCCTGGTACCAGAGAAAGCCCAAGACATTGGAGCATGGCAGCCCATCATGCAAGGAATAGCAATTCTGGCTGTGGTGACCAATGTGAGTAGACCTAAGCTTTACAGGGTAAAGACCTTGAAGATGCGTTAGATTTTCTACCTAAGGAATCAAATGTTTAGTGTTTTTTTTAAATGAGAGGAAGATGCTAAGTCTCATCCATATAAACGATATAGTTGCTATATATAACCACTTGTTAAATGTATTTTCATTTTGTATATAATTATTTTTAACTGTCAAGACCTCCTACACAGGTACTGTTATTGCTCATTTGCTAGTTTTTATTCAATATGAAATATGGTAATGATAAGAAGTACTAACACTTTTGATCTTCATATAACTATAAAAGGAGTATCAGAAAATGCTTTTTTATAATGTGGATAGAAATCTGTTCATTTAGAGTTTGAGGGCCCTAAAATAAGATCATTCTACCATGTTTTACTACACATTCCAAAGCATCAACCTAAAATATTAACTCTGATGGTGAAGTATAAACACTTTGTGCACTCCTAATTACCTTCCTTGACTCCAGAGCAGCAGTTCTTAAAGGAGGAAGGTGAATGGATTTCATCACCCTTCCCACCCCACCCTTAGGTCTTTGCTCACCATGCCGTGATCATTGGCTGAAGCAGCCTCATGCCCTGTATGTATCCCAGCTGTGAGGGGACAGAACTCAGTTGTTTACAGCCTGTATTCCTTGATTATGCACCATCTGAACAGTGTCATTTTTATGTACAGGTACACAGGAAGTTCTCAGGCAATGCAATTTTCATGCCAGCCCATTAGAGGACCACCTTCCCAAGAAGTATCCCAAAACTAGGGCCATTTCCTCCCATATTTCACTGACAGTCGCACTCCCAGGTGAACCTCCCTAACAAAGTGATTCCCTAGTTTTGTCTTCTTAAGCCACATCTTCCCTGAGTCCCCAGCCAAAACAACAGAAGTTGGCAGTGCCTGTAGGTTAGGCTCTGGATGAGGGAAGTTACTGAGCACTGTAGGCTCTAGAGTCAGGTAGACCCGAGCTCCAGTTCCCAGCACTGTACCTCTGAGCTGCATGATCTTGAGCCAGGCCTTACCACTCCAGAGCCCCATTTTATTATTTGTAAAATTATTAATTCCCTACCACATATCATAAGAATAGTACATACCAACCACAATGTTAGAGAATTCATTGAGTTAATGCATGAAGCCTCATTTCTATTGAATGTTAGCTGCTGTTATTTTATCATCTTCATTACTCATCATTGTTATTAACAGTGACTCTGTGAGGACTCTGACAGGTACCCCAACTGGAGGCACAAGAATTCCAAAAGCAGCCACTGTCTGGACGATGGTTACAGTTTTATACAATAAAACAAGTTATCTGGAACCTAGCTGTCATCCCTGCCCCAGAACCTTACATTTATCTGAATTGTATGCTATCTGTACTATTTGGAGAAAGTTGAAAATCACACACAAAAACCAACTACTAGGGTATGTCAGTTTCCTTTCACCCAGGTACCCCACACCTTCAACATCCACTGTGCTGCAAAATGAAGACTGCTGTGTAGAAAAATGGCAGTGAGGCCTTTCAAGTTCCTCAGTCATAAAACAATGAATCTGTCAATCTGTCTGTCAATATGCTGTAGTACAGTAAGCTGGGCAAGAACGGGGACTTGTGTGCTTTAAGAAAATTTTCAGCAACAAAGTTTGAAACTAAAAGGGTTTTTATTTGACCTTCAACTAACCAGAAAATTCATTTGACTCAAACTCCCCGTCTTCCTCAAGCATTCTGGGTTGATTGTATTAGGTACCTTTTCCCAGCATCCATGCCATGGCTCTACTCCATGAGCACAGATGGAGGACTGGCTGTTTCCAAGGCGACTCAGTGTGTGTATGTGTACAGACATTCATGCCGGCTAATTGGTGCTATTGGTTCTTATCCAAGAATGGCTTTTTCTTATCACTTAACCTAGGAAAACTGCTTATTAGATTTGTGACATTGATTAAACTATGGGCAATCCCTTTTTCCATATTAGGATTTGTTATACTTCCAAGATGGCAGTTATACATCCACATACATAGGCATCTATGTTTATATGTGTGCTTGTGCAAGCATTAAATGTGTGTCTTATTCCCTCAAACACCCAGTGTGTATCTCACAACCTACTGTCTACAAAAAGAGAATAACCACCAGGATGAGAGTGGGCATCAAGCAGGAATTTGGTATAAAATCATTCATTTTAAAGCTGCTGGTTCAATAAATAAGCCGAAATGACATTGTTGTATCTTGCCAGAGCATCTGTTATTGAAGACCAATTTTAATTTATTTTTATATAAATGGAAAACTGTGTGCAGAACAGCATGGGAAATGAAGCACACTACATTTATTTGTACTCTTGCAGCATGTCTCTCAGAGCAGCTCAATTCAGGAAGAAAAGTATCTTGTCAGAAGACAATAGAATTATCTTCCTTGTTGGAATTTTTTGTAGCTTCCTGATGCACACATCTGCCAGTGATTCTATAAAAAGATATAGCTGAATTAAATGATAATAGCAAAATTTAATCTATTGAAATCTGAGGGAAAGTGGCTCCCCAGTACTGACAGGCAGAAACACACTCATATATATATATACATTTTTCACATCAGAGGAAATGACAAAGCTAGTTCTAGTGAGGGAAATTTTGTAATAGAAAAGCCCCTTAATTGTTTTTTCTTGCTTTGCCTGAGATTTGGTTTGTGGTCTCACTGTGTCTGAACCATATGTTCACATGAATACTATTAAAAATCATGTTAAGCAAAAACACGTCTGCTTTTCTGCTTCATCAATGACAATCATTTAGCTGTTTTATTCACACAGAATTTGGTTTAAAGTAAAAATCCTTTCTCCTTCCTTCCAACCAGTTTTACACACTGGAGAGAGTTTAAAGCCCAAATTAAAGACTTTTAGAGAAAATTCATGTAATTCATAATAGCTTTACCTCCTAATAGGTATCTCTCTGACACACAGGTTTATGATTGGCCCATATTTACTCCTTTTATCTAGGAACATACTAAATTTTCTGTATGTTGTTGTTTAATTTATAATTTTCATAACTTCATCCACTTAATCTTTTTGAAGTTTAGAGACTTACTTACTTAGATACTAGATCAAACTAAACAGACATGATTGTTTGACTATGAATGGGACAACCCCAATATAATTCTCCTACCCAAATTTTGTTAAAATTAATAAATGCTCGCACTCTAATGAAGCAACAAACATAACCATGTACTGAGAGTTTAAAACAAATCAGGTCATGGTTTGACTTGTGTAAACAAGTCATAATACTATACAGGAAAATACTATACAGGAAAAAAGTGAACTTAGAGGTCATTATTTAAATTTAGATCAAGGAAAACATGCAGTTTACATTCTGTGTTTATGAGAAGTGCTAAATCAATTATATAAAGCTGAATTATTTTCATAATGTTGACTCTGATTAAATGTGCAAGTCTTCTAGGCTGAGGTCAGTGGCTCATACCTATAATCCCAGCACTTGGAGAGGCTGAGAGGATTGCTTGAGGCCAGGAGTTCCAGACTAAGCCAGACAACGTAGTAAGACCCTATCTCTACAAAAAATGTTTAAAGATTAGCCAAGCATGGTGGAGTGCACCTGTAATTCTTGCTACTCAGGAGGATCACTTGAACCAGGGAGTTCGAGGTTACAGTGAGCTGTGATCATGCCCGTGCACTCCAGCCTGGGCAACAGAGCAAGATCCTATCTCACTATCTGCATATATTTTGCAGTTAAGAAAGAATTAAGATTTCTGAATCTTTAAAAAAAATCGACATGATGAAAATAGTAGTTCTGGCGTACTTGTTAACCTGACCTATAAAAACTATAACTTCGGCCAGGTACAGTGGCTCACGCCTGTAATCCCAGCACTTTGGGAGGCTGAGGTGGGCAGATCACCTGAGGCTAGGAGTTCAAGACCAGCCTGGCCAACATGACAAAACCCTGTCTCTACTAAAAGTACAAAAATTAGCCAGGCATGGTGGCGCGTGCCTGTAATCCCAGCTACTCAGGAGGCTGAGGCGGGAGAATTGCTTGAACCCAGGAGGCGGAGGTTGCAGTGAGCCAAGATCGTGCCATTGCACTCCAGCCTGGGCAACAAGAGCAAGACACCGTCTCAAAAACAAAAAACTGTAACTTCATTTTCGCTTCGTTGTTTTTCTCCCAAAATAGGCCATGATCATTGCTTTCACATCGGACATGATCCCCCGCCTAGTGTACTACTGGTCCTTTTCCGTCCCTCCCTATGGGGACCACACTTCTTACACCATGGAAGGGTACATCAACAACACTCTCTCCATCTTCAAAGTCGCAGACTTCAAAAACAAAAGCAAGGGAAACCCATACTCTGACCTGGGTAACCATACCACATGCAGGCAAGTTCTGCTTTACTTGTTTATGCACTTCATCTTTAAAAGGGTTTTTCTTGTGACTTAATTCTGTTTGGTGTCATTTTCTTAATTATTTAATTTTTATTTCTTTATAACTTCAGAATCAGCCAGGTACTTTGGTGTCATTTAAATCAAGCTGCTAGAGACAGTTTTTCCCCATAGCTTTCTCTTGAGTGAAACTCAGAAAATGGATATATATGTATATTTATTAAAAAGTTAATGAAGACTAGGGGTAAAACTTTCAGACCAAACCATAAAGATTTTAAGTTGAGAGTTTTAAACGATTACAGAGAGATTGATTCCAAAGAAAAGTCATAGAAATAGAGAAACTTCAAAAGGTCCAAGAACCAAGATAATTCAGTTGTTAAGACTATTCTTCAAGCACAATCTGAAGATATTGAATGATGGCAAACTAGCACCTCACATAACAGGGACATACAAAAATAACAGATGTAAATACTCAGCTGAACAGTATTATCTAAAAGTATTCCAGAGTTCTCTGCATCAATTTTAATGGCTGGTGAGTTCAACAGTGGGCAGTATGTACCAGGTAAATTACCAATTGATAAAGTTTGTGAACTGTCGGTCATCGACCTTTTTTCCTGGACCATAGAGTTTAACCTAAAACAGGAGGCTTTAAAGTTTATTTAGTCCAACTCCTCAAAGCCATCACTAACTCAAATTCTCAATAATGCAACCAGGAAACCAGAAATAAGCCCAAAATAAATGTTTGTGTTACAACTAGTGGAATATCAAATCTGCTTATTCTTACTTTCCACAATTCTAATCAGAAATTAAACTCTTCTAGGTTTAATAGCTTAAAGGCATAAAATTAGAGATGTCCTACCTGAGGAAGATACACTAACAGCAGTTAACACTTGATATCTGACAACAAAGAATTAGGTAAAAAATTATAACAAGCAGATAGTACTCTATGAGGAGAGAGAGTCCCATAGCTGAGTGAACCCTGATGATACCATTATATAAATTTATAAACATGATCCCCAAAACAGGAATTGTTTTGAGAAAACAGGGATAAATGTTGGGAGAACAAATTTAAAACTTTAGTTCTTTTATAAAGATGGATTCTTTTCTACAAAGATGGACCGTGTTATTACCATCATTCTCTGATTAAGTATTAAATGAGGTACTACTGTAGTTATTTTGGGGCTTTGTTACCAAATTGAGCTTTAAGAGAAAATGTATGTGATGTCCAGTTTAACGGAGCATTGAATCAAATATGACTTCTATTTTTTTATTATTTTTTGAGACAGAGTCCTGCTCTGTTGCCCAGACAGGAGTGCAGTGATACCATATCAGCTCCCTGCAACCTCCACCTCTTGGGTTCAAGCAATTCTCATGCCTCAGCCACCCGAATAGCTGGGATTACAAGCACGTGCTACCACGCCTGGCTAATTTTTGTATTTTTAGTAGAGACTGGGTTTTGCCATATTGGCCAGGCTGGTCTCGCACTCCTGTCCTCAAGTGATCCACATGCCCCGGCCTCCCAAAGTGATAGGATTACAGGCATGAGCCACTGCACCCGGCCATGACCTCTTTTTAAATGGGGCCTTTGTTTACAGTATTCAGTCAAAAAGATTCGTCTCCCAATATGTCTCCATTTTGTTTTCAGGTATCGTGATTTCCGATACCCACCTGGACACCCCCAGGAGTATAAACACAACATCTACTATTGGCACGTGATTGCAGCCAAGCTGGCTTTTATCATTGTCATGGAGGTAGGAAAAGTATGCTTTCAAACAGTTTATAAGGATGTGTATTTGCAGACCTTCCATTAAGTGTTGCCAACTCCATACTTAACATGTATGATACCTTCTTCTTATCACTTGATAATATTTTAGGAAATGTTAATCAGTTTTGACCTGAAAATACTCAAACAACTTCATTAACGAGAGCATTGTCTGCTTTTTAAGTTTAAAAGCATGTTATGCGCAAAGGGGATTCAATTTCATTCATTACTAACTTTTAAAAATTTAGGGCACTAGGCAGCATGTTGGGCTATGAAAGGGCTTATGCAAGATGAGTACGATGATGTGATCTCTGCCTGTGAGAAACTGTTATTGCTGGGAGAGTTTGAAATTGACCATCTCTGAAAAATGACTAAGGCAACTATAAATTTGTAATTGATCTAGCCAACTATGCTTCCTATGCAGAATGAGTTAACTACTGTCAAATTACAAAGTATCAGAGGTCGCTTAATTGGTATGGTAGATAGGATTGTATTAAGTTGCAAGAAACACAAAATGCAGTCTATGGTGGCTTAAATAAGGTTGATTCCCCTCCCCACAACCCACATAATAGAGTTCACAGAAGTACGTGGTTGCTCCTAAATCAGTCAATACCAGTTCACTGATGGAAGCAGTATAGCCAATTCTTGGGTTTGCTCTCATATATGTGTCCACTTATGGCTGCTGAAATTCCAGATAAAAAATTACATGCAAAGCAGGAAGAAGGGTGATGCTAACCACATCCAGTCCTTTTTGTCAGGAAAGAATGCTTTGCCAGAAGCCCCTACAGTGGACTTCCACCTACATCTCATTGACCAGAACTATAGCATGTGGTTTTCCTAGCAGCAAGAGGGGCTGAGGCAGGTGGATTTCATTTGCTCTGAATAAAACCAATCAGCAGAGGAGAAGAAGTGGGGTAGACTACCTGGAGTTTTGGTACTTAACTAGTTTTTTGTTTTTTTTTTTTTAATTTAGCTACCAAACATTAAACAGGGAAGACAAGTAACTCATGTTTGGTTCATCGTAGGTGACTTTCTGAAGTACAGTATCTGATAGATCAGCAAGAGTCACAAGTTTCTATTCAAACATGTAGTTGATGAAGTGATTGGCCTTCTGCTTTTGATATTGTGGTAGACTATATGTTGTCCTTACATATGCAGTAGACCATCCCCACTGCAAAACTTCTAGAGCCAGCTTGATAATTCCTTTGCATTTCTGAGCCCACTGGAAGGGAAGAGAATCTACAGAGAGAGGGAAAACTAGGTGACGGGTTTTTTTGTTTTTGTTTTTGTTTTTGTTTTTGTTTTTGTTTTTAGAGACGGAGTCTCACTGTGTTGCCCAGGCTGGAGTGCGGTGGCATGATCTTAGCTCACTGCAACCTCTCTCTCCCAGGTTCAGCCGATTCTCCTGCCTCAGCCTCCCAAGTACCTGGGACTACAGGTGCATGCTACCACACCTGGCTAATTTTATATTTTTAGTAGAGATGGGTTTTCACCATATTGGCCAGGCTGGTCTCGAACTCCTGACCTCAAGTTATCCGCCCTCCTCAGCCTCCCAAAGTGCTGGGATTATAGGCACGAGCCACTGAGCCCGGGCTAGGTGATGGGCTTTAATAGGGCAGTGAGCAATAAGTACCCCTGTAGTGCTGGAGGGCTCAGAGAGCAAGCTGGTACCCATCAGTGCCTCCATCTTGGAGCTCAAGGAGACCACGCCTTGGGTCAGAAGGGAGGTGGAAAAACTGAGCTTGAGATACCTGGATAAGCCAGAGACCCAAAACAGGGCTGCATTTGTCTCAGTAGAAAGAAGTGTGTATCTTCTCTGGAGAAAAGTGTCCCCAGGTTTTTCTCAGATCAAGCTAATCAAATATGAGCACACAATCAAAGATGGTCAATAACAAGAGGTGATTTAAAAAAAAATGTGTGAGATTCAGCAGGAAACAACTGATTTGGACCCTCAGTAACCTCAAGGGTTTGTTAGAACTGTCAGATAAGGAATATAAATTAACTGTATGTGAAAATATTTAAAGAATTTTGGGTAGAATTTGAAAAGCAAGAAACTAAAAATTATAAGGCAATTTTGAAAAAACTAAATGGAACTTCTAGAAATTAAAATAAAATCATTGGTGAAATGAAAAAAAAAACATGGATTAAACAGAAGTTTAGGCAAATCTGAAGAGAGAATTTGTGAATTGGAAGATAGGTCTGAAAAAATTACTCCTGATGTATCACAGGGAGATAAGAAAATAGAAAATACGAAAAAGATGTTAAGTGATATGGAAGAATGAGAAATACTTAAATGAAAGAAGCTGAAAATGGATAAAAGAGATGAAAGAATTCACAGATCAGAAAGCATGACATGTATCAAGCAGAATAAAGAAATCCACTCACACATATTGCAAGGAAAATGCAGCACACCAAAAATAAGACCTTGAAAGTAACCAGAGGAAAAAAACTGATGACTAACAGAAAACTAAAGCGAGAATGGGAGTAGGCTTTTTAACAGTAACAACAGAAGCCAGAAGAGAGTAGTCTATCTCTAGAATACTAAAGAAGGTAGCTATAAACCTTAAATTACAGCAGAAGTTTGAAATCTTTCTACAATGAAAACACCAGACCATGTAGTTTTTATTGGAGAGTGATACCAAGCTTTGTAAAACAGATCATTTCAATCCTATACAAATGCCTTCAGAGATCAGAAAGAGGAAATACTCTCCAATTCATTTGGCGAGGCTAAGAGTAGCCTAAATCCTAAAATCAGACAAGAAGAGAGAAAGGAAAATAAAGCCAACCCTATTCATTACCTAGATCTTTCTAAGATGTGCAAAGTGAGATGATGGACATGTTAATTTGTTCCACTATAGAGTAAGTCCTCACTTAACATCCTCATTAGGCTCTTGGAAACCATGACTTTAAGATAACAACATCTAACAAAACCAGTGTTTTTTCTAATCAATGCTGTAACGAAACAACATTGAAGGAAATGACGTTATCCAAGGACCTGGAGTTGCAGTTTCCAAGAACCTGTCAATGATATTGAGGGCTCACTACATACATGTGTCTTACAACATCATGTTGTATATCTTTACACAAAATTTTAGAAAATGTACAAATCTGAATCTAGCAATAGATTTTAAAAAGATAACATCACGCCACCAGGCTTTAACCTGGAAATGCAAGGGTGGCATAACACAGAAATTCCACATATCTATAAATATTCCCTACCTCAGAAACAGATGAAAGAACTCTTTTATAGCATCAACCTTTGTCGCTTTACTATATAATTTCCATTATCACTAAACACACTAATATCTCTCGCATCTCAAAATTCTCTCCATCCTTACCTCACCAGTCCTGCTTCACGTCTCTTTTCCTGTTTGTGGCCAGCACCGTTGAATGAGTTGCCAGTACATGCTGTCCTCGATTCCTCCATCTTTCTATCCTGCTTTCACCCCCTCCACTTCACTGAAGCTGCTCTTGCCAAAGTTAGCAGCAGCCACCACTTCCCCCACCCTCCCCTCACCTGACTTAGCAACAGTTGACTCAGCAAAAATCTGAGTCAAATTTTTGCTGAAAATCTGACATCAGATTTTCCTCATCACTTGCCCCTGGAAACTCCTCTTCACTGGGCTCCTAGGAAAGTACGCTTTCCTCCTGCGCCCCTGGCCATTCCACCTCAGGTTCTATGCCAGTCCCTTATTCTCTTAGTGATCCTAGGACTCATCCCTTGGTTGTCATCTTTTCTCTCTCCTTGGTCTCTTGATGATCTCCTGGAGTCTTTTGGCTCTAAATACCATCTGTATGCTACAAGGACCTTAAAATGGCTGTTTGCAGAGCACCCCTCTCCTGAACTCCACCCATGAATCCAGCGGCCTACCTGACCTTTCTGCTTGGATCCCTAACAGATGTCTCACATCTGCTGCCCCACATGCCTATATTTTCCTCCATTCACTCCAAATGTTCTCCTCCCAACCCAGCCCCAAATCTCTCCCATCCACGGTATTTCCCTCTTGATTATGGCAACTCCGTCTCAACACTGCTCAGGCCAGAGTCCTTGGAACCCTAATGCTATATCCAATCTGGTTGGCTTTTCCTTTGAAAATATATCAATGAGCACTTCAGACCAATTGTGCTGCTACCACCAGGTCAGAGCCACTATCATTTTTTGCCTGGATTAGGGCCAGAGTCTGCTAGCTGGGCTTGCTCTTCCTCCCTCCCTCAGAGGCAGAGCCAGAGTCCTCACAGTGGCACACAAGGCCTCATGGATCCAGCCACACCCCAGTGCCCCTCAGACATCACTTCTCTTCTCGTCACCTGCTCCGCACCATCCTCGCCTTTTCTTGAATGCACTCTGAAACCAGCTATGCTTTGGCTATTCCCTTTACCTAGAATGTCTTTCCTTCTGATATCTGCAGGGCTTGTTCCCTCACCTCCTTGAAGTGTTTGTTCACTTAGGCATATCCAGACTAATCTACAGAAGAATCTCTTCAAAGTACTCATCACTTTTTAACACCATGAATAATTTGTTTTTAATTATGCTTATATTATCTCTCTCCCCTTGCTAGGTCAGAGATTTTTGATTGATAAATTAAAAAACGAAAAGGTGTTTAACCTCATTGGTAATCAGGAAAATGCAGAGTAAGACCAAAGGGAAAGTCCATTTCATAATCACTAAGTTGGTTTAAAAAAAAAAAAAAAAAGCCTGATCCAGCCTGGGCAACATGGCAAAACCCAAAATTAGCTGGGTGTGGTGGCAGGTACCTGTAATCTAGCTACTCAGGTGGCTGAGGCAGGAGAATCGCTTGAACCCAGGAGACGGAGGTTGCAGTGGGCCAAGATCGCACCACTGCATTCAAGACTCTGTTTAAAAAAAAAAAAAAAAAAAAGTTTGATGATACCAAGTGCTGACAAGGATGTAGAGCAACTGAAACTATCGCTGCTGTGGGAGTGTAAGTTGGTATACCTGCTTTGGAAAATGTTTTGGTATCATCTTATAAAATGGAACATTCATATGACATAGAGTCTCAGCAGTCCCACTCCTAGGTCCACACTCTTGAAAAACTTGCAGATGATGCTCTAGGATTCAAGCACAATAATGTTCACAACAGCATTTTTCCTAAAACAGAAACTGGAAACAACCTCAATGCCTGTTCATAGGGGAACAAATAAATTATAGTATAGTCACACAGAAGAATATTATACAGCAGTGAAAATTAGTGGACTAGTTTTATAGAATAACATTGATGAATCTTAGGAAATAGTTTTGAACAAAAGGCGGCCTGGCGTGGTGGCTCACACCTATAATCCTAGCACTTTGGAAGGCCAAGTTGGGAGGATTGCTTAAGGACAGGAGTTTGAGACCAGCCTGGGCAACATAGCGAGACCGTTTCTACAAAGAAATTTTAAAAGTAGCCAGGCATGGTGGCATGCTTCTGGATCACCTGAGCCCAGGAGTAGGAGGCTTCAGTGAGCTATGATCATGCCACTGCACTCCAGCCTGCGTGACAGAGTGAGAACCTGATCCAGAACAAAGACAGCAATTTCAAAAGACTGCATGCAGTATCATAAAGGTGAAGTCAAGCAAGACTATATTTTTGGGGTATATATACATATTTTGTCAAACTTTAAAAAATAAGTGAGAATGATACACATACACTTGTACAGATATGATAGCACTGACTTTAGGAGAAGTGCAGGGCCATTAGAAAAAGAGACACAAAATACAACAGCATTGTCAGCATCCTAGTTTTTAAGTTTAATGGAGGTTTTTTGAGGTATTCATTTTTTCTTTATCCTTTATAACCATTATATGTGTGTATATATACTTTTCTACATATCACATAGTATTATTTAAATGTATAAAGTAACAGTAACTGCTAGACAGAGCCACACTGTTGATTAGACACAATGACATTAGCGGTTGGATATGTGTGTAAAATGTCCACTGCCTTGTCCAGATAAACTGCCATAATGACAAGCAAGAATGAAAGGAACTCGGTGTTCTTCTCCATTTCTTTGTGAGTGACATTTTTCTTCTTCTCTTCCCCAGCACGTCATCTACTCTGTGAAATTTTTCATTTCATATGCAATTCCCGATGTATCAAAACGCACGAAGAGCAAGATCCAGAGAGAAAAATACCTAACCCAAAAGCTGCTTCATGAGAATCACCTCAAAGATATGACGAAAAATATGGGGGTGATAGCTGAGCGGATGATAGAAGCAGTAGATAACAATTTACGACCAAAATCAGAATAAGAGCTTTATGTTCTGAGAAGCACTTTAAGGAATTTAGCTCTGTCAAAATATATTAGGAATCACTAATGAGAATGTGTAAGTTAAATCACTTTGGCAAATATGAGTCTTAACTATTGCCATTTCCACACGTATTATTTTTCAGTTTCAGCTAGCGATGCAGAAACTGGAAAATGTAAAACTTAGATCATGAAGGGCATAAAAATTATCACCCGGAAAACCTAAATGTTACCTTTTTCTGATAAATTGGAATTTTACAGAAAAAGTCCCTCAGTGTGCTGAAAAACCACCCCTTCTAAAGTAGAATGGATTCTCTTTTTCTGTTTGATTACTTTCATTTCTTTCTATTCTCAGGCGAATGATCTCTTTATTTTTAAGCCATGTTTTATTTCTTCACTTTGCTAGATCTGTTCCAGGGTCATCTTTTCCTTACAGTACCATCATTATAGATTTAATAGCTTTCATGTGATTAAAAATAGCTAACTAGACTCAAGGATTCACAATATTTAGGTGTATTTTCAATACCTCCAGAAAGGAAACCTCAGTTAATCAGAGGAAATAGTTTCAGTCTTCATTTGAGCATGTCTTTCCATCTCAAAAAAATACTCTTAGTAGGTTGGAATGAAGATAGCAAGGTTTTGAAGCATATTTGTCCTAATCCACAGTGACACTTTCTATCTTCCAGGAGCACTCCTAGGATGTTCTGTGCCTAATCAATGTTGACTGCTTTGCAGATCTCAAGGGAATAAAATGACAAAAGTAGGGAAAGTTACAGCTTCAAACAGCATTTTAACTCATGTTGATCTGGATAATTAATTTATCTTTTCTAAAGATGTGCAGTTTCTTGGAAAACAGTGATATCACATGATTAAAATTACATTTTTATCAACATAATTGTCTGGAAAAGATAAGCCCCTCAATTTTCTACCAGTTGACTTTTATTCATTAGATACAGAAGGTGCAGTATTACACATCACCAGCTGCCTTTGTGAATGGCTCACTACATAGCCACTGGGGCACGACTGTGTGCATGGGCAGAAACAGCAAGTGCCCTCATTGTGGTCATTGGGTAGGGAGTGCCTTTTGTCAAGGAGTCTGCAGGACTTGGCTTATTTCTATATGCCAAAGTGATCAACACACCAAAGTCTCTGCCATAAAGAATGTGGCTTCCTTGCATCCTCCATCCTGTTACTCTGGGCCCAGTAATTTGATGTAACTGTCCGATTGTACTAGAGACAGGAGTATACCCAGCTTATTCATAATCAAGTAAAGAGACTCTAGATTAGATTTGATTTTTTAGCCTCCTCTAGAGCAATCAGGCAGTTAAGAGTAATAAAGGAAAAGGGTTTGGTCACAAACCCTACCATTATCTGGAGATTACTTCCTGCTGCACTCCTGTCCTGCCATGCACGTCTTGCCCTCTCACTTTTGCTCAGCCTAGCAGTCTACTTCACTTTATTGCCTTGTAAGTGTCAGGCCTCCTGGGCGCTCTGGAAAAGACAGGGAGCTAGGCCCTCTCACCCCTACTGGTAACAGATCAGTGCTGGGTGCATGAGAGGGAGGTGATTTGCATCATGCTCATGCTGCATGGGCCTCACTGGGATGCTGTTAAATGCCAGAGGAGCCAGCCTATCAATCCCAGCAGCAAAGGAAAACTCAGATTTTAGAGGCTTTTTACAATAAAGTAGCTTAACTCTAGGTCATGATTTCAAATGCCTGCCATGAGTGATTTTTAAGTATTTAGGATCCATCAAAGCAGTATTCTAGGCTTTTGAATTGTCCCAGTGGATCCGGGACCCCATTTCACTGTCTCTCTTGATCATGTTAATGATGCAGTCAGAGTTCAAGACAGGCCACATGAGGTCTGACTGCACTGGGATGGAGAAATGAATTTCTTCCCACTGAAGGAAACTCTTTCTCATTCGCAGCCAAGATGGGAGTGCCACTTTTCCTCTCTTCACTCCTGAGATACTGCTTCTGGAAGCGAGTGTCACTTCCTCTCTATTACCTCTTCTCTGAAGTGTGTGACTATCTCCTAGTGTTTAAATTTGGCAATTACTCACCATGTATGTCAGCATAGAAAAGGAAATGTTTTTACCTTATCTCCTCTATGTATGATAGAACTTAAAAGAAATGTGCATTTGTTTTCATAGCCCCAGCAGAGAAAATCCTCTTCATAGCTTAAATGTGCTGCTGTGGACAGGAGGGAAAAAAAAAAGCCCTCTACATATTTAAAGGCACCAAATGTAATATCCGACACTGTTAAGATGCCCAAAAGAGCAAAGTTGTGGTGGAGATGCAGGGTCATTTCCCCATGCCATCCACAGTGTTAATGAGTCCAGGGCTGACTTGCAGTGATGAAGAAAAGCATGGAGCTGTGTCTGCAGACAATGGTGGCTGCATCTGTAAGTGGCTTCAGAGGCAGCAGCCCTGGGGAAATTGATGGGTGTTGCAGTGGACCTGTGAAGAGGGAGAATCTAGCCCTCAGCCTGTCCAGTGTTAACCACTAGAGAAACTGAGCTTTATATATCCTTTTGTAATGCCTGTGAATTTTAGTATATTGAAACATTAGACCAAGTACTCAGGGGATTTTTCATTAAACATCCCCCAGATAATTTAGCTATATATCATTAGAAAGGGAAAGCTATCATTTTTATTTTAAAACTAAACAAGGCCATTTTATAAACTGTCACCAAAGTGTTCCCTTTTTTATTGCATGTGTGTCTTGAATTTCATAAAACATTAATTCACAATGGGGGTCAGAATGTACTCTGTTGTTGAAACACTTCTTGTACCATTTTATGTTCATATTATGTTTGAGAGGGTAAAAATGTATGAGCAGCTTAACTGAAGTAGAACTATTCATGATGCTTTTCATACATTGTGGCATAAGATGTAAAGTTTGTAATTAATGTTCATTTCTGTGCATTTTAATATTTTATAATTATGAGCATTTAAATAAATTCATTTTTACAAACGATAGTATGGTCTATTATATATTGTCTTAATGTTTTTAAGGAAGAGAACAAATATATATCTGCTATTTACTAGTGGCCAGTTGTGTATCACTTAGATAAATGTGTGCTTTTGTGTAGATTTTTCACAGCCTTCACTTCAGAGATTTGCTGTGGTTTTTAAAAATTATATTCAGTGTATTTATTAAGGTTACAGAGCAGAAAAGCTAGTTATTAAACTCAGCCTAAATCCTATCCTTTTCATCAATCTAGCAAATTTTACCACTTTTTACCAGACTTTTGAATAATGTTTGGTTTCACCTACTAGTTTAATGAAATGTGTTAAAATATCTGCAATAGCACTTATAAATGTAGCATATTCCATTAATTTCCTTTTTAAAATACTCATTATATGACCAATAGTGACCCAGAGGATGTAACTGGCAAAACTAGAAACGTCTTTCTCTTGCTGCCTTCTCTCTATAGGACACCTTTCCCAGAACCACTTAGGTTGTGTTCCCTGTCACCCCTTCATTACTGAGAGGCAATATGTAAATGGACAATGGCCAGACCATATGTAAAAGCAGAACTCTATCCACACCCTGCCCCTGCTATCTACAATAGTCAGCCTAGGGAGCCAGCCTGCAGTAGGTTATACTAACAGAAAGTCAGCATGCTCTCTCCAGTTAAAATCCAGGGAACTAAAGAATAACTTCTGTAACAATTGGCCCAATATGACCAGGACTTGATGAATAACTGACAGCTTCCCTAATTTTGGCCCCTGCTTATACCTTCGGACCAACCAGAGAAAGCCAAATATGCCCTGCTAATCATCACATAGGATACCCGCTTCTAGTTAGCTACCTATAGCTTCCCACATCAGCGGCCTCCAATCAGCCATAGCGGAAGCCTTCCTACTCTTCTGCCTGCCTTTGAGTCTTTGTCAAAACACGAGTGACAGTGGCTGACTCCCTTTGCTGTAGCATGCTCTGAATAAATAGCCTTTCCTTCTCATGTGGATGGTCTTTGCTTATTTCCACATTATTATCGATACAAGGGCAGTGGATGTTTACTGGGCAGTAGGACAAATACTCGAGTGCGTTACTTTGGCAAACTCCTGCCCTTGGATCATACTGGGGTTGGTCAGGAGGGAGGTTGGTCATGATGACAGATAAATCCTGGGGAAATGTAGATTGGATCACTGGGAATGAAGCTGTGAGCCTAACACGATGAGTTTTGCCATCAATAAGCAATGGGGAACCTGTGGAGAACTTCAGAACGGAATGTTGTAGGCAAGAATGTGATCTTTGTCCCTGGTAAGGACTCATCTGCCTTCTCTCCTAAGCTCTCTCTTCTGATATGCTCTTTGAGCCTCGTCACCGTAAGATTCAAGGAGTTTGATAGCAGTTCTCACAATAGGGAGACTGCCTTGCAGCATTCCTGAGGGGAGAAGGAGAACTGACCCCACCCAGAGCCTTCGGATTCCATGGAGCATTCAAGCATAAACGAAGGGGAAATCCTAGAATAACCTGCTGTGGCTGCGACAATTTCATTTTATTTGGGGAGATGTTTTCCTCTGGTTATGAAACAGAAGATTTTAGAAATGCTCTTGACAGCATTAACATTTCCCAGCAGAAAACATAGATAAGTCTGGTGGCCCTTTAAACCCCTTGCCTCATTCCCGAAAACAGTTCAGCACGTGGGATCCTTTACAATGCTGGAATGATTTGATTTTTGTCACTTTACCAACTGGAAGATACCCCTGAGATCGGTCCTGCCCTTCATTTCTCATAATTTCACCTGTTCTTGGCCATAATCAAACCTAGTTCTAATTAGAACTAGGAACTTCGCACAGGAACTCAAGCAAGTAGACTGTGATTCCTAATACTGTTCAGGGTGGATAAGCACATTTATGTTAAAAAATACCCTGCCATTACTTTCTTTCTTGTCATTGTCGCTTGAGGTGAGTCAGAGTGATAAATCGCTGTCAGTCACCTAAGAGGAAGCTGCAGGTAAGAGGCCTGCTCTGTGGTACACAACAAGCTACAGCCCTGGGAACAAGCGACAGCACTGGCCGCCAACAAAATTCACGGGCTGACCCCACCGCTGGGCTTTTTCTCCCCTACTTTGTCTTTAAATCAAATCAAATTTTACCCTCAAGTATTTTGGTTCCTTTGGGACAATCAATATTCACCATTGCAGGGCTCTAGCTTCAAGATCAAAATCTTACAGCAACCTTTTTCCCAGGACTGGGATAGAAGAGGAAGGAGGGAGGCAGTGCAAAGAATCCAGGGAAGTAAAAGACAATTAAACAAAGGGAAATCTCTCTGGAGACTCCAACAATTAACAGAAGGCTCCCTGTCCCTCATTTCTACTCTGTGGAAAACCTCTGGGTATAACTAAGAAAAAATACTCCATTTCGATTGCTCCCCAAAAGACTGAAAAGCAAACATATGCAAGGAGCAGCTCCCAGCAAATTGTTTAAATGCTCTTTTCATTGGTGGTGGTGGGGCAAACACAACCCCAGGAGCTCTCATGGGACCCCAGAGAGAACCAGCACATTAACACTCACCCTTCATTAATAATGAGGCAGGTTAATGCGTTCTTGAGACCTCTTCTTCAGTCTCCTTCATAAGGATAAATCATTGCATTGCCTTCCTTGTTTTAATCTAGGAAATTGCACTGAAAGCCTAGAATAGAACTTTTCCCAGACAATATTCTTCCACATCATCTCTTGAAGCTCTATTACCTGTTCAACGTGAACAGTGTAATTCCTAATACTTGATTATGGCACTCCCTATTATAAAATGAATGGATCCCTGGATGTCTCTTCAGAGCTTTTTCCCTGGGATTTCCTATTGTATGCAGGGCTCCAACCTTTGGCAGTTTGTCAGCTTGGATAATTCCACAAATTATTGTCTTCCAAAGCTTGTCTTTCTTAACATATCGAGTCATGGGCAACTAATTGCTTACTATAAATTCCCCCACTTTAGCTGCTGCACCTAACAGTAAAAGAGAAAGCATACCAGTGTCCTGCTCACAAACCACCCCTCAGTGCAGCCCAGTTTCTGCCAGGATGGCCAGTCTGTTACAAACACGTCTTTGTGTCAGTCCTCCAAACATTTTCTTAGGAACTCTTTGCCCAAGCCATGCTACCCAAACTAAACCACATCTTTGTCATCTGTGAACCAGAGCCTGGGGCAAATGTACTCCCCTTCCTTCCCACCTACCCTGTGTATTGTAAATGATGAGAAGGAAAGGAAACTTTGGGGTAAAAACTGAAGGTTTTAATCTTTGATCTAAGTATCTTAAGAATATAGTTAGTGTCATCAAAAACATACCATGTTTTAATTAGGGTGGACAAGTACATTTAGAGTACAACACAAACTCACTGAAAAAAAAAAAATGAAGGCAAGGTCTGGGGCAAAGACAGCATCAATGGTTGTTTTATCTGGGTTCAAGGCAGCCTGCCTGTGATACGGGAAAAGACATGAGATTTAGAAATAGAGGACCCTGATTCAAGTCCTGGATCTGCCACTGGCCAGCTTCATAAATTTTAGCAAGTTAAGAAACTGAATATACAAATGGACAATGGCCAGAGCTTATATAAAAATAGAAAACTGACCCTCAGCCTGCAGCAACCTGCCCAGGAAACTAACCCCTTTATCTACAATCAGCCCAGGAAGCCAGCCTACAAGTCAGACTTGTAGGAGGTCAGAATGCTATGTCTAGTGATAAACCAGGAAGCTAAACAACACCTCTGTAACAATTGGCCCAATATGACCAGGACTTGAATAACAGCTTCCCTAATTCCAGTTCCTGCTTGTACCCTAGGACCAACCAGAGAAAGCCAAATATGCCCCCGAACTACAACATAGAATGCCCACTTCTGCTTAGCTGCCTACAGCTTCCCCATGCCAGCAGCCACCAATCAGGGCATAGCTGAAGCCTTCCTACTCCTCTACCTGCCTTTGAGTCTCTGTCAAAACACAAGTGACAATGGCTGACTCCCTTGCTATAGCAAGCTCTGAATAAATAGGCTTTGCTTGTTCTCCTTTGGCTGATCTTTATTTCCACAAAGGCATGTAACCTCTCTAGGCTCTAACTTCCTAATCCATAACAATGGGGCTTGTTTCCACTACTTGGCATCATTATGAAGTCCCTAATGTCTATGCTTCTCACCCTGGATTCAGGGTGTATATGAAACCACAGGATCAACATGAGCAATCCCCGTGGAGGTGAATGTTTCAATGATTAAAGGAGAAATGGTCGTATTAAAACAAACACAGATATATTTTGAAATTGCGTTCAAAATTCAAATGAACGTTTAATATAAAATAACAATCTTTAAATAAATTCCAGCTGAGCATGGTGGCTCACGTCTGTAATCCCAGCACTTTGGGAGGCCAAGGCTGGTCGATCATCTGAGGTCAGGAGCTAACGACCAGCCTGGCCAACATGGTGAAACCCTGTCTCTACTAAAAATACAAAAAATTAGCCATGTGTGGTGGCAGGCACCTGTAATCTTGGCTACTAGGGAGGCTGAGGCAGAATTGCTTGAACCTGGGAGGCAGAGGTTGCAGTGAGCTGAGATTGCACCACTGCACTCCAACCTGGGCAACAAGAGTGAAACTCTGTCCAAAAAAAAAGAAATTCCACACTTACAGTAATCTGCTTCATCTAGGCCTCAGGGTTATACCTTTACCTTCCTCTGTCCTCAGTGAAACTTGTGTGGAAAAGACTGACAAGGGTTGACATATGTTGAAAGCACCTTGTCAGTCATGAAATTCTAGAACAGTGTTCTCAAAGTGTGGTCTAGATTCCCCTGGGAGGGTCTAAGGCCTTTTCAGGAGGTCCATAAACGCAAAACTATTTTCCTAATAACACAAAGACATGATTTGCCTTTTTCACTGTCATTCTCTCACGAGCATAGAGTGGAGTTTCCAGAGGCTACATGACGTGGAACATGGGCATAGATTGAATGCAGGAGCAGGTATGAGCATCTAGCCGCTTGCTATTAAGCCAGACATTAAAAATAAAAAACAATGCCACTCTTCTCACTAGATTATTTTGAAAAGTACATTCTTTTTCATTACAGCATTTTATGTTTTACATGCAATGGGCTTATTCTTATTTTAAAATTTTTTTTAATGTTCTGTTTTCATTTCTAATACAGTAAATATTCATACGTATGATTCACACAAAGGTTTTTGTGGGCTCTCAAAACTTTTTTTTTTAAGAGATGGCGTCTTGCTCTGTTGCCCAGGCTGGAGTGCAGTGGTGCAATCTCGGCTCACTGCAATCTGTGCCTCCCAGGTTCTAGCAATTCTCCTGCCTCAGCCTCCCTAGTAGCTGGGATTACAGGTGCACACTGCCCCATGCCCAGCTAATTTTTTGTATTTTTAGTAGAGACAGGGTTTTACCGTGTTGCCCAGGCTGGTCTCAAATTTCTGAGCTCAGGCAATCCACCCACCTTGCCTCCCAAAGTGTTAGGATTACAGGCGTGAGCCACCACACCCAACCTCAAAACTTTTAAGAGTGTAAAATTGTTCTGAGAACCACTGCTTTATAAAAATTTGGACAAAAGCCAATCATGGCATTTACATTTAAGTTGGCTAGTAAAACTTCAAGCATGAGGGTAGCAAAAAAGACCAACACAGTCTTTCCACTCTCTATGCATGTGAAATCCATTTTCTTGTCAATGCCAACCTCTAGTAAAGCTCTGTCTCTGATGGAAGGTCTGCGCTGGTGCTTTCGCTCAGGCAAGCTGCCTCATCCTGCCCAATGCCCACTGAGCTCTTGGTCTTCCTCATTTCCTAGTTGTCCATCTTGGGCTACATAGTGTGATAAGGCCTGCTGTGGTTTCTTTTATGTATCCTGCCACATTCAGCACCTATTTGCGTGCGTGTGTGTGTGTGTGTATGTATGTGTGTGTAAGATATATATACACATATATAGTTCATTCCAAGCTGTTTTTCCTGGAAATCCTGGAGTCCCAGAAAAGGAAATGTGATCAGCAATACAGACTGAGCATCCCAAATCCAAAACTCTGAAATCTGAAATGCTCCAAAATCAGAAACTTTTTGAGTGCCAATGTGATGCCATGAGTGGAAAATTCCACATCTGACTTGATGTGGTAGGTCACAGTCAAAATGCAGACACCCAATACACACTTTGTTCAGCATCCCCAAGAGAAAATAAAATTACCTTCAGGCTATGTGTATCACTTGTATGTGAAATACAAATTTTGTGTTTAGACCTGGGCCCCATCCCCAAGATATCCCATCATGTATATGTAAATATTTCAAAATTCAAAAAAATCTGTAATTTTTAAAACTTCTGGTCCCAAGGATATCAAATAAGGGATATTCAACGTGTAGTAGTGTGACTAGTGTGCAAAAAGTGATCAGAACTATAAATCTTGGTGTCATCTAGAGGCCCACTGCAAAAACATGACCCACATTGAACCTGTAAGCCATATGCAGGGAGTAATTCCATTAAAGATATTCCTCTCAAACAGGGAAGATTGTGTATTAATTCAGTATTTATAGCACACCTGGAAGAGAGATGTTCAATAAATACTTGTTGAATTAATGAATAAATGCCTCATCTGCCCTGATAATAGATTTTCTAACCAAAAGATGTAGGAAGTATACCCAGGAAAGTAGCATAATGTTAAGAATGACAGTTGCTTGCTCAAGACACCAAATCAAGATGAGTAAAGCTTGGTTTGGTACAATGGCTGGTCAGAAGTCCTGATGGTGAGCTGAGAGGACTGTGAGGAAGTGCCATCTGTGTGTCTTGAGTATAGATGCTGCTACTTCTCCAGCCACCAGCCCACCACTGAAGTGAGTCACAGTCCAGGATGCAGTTACAATAGCCTACTAGAGTGGGCTGATGCCAGTGCTTAATCACAGGTCACACAGAGGCCAATGCAAAAGGCCAATGAAATGGATCTGGGACTCTGAATTTCTCAATCCCCATATCAAAACACTGCATCAAGCAAACTCCCAAACTCATCTGCGGTGTGGTTCTCATGAACTAATTCCCATCTGGTTTGCCCAGTTGGAGAAAAACCTAAGCGGGAGGCAAATCAAACAAGGCTACCATGATATTGATGCCCTGTTACTCCTCGTCCACGGGAGAATGGTAAAAGGCAGTCTGTCTGGACATGAGGGCATTTGAATTTGGACCTTTAAACAAATTCTCAAAGATAAATACTAACACTCATTTTCATTCAGCTTACCTGAAGATAATAATTACCAGAGTATTCAAGATATGATTTAATTGCTTCTTTTTTTTTTTTCTTGAGACAGTATCTTGCTCTGTTGCCCAGGCTGGGGCACAGTGGAATGATCTTGGCTCACTGCAATCTCTGCCTCCCCGTTGACTGCTGTATGTGTTATAGGTTTGTCAATGAAATTAGACTTTTGGAACAACTAACTTCTGACTTTATTGACTCCCTCTATTATATATTTTCTATTTCAATAATATCTATTTTCTTTTCTGTTACTTTCTTTTTCCTTCTACTTTCTTTGGGGCCAACTCTGTGTTTTTCTTTATTGAATTTCTTAAGTTAGATTTATTCAATAATTCATTCAACAAATATTTGCGTGTCTATTATGTGGCCAGCATTGTTTCATGTGCTCAAGATAGAGTAGTATTTTTTGGCTCATTAATATTCCAATATTGGCATTTAAGACCATTAATTTTCCTCTAAATCGTATTTTAGCTGCAACCCACAAGCTTTTATATGTATAGTTTTTTGTTGTTGCTATTATTAAAAGTATTTTAGATTTTCCCTTGTTTTGTTTTTCAATCTGAAATGCCTTCATGCCATTTTAATTTTTAAAAGGTAATTTAATTGAGCCTAATTTCTTTTTCTTTTTCCTTTTTTTTTTTTTTTTTTTTGAGACAGAGTCTCACTCTGTCGCCCAGGCTGGAGTGCAGTGGCATGATCTCGGCTCAATGCAAGCTCCGCCTCCCGGGTTCACGCCATTCTCCTGCCTCAGCCTCCCAAGTAGCTGGGACTACAGGCACCCACCACCATGCCCGGCTAATTTTTTTGTATTTTTAGTAGAGATGGGGTTTCACCATGTTAGCCAGGATGATTTTGATCTCCTGAACTGAGCCTCATTTGTTTTTCACCTAAGTTGCTTTGTTGTATGATTTGAAATCTGTAAGACTGCCCTTATGTTATCAAGTCTAACCTTAAATGCATTAAAGCAATAAAAGTTTCTGTATACTGTAATACTGATTTTTTGACATTTATTGAGACTTGAGTTTTGAACTGGCATATAATCTGTTTTTGTGAAGATTTCATATGTGCTTAAGAATATATTTCTTGAGGACATCAGCAAGATGATAGAATAGGAAGTCCCAGGCTCTCATTTATTTATTTATTTATTTTTTGAGACATAGTCTCACTCCCAGGCTGCAGTGCAGTGGCACAATCTCAGCTCACTGAACCTCCACCTCCCAGGTTCAAGCAATTCTCCTGTCTCAGCCTCCTGAGTAGCTGGGATTACAGGCATGTGCCACCATGCCTGGGTAATTTTTTTTCTTGTATTTTTAGTAGAGATAGGGTTTCACCATGTTGGCCAGGCTGTTCTCCAACCCCTGACCTCAGATGATCTGACTGCCTCGGCCTCCCAAAGTGCTGGTATTGCAGGCGTGAGCCACTGTACATGGTCAGACTCTCATTCTTCCAAGGAAATATCTAGTAAACAACTAATGACTAAAATAGCTTTATAGGAGCCCTGGAGACCAAGTTCTGCAGCAAACAAGTAAATGCCCAATCAAAAAAAAAAAAAAAAACCCATACTCAAAATGGCAGTAATATTGTGGCATTTTAGCTCAACCTTGCCCTAACCTTTATCTGGCATGGCATTGTTGGGAGGAAGTGGCCCATTTTCTGGTTCCCTCTTGCAGGATGAAAGGAAAAGTGTGAAACTTGTTTGCAATATTCTGACTTGTCTGTGGGCTGATCATGGAAATGATTTCTATATAATCTAACCCAGAGTTCAGAGAGAAATGCCAGCATCATTTGGATATCAGGTTGGAAAACATTGATGGCAGTGGTGGGTACCATGGCATGTGAAGACTGCAGGGGGACTTCTGACTCCTGAACATCTGGAGATAAGAGATTGCCGAAAGAATAATGCAAGAGTTCCAGGCCCTGAGAAGAAGCAGGGATGAGATTTTTAAGAAAATTAAGACATTTAAAAGCAGCTGTATATATAGGAGAACGAGGTTGGGGTGGGAGGGAAGCATACAAACAGACCCAGAGAATATGTTTGCTGACAAAAGACCTGAGAACAACTTAAGCCTTCACACTGGCCTTATGAGAAGGTATACCATCTCCCTCACAGAGGCAGTCAGCAAAGACTAGGAAAGGTGGCCGTTTTTCAAATGCCCAATTTTCAACCAAAGCAAAATCACAGGTCATACAGAGAAACAGAAATATGACTCACTCAAAGGAAAAGAAATTTCCAAAACCAACCCTAAAGAAATACAGGCTTTGGGGGGGTGCAGCCAAGATGGCCAAACAGGAACGGCTCCAGTCTACAGCTCCCAGCCTGAGCGACACAGAAGACGGGTGATTTCTGCATTTCCGTTTGAGGTACTGGGTTCATCTCACTAGGGAGTGCCAAACAGTGGGTGCAGGACAGCCTATGCAGCACACTGTGCACAAGCCCAAGCAGGGCGAGGCATTGCCTCACTCGGGAAGCACAAGGGGTCGGGGAGTTCTCTTTCGTAGTCAAAGAAAGGGGTAACAGACGGCACCTGGAAAATCGGGTCAGTCCCACACTGATACTGCGCTTTTCCAACGGGCTTGGAAAACGGCACACCAAGAGATTGTGTCCCGCACCTGGCTCGGAGGGTCCTATGCCCACGGAGTCTCGCTGGTTGCTAGCACAGCAGTCTGAAATCAAACTGCAAGGCGGCAGCGAGGCTGGGGGAGGGGCGCCCACCATTGCCCAGGCTTGCTTAGGTAAACAAAGCAGCCAGGAAGCGCGAACTGGGTGGAGCCCACCACAGCTCAAGGAGGCCTGCCTGCCTCTGTAGGCTCCACCTCTGGGGGCAGGGCACAGACAAACAAAAATTCAGCAGGAACCTCTGCAGACTTAAATGTCCCTGTCAGACTGACAGCTTTGAAGAGAATAGTGGTTCTCCCAGCATGCAGCTGGAGATCTGAGAACGGACAGACTGCCTCCTAAAGTGGGTCCCTCACCCCTGAGCAGCCTAACTGGGAGGCATCCCCCAGTAGAGACAGACTGACACCTCACTCAGCCAGGTACTCCTCTGAGACAAAACTTCCAGAGGAACTATCAGACAGCTGAATTTGTGCTCTCACGAAAATCCGCTGTTCTGCAGCCACTGCTGCTGACACCCAGCCAAACAGGGTCTGCAGTGGACCTCTAGCAAACTCCAACAGACCTGCAGCTGAGGGTCCTGTCTGGTAGAAGGAAAACTAACAAACAGAAAGGACATCCACAGCAAAAACCCATCTGTACATCACCATCATCAAAGACCAAAAGTAGATAAAACCACAAAGATGGGGAAAAAACAGAGCAGAAAAACTGGAAACTCTAAAAAGCAGAGCACCTCTCCTCTTCCAAAGGAACGCAGTTCCTCACCAGCAATGGAACAAAGCTGGATGGAGAATGACTTTGACGAGTTGAGAGAAGAAGGCTTCAGACGATCAAACTACTCTGAGCTATGGGAAGAAATTCAAAACAATAGCAAAGAACTTAAAAACTTTGAAAAAGAATTAGATGAATGGATAACTAGAATAACCAATGGAGAGAAGGGCTTAAAGGAGCTGATGGAGCTGAAAGCCAAGTATCAAGAACTACTTGAAGATTGCAGAAGCCTCGGTAGCCGATGCGATCAACTGGAAGAAAGGGTATCAGTGATGGAAGACGAAATGAATGAAATGAAGCGAGAAGGGAGGTTTAGAGAAAAAAGAATAAAAAGAAATGAACAAAGCCTCCAAGAAATTTGGGACTATGTGAAAAGACCAAACCTACATCTGATTGGTGTACCTGAGAATGATGGGGAGAATGGAACCAAGTTGGAAAACACTCTGCAAGATATTATCCAGGAGAACTTCCCCAATCTAGCAAGGCAGGCCAGCATTCAGATTCAGGAAATACAGAGAATGCCACAAAGATACTCCTTGAGAAGAGCAACTCCAAGACACATAATGGTCAGATTCACCAAAGTTGAAATGAAGGAAAAAATATTAAGGGCAGCCAGAGAGAAAGGTCGGGTTACCCACAAAGGGAAGCCCATCAGACTAACAGCTGATCTCTCGGCAGAAAATCTACAAGCGAGAAGAGAGTGGGGGCCGATATTCAACATTCTTAAAGAAAAGAATTTTCAACCCAGAATTTCATATCCAGCCAAACTAAGCTTCATAAGTGAAGGAGAAATAAAATCCTTTACAGACAGGCAAATGCTGAGTGATTTCGTCACCACCAGGCCTGCCCTAAAAGAGCTCCTGAAGGAAGCACTAAACATGGAAAGGAACAACCGGTACCAGCCACTGCAAAAACACGCCAAATTGTAAAGACCCTCGAGGCGAGGAAGAAACTGCATCAACTAATGAGCAAAATAACCAAATAACATCATAATGACAGGATCAAATTACACATAACAATATTAACTTTAAATGTAAATGGGCTAAATCCTCCAATTAAAAGACACAGACTGGCAAATCAAGACCCATCAGTGTGCTGTATTCAGAAACCCATCTTATGTGCAGAGACACACATAGACTCAAAATAAAGGGATGGAGAAAGATCCATCAAGCAAATGGAAAACAAAAAAAGGCAGCGGTTGCAATCCTAGTCTCTGATAAAATAGACTTTAAACCAACAAAGATTAAAAGACACAAAGAAGGCCTTACATAATGGTAAAGGGATCAATTCAACAAGAAGAGATAACTATCCTAAATATATATGCACCCAACACAGGAGCACCCAGATTCATAAAGCAAGTCCTGAGTGACCTACAAAGGGACTTAAACTCCCACACAATAATAATGGGAGATTTTAACACCCCACTGTCAACATTAGACAGATCAACGAGACAGAAAGTGAACAAGGATATCGAGGAATTGAACTCAGCTCTGCACAAAGTGGACCTAAGAGACATCTACAGAACTCTCCACCCCAAATCAACAAAATATACATTTTTTTCAGCACCACACCACACCTATTCCAAAATTGACCACATAGTTGGAAGTAAAGCTCTCCTCAGCAAATGTAAAACAACAGAAATTATAACAAACTGTCTCTCAGACCACAATGCAATCAAACTAGAACTCAGGATTAAGAAACTCACTCAAAACCTCTCAACTACATGGAAACTGAACAACCTGCTCCTGAATGACTATTGGGTACATAATGAAATGAAGGCAGAAATAAAGATGTTCTTTGAAACCAACGAGAACAAAGACACAACATACCAGAATCTCTGGGACACGTTCAAAGCAGTGTGTAGAGGGAAATTTATAGCACTAAATGCCCACAAGAGAAAGCAGGAAAGATCCAAAATTGACACCCTAACATCACAATTAAAAGAACTAGTAAAGCAAGAGCAAACATTCAAAAGCTAGCAGAAGGCTAGAAATAACTAAAATCAGAGCAGAACTGAAGGAAATAGAGACACAAAAAACCCTTCAAAAAATGAATGAATCCAGGAGCTGGTTTTTTGAAAAGATCAACAAAATTGATAGACCGCTAGGAAGACTAATAAAGAAGAAAAGAGAGAAGAATCAAATAGATGCAATAAAAATGGAAAAGGGGATATCACTACTGATCCTACAGAAATACAATCTACCATCAGAGAATAATACAAACACCTCTATGCAAATAAACTAGAAAATCTAGAAGAAATGGATAAATTCCTCGACACATACACCCTCCCAAGACTAAACCAGGAAGAAGTTGAATCTCTGAATAGACCAATAACAGGCTGTGAAATTGTGGCAATAATCAATAGCCTACCAACCAAAAAGAGTCCAGGACCTGATGGATTCACAGCCGAATTCTACCAGAGGTATAAGGAGGAACTGGTACCATTCCTTCTGAAACTATTCCAATCGATAGAAAAAGAGGGAATCCTCCCTAACACATTTTATGAGGCCAGCATCGTCCTGATACCAAAGCCCAGCAGAGACACAACCAAAAAAGAGAATTTCAGACCAATATCCTTGATGAACATTGATGCAAAAATCCTCAATAAAATACTGGCAAATCGAATCCAGCAGCACATCAAAAAGCTTATACACCATGATCGAGTGGGCTTCATCCCTGGGATGCAAGGCTGGTTCAACATATGCAAATCAATAACTGTAATCCAGCATATAAACAGAACCAAAGACAAAAACCATATGATTATCTCAATAGATGCAGAAAAGGCCTTTGACAAAATTCAACAACCCTTCATGCTAAAAACTCTCAATAAATTAGGTATTCATGGGATGTATCTCAAAATAATAAGAGCTATCTATGACAAACCCACAGCCAATATCATACTGAATGGGCAAAAACTAGAAGCATTCCCTTTGAAAACTGGCACAAGACAGGGATGCCCTCTCTCACCACTCCTGTTCAACATAGTGCTGGGAGTTCTGGCTAGGGCAATCAGGCAGGAGAAGGAAATAAAGGGTATTCAATTAGGAAAAGAGGAAGTCAAATTGTCCCTGTTTGCAGATGACATGATTGTATATCTAGAAAACCCCATTGTCTCAGCCCAAAATCTCCTTAAGCTGATTAGCAACTTCAGCAAAGTCTCAGGATACAAAATCAATGTGCAAAAATCACAAGCATTCTTGTACACCAATCACAGACAAACAGAGAGCCAAATCATGAGTGAACTCCCATTCACAATTGCTTCAAAGAGAATAAAATACCTAGGAATCCAACTTACAAGGGATGTGAAGGACCTCTTCAAGGAGAACTACAAACCACTGCTCAATGAAATAAAAGAGGATACAAACAAATGGAAGAACATTCCATGCTCATGGGTTGGAAGAATCAATATCGTGAAAACGGCCATATTGCCCAAGGTAATTTATAGATTCAATGCCATCCCCATCAAGCTACCAACGACTTTCTTCACAGAATTAGAAGAAAGTACTTTAAAGTTCATATGGAATCAAAAAAGAGCCCACATTGCTAAGTCAATCCTAAGCCAAAAGAACAAAGCTGGAGGCATCACACTACCTGACTTCAAACTATACTACAAGGCTACTGTAACCAAAACAGCATGGTACTGGTACCACAACAGAGACATAGATCAATGGAACAGAACAGAGCCCTCAGAAATAATGCCACATATCTACAACTATCTGATCTTTGACAAACCTGACAAAAACAAGAAACGGGGAAAGGATTTCCTATTTAATGGTGCTGGGAAAACTGGCTAGCCATATGTAGAAAACTGAAACTGGATCCCTTCCTTACACCTTATACAAAAATTAACTCAAGATTGATTAAAGACTTAAATGTTAGACCTAAAACCATTAAAATCCTACAAGAAAACCTAGGCAATACCATTCAGGACATAGGCATGGGCAAGGACTTCATGTCCAAAACACCAAAAGCAATCGCAACAAAAGCCAAAATTGACAAATGGGATCTAATTAAACTAAAGAGCTTCTGCACAGCAAAACAAACTACCATCAGAGTGAACAGGCAACCCACAGAATGGGAGAAAATTTTTGCAACCTACTCATCTGACAAAGGGCTAATATCCAGAATCTACAATGAACTCAAACAAATTTACAAGAACAAAACAAACAACCCCATCAAAAAGTGGGCAAAGGACATGAACAGACACTTCGCAAAAGAAGACATTTATGCAGCCAAAAAACACATGAAAAAATGCTCATCATCACTGGCCATCAGAGAAATGTAAATCAAAACCACAATGAGATACCATCTCACACCAGTTAGAATGGCCATCATTACAAAGTCAGGAAACAACAGGTGCTGGAGAGGATGTGGAGAAATAGGAACACTTTTACACTGTTGGTGGGACTGTAAACTAGTTCAACCATTGTGGAAGTCAGTGTGGCGATTCCTCAGGGATCTAGAACTAGAAATACCATTTGACCCAGCCATCCCATTACTGGGTATATACCCAAAGGACTATAAATCATGCTGCTATAAAGACACATGCACACATATGTCTATTGCAGCACTATTCACCATAGCAAAGACTTTGAACCAACCCAAATGTCCAACAATGATAGACTAGATTAAGAAAATGTAGCACATATACACCATGGAATAGTATGCAGCCATAAAAAATGATGAGTTCATGTCCTTTGTAGGGACATGGATGAAACTGGAAAACATCATTCTCAGTAAACTATCGCAAGGACAAAAAACCAAACACTGCATGTTCTCACTCATAGGTGGGAATTGAACAATGAGAACTCATGGACACAGGAAGGGGAACATCACACTCCGGGGACTGTTGTGGGGTGGCAGGAGTGGGAAGGGACAGCATTAGGAGATATACCTAATGCTAAATGACGAGTTAATGGGTGCAGTTAAACAACTTGGCACATGGATACATATGTAAGAAACCTGCACATTGTGCACATGTACCCCAAAACCTAAAGTATAATAATAATAAAAAAATAAATAAAAAATAAAAAAAACAAATACAGGCTTTGGACTTACTAGACAAAGACTTTAAATCAACTGTCACAAATAAGTTCAAATAGAAATTTTTTTAATAACCAAATTCTGGAACTGCAAAGCAAACACTGAATTGAGAAAATATATTAGAAGTCTTCATCAGCAGATAAAAACAGGAAGAAGAAAGAATCAGCAAACCTGAAGACAGGTTATTGGAAATTATCAAGCCTGGGTAGCAAAAGAAAAAAGAAGAAAGTGAATGGAGCCTAAGGGACTATGGGATACCATCAAGCCAACCAAAATATACATTGAAGGAATCTCAGGAGAATAGAAAGAAAGGGGTAGAGCATTTATTTGAAGAAATAATGGCCAAAAGCTTCCCAAATTTGAGGAAATACATAGATATACAAATACAAGAAGCTGAACAAGCTCCAAGTAGAATAAGCCCAAAGAAAACAACACTGAGACACATTACAATCAAGCTATCAAAAGATAAAGAGAGATTCTTGAAGGATGACTACCAGAAGCTGGGAAGGGAGGTAGGGATTTGGGGCAGAAGTGGGGATGGTTAATGGGTACAAAAAGTACTTAGAATGAATAAGACCTAGTATTTGATAGCACAATAGGGTGGCTATATTCAATAATTGTACATTTAAAAATAACTAAAAGAGTATAATTTGACTGTAACACAAAGGATAAATGCTTGAAGTTACAGATTCCCCTTTTGCCCTGATGTGATTATCATACACTGTATACCTGTATCAAAATATCCCAAAATATCCCATATATCCCATATATATATTATATATATATATATATATATACACACCTACTATGTACCCACAAAAATTTTAAAAGAAAATTTTTAAAAGAGATTCTTGAAAGTAGCAAGAAAAAAGCAAATTGTCACATACAAGGGATCCTCAGTAAGATTATCAGATTTCTCAGCAGAAACCATGCAAGCCAAAAGGCAGTAGGACGATAAAGTGTTGAAAGAGAACAGAACTTCACCAATAATTCTATATCTGACAAAACTATTCTTCCAAAAATATGAGAGAAATTAAGAAATTTCCAGAAAAGCAAATAAAGAAATTTATTTCCACCAGACCTGCCCTACAAGAAATGCTACAGTGATTTATTCAAGTTTAAATAGAGGCATACTAGACAGTAATCAAAACTGCATAAAAATATAAAGTTCCTTGGTAAACACATGAACAAATACCAAAACCAGTATTATAATTTTGGTTTATAATTTCACTTTTTCTTCCTTTACAGGATATAAAAGCAAAAGCATAAAAAATAAATCAATATTAATGCTACACAGTAGGTCTGGGCACAGTGGCTCACACCTGTAATCCCAGCACTGTGGGAAGCCAAGGCAGGTGGATCACTTGCATCCAGGAGTTTGAGACCAGCCTGGGCAATGTGGTGAAACCCTGTCCCTAAATACAATCATCATCATCATCATCATCATCATCATCCTCAGCTAGATGCGGAGGCTGAGGTGGGAGGATTGCTTGAGCCTGGGAGGTGGAGGTTGCACTGAGCCAAGATCTCACCCCTCCACTCCAGCCTGGGCAGGAGAGAGAGACTCTATCTCAAAAAAAAAAAAAAGTTGCACAATATATTAAAATGTAATGTGTTATGTTAATAACATAAAGGGGGCATAGCTCTAGAAGAGTAATATTTTTATATGAAACTTAAGTTGGTATCAGTTTAAAACATATTGTTATAATTTTACAATATTTTAGGAAATCCCCATGGTTACCAGAAAGAAAATATCTATAGAATATATGCAAAGGAAAATGAGAAGGTAATCAAAAACGTGTCACTACAAAAATAATTAAACATAAAGGAAGGCAAAAAGGAAGGAATGAGGGACAAAAACTGTAATACTCACAGAAAGAAAATAACAAAATACCAATAGTGAGTCTTGCCCTATCAGTAATAACTTTAAATGTAAATAGGTTAAACTTCCCAACCAAAAGACATAAATTGGCCAATTAAATTTTTTAAAACATGATGCTACTATATGCTGTCTACAAGAGACTCACTTTAGATCTAAGGACATGCTTCGGTTGAAAGTGAAAGATGGAAAAAGGTATACTATAAAAATAATAACCAAAGAAAGCAAGGATGGCTAAACTAATATGAGACAAAATAGGCTTTAAGTCAAAAACTGTTACAAGACACAAATGTTGAAATTATGTAATGATAAAAGGGTTGATTCATCTAGAAGATATAACAATTATAAACATATATAGCAAACTTCAGAGGTCTTAAATATATTAAGCAAACATTGACAGAATTAAAAAGGAGAAAAAGATCTATAATTATAGTAAGACAATTTAATACCCCAGCTTTTATTAATGATAGAACAGCTAGACAGCATATAAGACAGAATATAAGGACACAGAGGTCTTGAACAACATTAAAGAACAATTGGACCTATCAGACATACATAGAATATTTCATCCAACAAAGCAAAAAAACCACTTTTTTTCTCAAGTATATTTGGAACATTATCCAGAAAAAACTACACGTTAGGGCATGAAATAATTTAAAAAGACTGAAATCATACAAGTTATCTCTTCCAACCACTATGGAATGAAACTAGAAATCAATAGCAGAAAAAAATGAGAAAATTTACAAATATGTAGAAACTAAACAATACTTTCTTATACAACCATTGGGTCAAAAAATAAAGGAGAAATTAGAAAATATCCTGAGACAAATGAAAATGAAAACATACCAAAATCTGCGGGATGCAGCAAAAGCAGTGTTAATAGGGAAATCTGTAGATGCAAACAAACGTATATACTCAAAATGAAGAAAGAGAAAATGGCAACCTTCAGCTAGGTGTGCATGGAAATGGTCCTGATTCATGCCTCTGGCCTGCTGCTGCAGCAGCAGCTACCTGGGGCTTGTGCAGCCAAGGGCCTAGCCAGAACGCCCAGTAAGGTTCTCTCACTTCCTCAGAAGAAGGAAGATATTCATGATTACAATGATATAGATATGGCATGTCTTCTGGTAGAGTGGGAGAAGGATGATGACATAAAAAAAGATCTTCCAGAGCACAAGAGACCCTCAATACCTGTCAACTTCTTATATATCGACCTGGGCAAGCCTGAAAGCAGATTGAAAATGATGAAAAAAGGGAAGATTCTTATATGTTTGTCACTGTATCAGGAAGCCCCACTGAGAAAGAGAGGAAATCATGAGCCTCTGTCAGGGCAGTCTTTGCAATGCTAATGAAATGTCCAGAGGTTCATTGTGGGATCAGACCATACTATCTTCATGCTTCATGATGGAAAATATGCCTAGGAGATCAAGAACTCTTTTGTCAGTCAAGACAAGTGTGCTGATGCAACTCTGGAGGGACAGGTGTTCCCTGGCAAAGGAGAAGGAAGCAAAGAGAAAAATAAGGACAACATTGAAAGGAAAAAGAAAAGAGATCCAAAATCTCGGGCTTTCAATGAAGACAAGCTGGAAATAGCAGAGAAGACCTGTAACAGGGCAGCCACAGTGGTCTGCAGAAAAGTAGACGGACACACAGAGCTCCTAGCTGGGCTCATGTGGTTGGGACTAGTGCAGGAAACTGCACACAGGATGACATTCTAGTTTCTTCTAGAAAGAGTCTGCCACATGACAAGTTTTGTGGTCAGTGTAAGAATTATTGTTTAAAAGGCTTCAAATAGACCCATTGAAAAAAGTGGCATGCCACTGTAAACTCTATGAGACAGCTGAAAAACTGAGTTCTCAAAGTGTGAGAGGGGATAAGTCTGCCTCCAAACACACATCCCCACTGGGGAACCAGAAAATCCAGATCAACAGAAAAGGATTTAACCTACCTAGGGCTGAAATAGATTTAGGGAACCCAGTGAAATATAAAGGTACAAGAAGCAGTGGGAAGAGCTCTATAGGCACTCCCAGACCCCAGCTTGAGCCCAAGGAAGCCATCCCTGACTTTACATCACAGGGATCCTCGGGGAAGGTAGCCAGCAAAATTAGGGAGAGGCTACATACACGGTGAAAGAAGCTTCTAGCTGGACTTCATAATAATTTCAACTGAGCACTAATTTTCCTGAGCAGAATCCAGGGGATGAATCAAGTGCAGGTACAAGCACAGAAGTTGCAGCTGATGGTGCAGGCAGGCAGGGAGGGTCATGGTCTGAATGGCCTGCTTGCTTTCTCAGTTGAGAGGCTTGTAGCCTGGGGCAAGATCTCAGCCCTATCCACCAGCTGCCTGGATATAAACTCAGCACTGTTGGGAGGGCATGGTGGGAGTAAGACTGGCCTTGCTGGCTGTGTGGGAGCTGGGTCAGGCCTGTCCCTGCCGGCTTTCCCTCACTTCCCTGGCAACCTGCATGATGGAGGAAGGGCAGTTGTAATCCCCCTTGGAACATAACTCCATTGGCCTGAGAACTACCCTTCCATCCCACACAATGACTGCAGCAACCCCCGCCCAAGGAGAGTCTGAGCTCAGAATCACCTAACCCTGCCTCCACCTGATGGTTTTTCTCTACCTGCCCTGGTAGCCAAAGACAAAAGACAAACTCTTGGGAGCTTTATGGCCCCTCCCATTGCCTGACAAACCTGAATACTTATCCTGGACAACTTAGGGCAAACTTATATCCACCTTCTACTACTGCAGCAGGTACTCTCTTGAAAGCACCACCTCCTGACTGGAGGCCAACCAACTCAAGCCATTACAGCAACTCGTAACAGAACAACGATGCTCCAAAGAAGGAGAAAACAACAGCTAATTCCACTGCCTGCAACATCTTGGCTAACCAGAGGACCTGAGTCTGTCCATGTAATTATGTCACTGCCAGCATAACCAGCATGTAAGAAAACCAGTGCACAAAACAAAACTACAAACAAGGACTCACATAATCCACTTCACACTTCACTCCCCTGCCACCTCCACCAGAACAGGTGCTAGTATCCATGGCTGAGAGACCTGAAGACAGATCACATCACAAGATTCTCTGCAGACATGCCCCAGCCCCAACCCAGAGCCCAGTAGCCCCACTGGGTTGCTAGACTCAGAAGAGCAATAACAATCACTGCAGTCTGGCTCTCAGGAAGCCCATCCCTAGGGGAAGGCGGAGAGCACCACATCAAGGGATCACCCCATGGGACAAAAGAATCTGAACAGCAGCCCTTGAGTTCTAGATATTTCCACTGAAACAGTCTACCCAAATGACAAGGAACCATAAAAGTAATTCTGGTAGTATGACAAAACAAGTTTCTAGAACACCCCAAAAAGATCACACTAGTTCTCCAGCAATGAATCCAAACCAAGAATAAATCTTAATTGCCAGAAAAAGAATTCAAAAGGTTGATTACTAAGCTACTCAAGGAGGTACCAGAGAATTGTGAAAACCAACTTAAACAATTTTTTTAAAGAAATACAGGATATGAATAAAACAGTCTCCAGAGAAATAGATGTCATAAAGAAAAAACACTCACCATTTCTGGAAATGAAAGACACACAGAGAAATACAAAATACACTGGAAAATTTCAACAATAGACTAGAACAAGTGGAAGAAAGAACTCCAGAACTTGAAGACAAGGCTTTTGAATTGACCCAATCTGACAAAAAGAAAGAAAAAAAATTTTTTTAATGAACAAAGCCTCCAAGAAATTTGGGATTATGTTAAACAACTAAACATAAGATTAATTGTTGTTTGTGAGGAAGAAATCTAAAAGTTTGGAAAAATTATTTAAGGTAATAATCGAGGAAAACTTCTCTGGCCTTGCTACAGATCTAGACATCTAAATACAAGAGGTTCAATGAACACCCGGGAAATTCATTGTGAAAAGATCATCACCTAGGCACATAGTCATCGGATTACCTAAAGTCAATAAAAAGGAAAGGTTCTTAAGAGCTGTGAGGCAAAAGCAACCAGGTAACATATACAGGAAAACCTATCAGATAAACAGCATATTTCTCAGCAGAAACCCTACAACTTCAAAGAGTCCTACCTCTAGCCTCTTTAAACAAAATAATTATCAGCCCAAAATTTTATATCCAGCAAAACTAAGCTTCATCAATGAAGGGGAGATAAAGTCTTTTTCAGACAAACAAATGCTGAGAGAATTCACTGCTACCAAGTGAGCACTACAAGAAATGCTAAAAGGAGATATAAATCTTGAAACAAAATCTTGAAATACACCAATATACAACCTCTTTAAAGCATAAATCTCACAGAGCCTATAAAACAATAACACAATAAAAAAAACACAAGGTTTTCAGGCAACAATTGGCATGATGTAAATGGCTTAAATGCTCCACTTAAAAATTACAGAATGGCAGAATGGGTAAAAGTCCACCAACCAAGTATCTGCTGTCTTCAATAGACTCACCTAACATGTAAGGACTCAAATAAACTTAAAGTAAAGGGGTGGAAAAAGATATTCCATGCAAATGGAAACCAAAAGTATGCAGGAGTCATTATTCTTACATCTCAAAACAAATCTCAATAAATTTATGGAGGAAGATCTACCAAGCAAATGAAAACAAAAAAAGGCAGGGGTTGCAATCCTAGTCTCTAATAAAATAGACTTTAAACCAACAAGATCAAAAGAGACAAAGAAGGCCATTACATAATGGTAAAGGGATCAATTCAACAAGACGAGATAACTATCCTAAACATATATGCACCCAATACAGGAGCACCCAGATTCATACAGCAAGTCCTGAGTGACCTACAAAGAGACTTAAACTCCCACACAATAATAATAGGAGACTTTAACACCCCACTGTCAACATTAGACAGATCAACGAGACAGAAAGTTAACAAGGATACCCAGGAATGGAACTCAGCTCTGCACCAAGCGGACCTAATCGACATCTACAGAACTCTCCCCCTAGATCAACAGAATATACATTTTTTTCAGCACCACACCACACCTATTCCAAAATTGACCACATAGTTGGAAGTAAAGCTCTCCTCAGCAAATGTAAAACAACAGAAACTATAACAAACTGTCTCTCAGACCACAGTGCTATCAAACTAGAACTCAGGATTAAGAAACTCACTCAAAACTTCTCAACTACATGGAAACTGAACAACCTGCTCCTGAATGACTACTGGGTACATAACAAAATGAAGGCAGAAATAAAGATGTTCTTTGAAACCAACGAGAACAAAGACACAACATACCAGAATCTCTGGGACACGTTCAAAGCAGTGTGTAGAGGGAAATTTATAGCACTAAATGCCCACAAGAGAAAGCAGGAAAGATCCAAAATTGACACCCTAACCTCACAATTAAAAGAACTAGAAAAGGAAGAGCAAACACATTCAAAGGCTAGCAGAAGGAAAGAAATAACTAAAATCAGAGCAGAACTGAAGGAAATAGAGACACAAAAAACCCTTCAAAAAATTAATGAATCCAGGAGCTGGTTTTTTGAAAAGATCAACAAAATTGATAGACCGCTAGCAAGACTAATAAAGAAGAAAAGGGAGAAGAATCAAATAGATGCAATAAAAAATGATAAAGAGGATACCACCACCGATCCCACAGAAATACAAACTACCATCAGAGAATACTACAAACACATCTATGCAAATAAACTAGAAAATCTAGAAGAAATGGATAAATTCCTCGATACATAGAACCTCCCAAGACTAAACCAGGAAGAAGTTGAATCTCTGAATAGACTAATAACAGGCTCTGAAATTGTGGCAATAATCAATAGCTTACCAACCAAAAAGAGTCCAGGACCAGATGGATTCACAGCCGAATTCTACCAGAGGTGCAAGGAGGAACTGGTACCATTCCTTCTGAAACTATTCCAATCGATAGAAAAAGAGGGAATCCTCCCTAACACATTTTATGAGGCCAGCATCATCCTCATACCAAAGCCCAGCAGAGACACAACCAAAAAAGAGAATTTTAGACCAATATCCTTGATGAACAATGATGCAAAAATCCTCAATAAAATACTGGCAAACCAAATCCAACAGCACATCAAAAAGCTTATCCACCATGATCAAGTGGGCTTCATCCCTGGGATGCAAGGCTGGTTCAACATACACAAATCAGTAGATGTAATCCAGCATATAAACAGAGCCAAAGACAAAAACCACATGATTATCTCAATAGATGCAGAAAAGGCCTTTGACAAAATTCAACAACCCTTCATGCTAAAAACTCTCAATAAATTAGGTATTCATGGGACATATCTCAAAATAATAAGAGCTATCTATGAAAAACCCACAGCCAATATCATACTGAATGGGCAAAACCTGGAAGCATTCCCTTTGAAAACTGGCACAAGAGAGGGATGCCCTCTCTCACCACTCCTATTCAACATAGTGTTGGAACTTCTAGCCAGGGCAATTAGGCACGAGAAGGAAATAAAGGATATTCAATTAGGAAAAGAGGAAGTCAAATTGTCCCTGTTTGCAGATGACATGATTGTATATCTAGAAAACCCCATTGTCTCAGCCCAAAATCTCCTTAAGCTGATTAGCAACTTCAGCAAAGTCTCAGGATACAAAATCAATGTACAAAAATCACAAGCATTCTTGTACACCAATCACAGACAAACAGAGAGCCAAATCATGAGTGAACTCCCATTCACAGTTGCTTCCAAGAGAATAAAATACCTAGGAATTCAACTTACAAGGGACGTGAAGGACCTCTTCAAGGAGAACTACAAACCACTGCTCAATGAAATAAAAGAGGATACAAACAAATGGAAGAATATTCCATGCTCATGGGTAGGAAGAATCAATATTGTGAAAATGGCTATACTGTCCAAGGTAATTTATAGATTCAATGCCATCCCCATCAAGCTACCAATGACTTTCTTCACAGAATTGGAAAAAACTACTTGAAAGTTCATATGCAACCAAAAAAGAGCCCACATCGCCAAGTCAATCCTAAGCCAAAAGAACAAAGCTGGAGGCATCACGCTACCTGACTTCAAACTATACTACAAGGCTACAGTAACCAAAACAGCACGGTACTGGTACCAAAACAGAGATATAGATCAATTGAACAGAACAGAGCCCTCAGAAATAATGCCACATATCTACAACTGTCTGATCTTTGACAAACCTGACAAAAACAAGCAATGGGGAAAGGATTCCCTATTTAATAAATGGTGCTGGGAAAACTGGCTAGCCATATGTAGAAAGCTGAAACTGGATCCCTTCCTTACACTTTATACAAAAATTAATTCAAGATGGATTAAAGACTTAAATGTTAGACCTAAAACCATAAAAACCCTAGAAGAAAACCTAGGCATTACCATTCAGGACATAGGCATGGGCAAGGACTTCATCTCTAAAACACCAAAAGCAATGCCAACAAAAGCCAAAATTGACAAATGGGATCTAATTAAACTAAAGAGCTTCTGCACGGCAAAAGAAACTACCACCAGAGTGAACAGGCAACCTACAAAATGGGAGAAAACTTTTGCAACCTACTCATCTGACAAAGGGCTAATATCCAGACTCTACAATGAACTCAAACAAATTTACAAGAAAAAAACAAACAACCCCATCAAAAACTGGGTGAAGGACATGAACAGACACTTCTCAAAAGAAGACATTTATGCAGCCAAAAAACACATGAAAAAATGCACATCATCACTGGCCATCAGAGAAATGTAAATCAAAACAACAATGAGACACCATCTCACACCAGTTAGAATGACAATCATTAAAAAGTCAGGAAACAACAGGTGCTGGAGAGGATGTGGAGAAATAGGAACACTTTTACACTGTTGGTGGGACTGTAAACTAGTTCTACCATTGTGGAAGTCAGTGTGACGATTCCTCAGGGATCTAGAACTAGAAATACCATTTGACCCAGCCATCCCATTACTGGGTATATACCCAAAGGACTATAAATCATGCTGCTATAAAGACACATGAACACGTATGTTTATTGCGGCACTGTTCACAATAGCAAAGACTTGGAACCAACCCAAATGTCCAACAATGATAGACTGGATTAAGAAAATGTGGCACATATACACCATGGAATACTATGCAGCCATAAAAAATGATGAGTTCATGTCCTTTGTAGGGACATGGATGAAACTGGAAATCATCATTCTCAGTAAACTATCGCATGGACAAAAAACCAAACACCACGTGTTCTCACTCATAGGTGGGAATTGAACAATGAGAACACATGGACACAGGAAGGGGAACATCACACTCTGGAGACTGTTGTGGGGTCGGGGGGAGCGGGGAGGGACAGCATTAGGAGATATACGTAATGCTAAATGACGAGTTAATGGGTGCAGCACACCAACATGGCACACATATACATATGTAACAAACCTGCACATTGTGCACATGTACCCTAAAACCTAAAGTATAATAATAATAAAATAAAATAAAAAGTTAAAGTGAAAAAAAATTACATCAAGTACTTTCTCAGACCACAATGAAATAAAATTTCAAATTAACTCCAAAGGTACCCTCAAAACTATACAAATATATGGAAATTAAATAATGTGCTCCTCAGCAAAAGAAACTACCATCAGAGTGAACAGGCAACCTACAGAATGGGAGAAAATTTTTGCAACCTACTCATCTGACAAAGGGCTAATATCCAGAATCTACAATGAACTCAAACAAATTTACAAGAAAAAAACAAACAACCCCATCAAAAAGTGGGCAAAGGACATGAACAGACACTTCTCAAAAGAAGACATTTATGCAGCCAAAAAACACATGAAGAAATGCTCATCATCACTGGCCATCAGAGAAATGCAAATCAAAACCACGGTGAGATACCATCTCACACCAGTTAGAATGGCCATCATTAAAAAATCAGGAAACAACAGGTGCTGGAGAGGATATGGAGAAATAGGAACACTTTTACACTGTTGGTGGGACTGTAAACTAGTTCAACCATTGTGGAAGTCAGTGTGGCGATTCCTCAGGGATCTCGAACTAGAAATACCATTTGACCCAGCCATCCCATTACTGGGTATATACCCAAAAGACTATAAATCATGCTGCTATAAAGACACATGCACACGTATGTTTATTGCAGCACTATTCACAATAGCAAAGAGTTGGAACCAACCCAAATGTCCAACAACAATAGACTGGATTAAGAAAATGTGGCACATATACACCATGGAATATTATGCAGCCATAAAAAATGATGAGTTCGTGTCCTTTGTAGGGACATGGATGAAACTGGAAAACATCATTCTCAGTAAACTATCGAAAGGACAAAAAACCAAACACCGCATGTTCTCACTCATAGGTGGGAATTGAACAATGTGAACTCATGGACACAGGAAGGGGAACATCACACTCCGGGGACTATTGTGGGGTGGGGGGAGGGGGGAGGGACAGCATTAGGAGATACACCTAATGCTAAATGACGAGTTAATGGGTGCAGGAAATCAACATGGCACATGGATACATATGTAACAAACCTGCACATTGTGCACATGTACCCTAAAACCCTAAAGTATAATAAAAAAAATAAATAAATAAAATAAAATAAAAAAATAAATAAATAAATAATGTGCTCCTGAATGATCTTTGGGTCAACAATACAGTCAAGATGGAAATTAAAACGTTCTTTGAACTGAGCAATAATAGTGACCTATCAAAACCTCTGAGGTACAGCCAAAGTGGCGCTAAGAGGAAAGTTCATAGCCTTAAATGCCTACATCAAAAAGTCTGATAGAGCGAGCACAGACAATCTAAGGTCACACCTCAAGGAACTAGAGAAACAAGAACATATGAAACCCAAACCAAGAGAAGAAAAGAAATAACCAAGATCAGAGCAGAATTAAATGAAATTGAAACAAACAGAAAAATACAAAGGATAGATGAAACAAAAAGCTGGTTCTTTGAAAAGATAAATAAAATTGATAGGCCATTAGTGAGATTAACCAAGAAACTAAGTGAGAAAAACCAAATAAGTTCAATTAGAAATGAAATGGAAAACACCAAAACAGTATGGTACTGGTATAACAATAGGCACATAAACCAATGGAACAGAATAGAGAACCCAGAAACAAAGTCAAATACTTACAATCAGCTGATCTTCAACAAACCAAACAAAAACATAAAGTGGGGGAAAGGACATACTATTCAACAAATGGTGCTGGGATAATTAGGAAGCCACATATAGAAAAATGAAACTGGATCCCATCTCTCACCTTATACAAAAATCAACTCAAGACGGATCAAAGACTTAAATCTAAGACCTGCAATCATAAAAATTCTAGAAGATAACATCAGAAAAACTCTTCTAGACATTGGCTTGGACAAAGACTTCATGACCAAGAACCCAAAAGCAAATGGAACAAAAACAAAGACAAACAGATAGGACTTAATTAAACTAAAAAGATTCTGCACAGCAAAAGAAATAAGCAGCAAACAGACAACCTGCTGAGTAGGAGAAAATATTCACAAACTGTGCATCCAACAAAGGACCAATATCCAGAATCTACGAGGAACTCAAATCAGAAAAAAAAAAATCCCATCAAAAAGTGGGATGAGGAGATGAATAGACAATTCTCAAAAGAAGATATAAAAGTGGTCAACAAACATAAGAAAAAATGCTCAGCATCACTAATTATCAGTGAAATGCAAATCTGAACCACGATGCAGTACCACCTTACTCCTGCAAGAATGGCCATAATTTAAAAATTAAAAAATAATAGATTTTGGCAGAGATTTGGTGAAAAGCGAACACTTTTAAACTGCTGGTGGAAACATAAACTAGTACAACCACTATGGAACATAGTATGGAGACCCCTTAAAGAACTAAAAGTAGAAGAACCATTTGATCTGGCAATCCCACCACTGGGTATACCCCAGAGGAAAAGGAGTCATATGAAAAAGACACTTGCACATGCATGTTTAGAGCAATACTATTTGCAATTTCCAAAACACGGAACCAGCCTAAGTGCCCATCGATCAGCGAGTGGATAAAGAAAACATGGTATATATACACCACAGAATAATACTCAGCCATAAAAGGACAAAATAATAGCATTTACAGCAACCTGCATGGAGTTGGAGACCATTATTCTAAGTTGATTAACTCAGGAATGGAAAACCAAATATTGTATATTCTCACTTATAAGCAGGAGCTAAGCTATGAGGATGCAAAGACTACACATTGGGTACAATGCACACTGCTTGGGTGATTGGTGCACCAAAACCTCAGAAATCACCAATAAAGAATTTATCCAGGTATCCAAATACCACCTATTCCCCCAAAACTACTGAAATAACTTTTTAAAAATAAGAGTTAAATTAAAAAAAAGATAAGAATTGACCAAATTCCAACCAAAAAAGACAATAGAAACAGACTTAGAGGAGACCTAAATAATGAAATTAACAGATATAGACCCTGAAACAACTGCAATTAATGTTTTAAAAAATAACAAGATAGAGAATTGTGACAGAGAATTAGAAAGTATAAAACAGTAAACATAAATGTTTGAAGTAATGGATATGCTAATTACCCTGATTTGATTACACACCGTATACATGTATCAAAATATCACTTTGTATCTCATAAATTGTACAATTACTGTGTCAACTAAAATTTTTTTAAATAAAAAAGGTTTCAAATAAGAAGACAAAGATTTTCTAATTATATTGAACTCTGACAAATTCATGTTTACTATAAAATCATCTCACATAGGAAAAAAAGATTTAAATGAACAACCTAAATTTATGCCTTAATGAGGAACCAGAAAAAAGACCAAACTAAACCCAAAGCTAGCAGAAGAAATAATACTCAAATAAGTAAAATCAGAAATGAAAAGGAGGACATTCCTACCAATTTTTACAGACAGAATAAAAAGATTATGAGAGTACTATGAACAATAGATTGAATATCATAGATGAATTGGACAAATTTTAGAAACACACAACCTAAAAAGACTGAATTGTGAAGAAATAGAAAATATTAACATATCCATAATTAGTAAGGAGACTGACTCAGTAATGAAAAACCTCTTGTCTAAGAAAAGCCCAGGACCGGGGTGGAGCCAAGATGGCGGAATAGGAACAGCTCCGGTCTCCAGCTCCCAGCCCCAGCGACACAGAAGACGGGTGATTTCTGCATTTCTGCTTGAGGTACCGGTTTCATCTCACTAGGGAGTGCCAAACAGTGGGTGCAGGACAGTCGGTGAAGTGCACTGTGCGCGAGCCGAAGCAGGGTGAGGCATTGCCTCACTCGGGAAGTGCAAGGGGTCGGGGAGTTCCCTTTCCTAGTCAAAGAAAGGGGTAACAGACGGCACCTGGAATATCGGGTCAGTCCCACCCTAATACTGCGCTTTTCCAACGGGCCTGGAAAACGGCACACTAGGAGATTGTGTCCCACACCTGGCTTGGAGGGTCCTATGCCCACGGAGTCTCGCTGATTGCTAGCACAGCAGTCTGAGATCAAGCTGCAAGGCCGCAGTGAGGCTGGGGGAGGGGCGCCCGCCATTGCCCAGGCTTGCTTAGGTGAACAAAGCAGCCAGGAAGCTCGAACTGGGTGGAGCCCACCACAGCTCAAGGAGGCCTGCCTGCCTCTGCAGGCTCCACCTCTGGGGGCAGGGCACAGACAAACAAAAAGTCAAAAGGAACCTCCTCAGAATTAAATGTCCCTGTCTGACCCACAGCTTTGAAGAGAGTAGTGGTTCTCCCAGCACGCAGCTGGACATCTGAGAACGGACAGACTGCCTCCTAAAGTGGGTCCCTCACCCCTGAGCAGCCTAACTGGGAGGCACCCCCCCAGTAGGGACAGACTGACACCTCACTCGGCCGGGTACTCCTCTGAGACAAAACTTCCAGAGGAACTATCAGACAGCTGAATTTGTGCTCTCACGAAAATCCGCTGTTCTGCAGCCACTGCTGCTGACACCCAGCCAAACAGGGTCTGGAGTGGACCTCTAGTAAACTCCAACAGACCTGCAGCTGAGGGTCCTGTCTGGTAGAAGGAAAACTAACAAACAGAAAGGACATCCACACCAAAAACCCATCTGTACATCACCATCATCAAAGACCAAAAGTAGATAAAACCACAAAGATGGGGAAAAAACAGAGCAGAAAAACGGGAAACTCTAAAAAGCAGAGCACCTCTCCTCCTCCAAAGGAACGCAGTTCCTCACCAGCAACGGAACAAAGCTGGATGGAGGATGACTTTGATGAGTTGAGAGAAGAAGGCTTCAGACAATCAAACTACTCTGAGCTACGGGAGGAAATTCAAAACAATGGCAAAGAACTTAAAAACTTTGGAAAAAAATTAGAAGAATGGATAACTAGAATAACCAATGGAGAGAAGGGCTTAAAGGAGCTGATGGAGCTGAAAGCCAAGTTTCGAGAACTACGCGAAGATTGCAGAAGCCTCGGTAGCCGATGCGATCAACTGGAAGAAAGGGTATCAGTGATGGAAGATGAAATGAATGAAATGAAGCGAGAAGGGAAGTTTAGAGAAAAAAGAATAAAAAGAAATGAACAAAGCCTCCAAGAAATTTGGGACTATGTGAAAAGACAAAACCTACGTCTGACTGGGGTACCTGAAAATGACGGGGAGAATGGAACCAAGTTGGAAAACACTCTGCAAGATATTATCCAGGAGAACTTCCCCAATCTAGCAAGGCAGGCCAACATTCAGATTCAGGAAATACAGAGAACACCACAAAGATACTCCTCAAGAAGGGCAACTCCAAGACACATAATTGTCAGATTCACCAAAGTCGAAATGAAGGAAAAAATGTTAAAGGCAGCCAGAGAGAAAGGTCGGTTTACCCACAAAGGGAAGCCCATCAGACTAACAGCTGATCTCTCAGCAGAAACTCTACAAGCCAGAAGAGAGTGGGGGCCGAGATTCAACATTCTTAAAGAAAAGAATTTTCAACCCAGAATTTCATATCCAGCCAAACTAAGCTTCATAAGTGAAGGAGAAATAAAATACTTTACAGACAAGCAAACGCTGAGTGATTTTGTCACCACCAGGCCTGCCCTAAAAGAGCTCCTGAAGGAAGTACTAAGCATGGAAAGGAACAACTGGTACCAGCCCCTGCAAAAACATGCCAAATTGTAAAGACCATCGAGGCTAGGAAGAAACTGCATCAACTAACGAGCAAAATAACCAAATAACGTCATAATGACAGGATCAGATTCACACATAACAATATTAACGTTAAATGTAAATGGGCTAAATGCTCCAATTAAAAGACACAGACTGGCAAACTGGATAAGGAGTCAGGACCCATCAGTGTGCTGTATTCAGGAAACCCATCTCACGTGCAGAGACACACATAGACTCAAAATAAAGGGATGGAGGAAGATCTATCAAGCAACTGGAAAACAAAAAAAGGCAGGGGTTGCAATCCTAGTCTCTGATAAAATAGACTTTAAACCAACAAAGATCAAAAGAGACAAAGAAGGCCATTTCATAATGGTAAAGGGATCAATTCAACAAGAAGAGCTAACTATCCTAAATATATATGCACCCAACACAGGAGCACCCAGATTCATAAAGCAAGTCCTCAGTGACCTACAAAGGGACTTAAACTCCCACACAATAATAATGGGAGATTTTAACAACCTACTGTCAATATTAGACAGATCAACGAGACAGAAAGTGAACAAGGATATCCAGGAATTGAACTCAGCTCTACATAAAGTGGACCTAATAGACATCTACAGAACTCTCCACCCAAAGTCAACAGAATATACATTTTTTTCAGCACCACACCACACCTATTCCAAAATTGACCACATAGTTGGAAGTAAAGCTCTCCTCAGCAAATGTAAAACAACAGAAACTATAACAAACTGTCTCTCAGACCACAGTGCAATCAAACTAGAACTCAGGATTAAGAAACTCACTCAAAACCACTCAACTACATGGAAACTGAACAACCTGCTCCTGAATGACTATTGGGTACATAATGAAATGAAGGCAGAAATAAAGATGTTCTTTGAAACCAACGAGAACAAAGACACAACATACCAGAATCTCTGGGACACGTTCAAAGCAGTGTGTAGAGGGAAATTTATAGCACTAAATGCCCACAAGAGAAAGCAGGAAAGATCCAAAATTGACACCCTAACATCACAATTAAAAGAACTAGAAAAGCAAGAGCAAACACATTCAAAAGCTAGCAGAAGGCTAGAAATAACTAAAATCCGAACAGAACTGAAGGAAATAGAGACACAAAAAACCCTTCAAAAAATGAATGAATCCAGGAGCTGGTTTTGTGAAAAGATCAACAAAATTGATAGACCACTAGCAAGACTAATAAAGAAGAAAATAGAGAAGAATCAAATAGAGGCAATAAAAAATGAAAAAGGGGATACCACCACCGATCCCACAGAAATACAATCTACCATCAGAGAATACTACAAACACCTCTATGCAAATAAACTAGAAAATCTAGAAGAAATGGATAAATTCCTCGAAAAATACACCCTCCCAAGACTAAATCAGGAAGAAGTTGAATCTCTGAATAGACCAATAACAGGTTCTGAAATTGTGGCAATAATCAATAGCTTACCAGCCAAAAAGAGTCCAGGACCTGATGGATTCACAGCCAAATTCTACCAGAGGTACAAGGAGGAACTGGTACCATTCCTTCTGAAACTATTCCAATCAATAGAAAAAGAGGGAATCCTCCCTAGCACATTTTATGAAGCCAGCATTGTCCTGATACCAAAGACTGGCAGAGACATAACCAAAAAAGAGAATTTCAGACCAATATCCTTGATGAACATTGATGCAAAAATCCTCAATAAAATACTGGCAAACCGAATCCAGCAGCACATCAAAAAGCTTATCCACCATGATCAAGTGGGCTTCATCCCTGGGATGCAAGGCTGGTTCAACATACGCAAATCAATAAATGTAATCCAGCATATAAACAGAACCAAAGACAAAAACCATATGATTATCTCAATAGATGCAGAAAAGGCCTTTGACAAAATTCAACAACCTTCATGCTAAAAACTCTCAATAAATTAGGCATTGATGGGATGCATCTCAAAATAATAAGAGCTATCTACGACAAACCCACAGCCAATATCATACTGAATGGGCAAAAACTGGAAGCATTCCCTCTGAAAACTGGCACAAGACAGGGATGCCCTCTCTCACCGCTCCTATTCAACATAGTGCTGGAAGTTCTGGCCAGAGCAATCAGGCAGGAGAAGGAAATAAAGGGTATTCAATTAGGAAAAGAGGAAGTCAAATTGTCCCTGTTTGCAGATGACATGATTGTATATCTAGAAAACCCCATTGTCTCAGCCCAAAATCTCCTTAAGCTGAGTAGCAACTTCAGCAAAGTCTCAGGATACAAAATCAATGTACAAAAATCACAAGCATTCTTGTACATCAATCACAGAAAAGCAGAGAGCCAAATCATGAGTGAACTCCCATTCACAATTGCTTCAAAGAGAATAAAATACCTAGGAATCTAACTTACAAGGGATGTGAAGGACCTCTTCAAGGAGAACTACAAACCACTGCTCAATGAAATAAAAGAGGATACAAACAAATGGAAGAACATTCCATGCTCATGGGTTGGAAGAATCAATATCATGAAAATGGCCATACTGCCCAAGGTAATTTATAGATTCAATGCCATCCCCATCAAGCTACCAATGACTTTCTTCACAGAATTGGAAAAAACTACTTGAAAGTTCATATGCAACCAAAAAAGAGCCCACATCGCCAAGTCAATCCTAAGCCAAAAGAACAAAGCTGGAGGCATCACGCTACCTGACTTCAAACTATACTACAAGGCTACAGTAACCAAAACAGCATGGTACTGGTACCACAACAGAGACATAGATCAATCGAACGGAACAGAGCCCTCAGAAATGATGCCGCATATCTACAACTATCTGACCTTTGACAAACCTGACAAAAACAAGAAATGGGGAAAGGATTCCCTATTTAATAAATGGTGCTGGGAAAACTGGCTAGCCATATGTAGAAAGCTGAAACTGGATCCCTTCCTTACACCTTATACAAAAATTAATTCAAGATGGATTAAAGACTTAAATGTTAGACCTAAAACCATTAAAATCCTACAAGAAAACCTAGGCAATACCATTCAGGACATAGGCATGGGCAAGGACTTCATGTCTAAAACACCAAAAGCAATGGCAACAAAAGCCAAAATTGACAAATGGGACCTAATGAAACTAAAGAGCTTCTGCACAGCAAAAGAAACTACCATCAGAGTGAACAGGCAACCTACAAAATGGGAGAAAATTTTTGCAACCTACTCATCTGACAAAGAGCTAATATCCAGAATCTACAATGAACTCAAACAAATTTACAAGAAAAAAACAAACAAACAACCCTATCAAAAAGTGGGCAAAGGACATGAACAGACACTTCTCAAAAGAAGACATTTATGCAGCCAAAAAACACATGAAGAAATGCTCATCATTACTGGCCATCAGAGAAATGCAAATCAAAACCACAGTGAAATACCATCTCACACCAGTTAGAATGGCCATCATTAAAAAATCAGGAAACAACAGGTGCTGGAGAGGATGTGGAGAAATAGGAACACTTTTACACTGTTGGTGGGACTGTAAACTAGTTCAACCATTGTGGAAGTCAGTGTGGCGATTCCTCAGGGATCTTGAACTAGAAATACCAGTTGACCCAGCCATCTCATTACTGGGTATATACCCAAAGGACTATAAATCATGCTGCTATAAAGACACATGCACACATATGTTTATTGCGGCACTATTCACAATAGCAAAGACTTGGAACCAACCCAAATGTCCAACAACGATAGACTGGATTAAGAAAATGTGGCACACATACACCATGGAATACTATGCAGCCATAAAAAATGATGAGTTCATGTTCTTTGTAAGGACATGGATGAAACTGGAAAACATCATTCTCAGTAAACTATCACATGGACAAAAAACCAAACACCACATGTTCTCACTCATAGGTGGGAATTGAACAATGAGAACACATAGACACAGGAAGGGGAACATCACACTCCGGGGACTGTTGTGGGGTTGGGGGAGGGGGGAGGGACAGCATTAGGAGATATACCTAATGCTAAATGACGAGTTAATGGGTGCAGGAAATCAACATGGCACATGGATACATATGTAACAAACCTGCACATTGTGCACATGTACCCTAAAGCCTAAAGTATAATAAAAAAAAAAAAAAGAAAAGCCCAGGACCAGGAAATTTTACTGGTTAATTCTACAATACATTGAAAGAAAAACTAATGCCAATCTTCCTCAAACTCTTCCAAAAATTAAAGAGGAGGGAAGACTTCCAAACTCATTCTGTGAGCCCAACATCAACCTAATACAAAATCCAAAGGCACGACAAGAGAAGAACTAATTAATTAATTAATATTGATGCAAAAATCCTCAAACTACTAGCAAACAGAATTCAGCAGCACATTAAAAGGACTGTACATCATGATCAAGTGGGATTTGTTCCTGGAATGCAAAGGATATCTTACCGTATGAAAATCCACGAATATAGTGCAACACATTAAGAGAACAAAGGTGAAAAAAACAGACCAACCACATGATCATCTCAATTGATATAGAAAAAGCATTTGACAAAATTCAATACTGTTTCATTATGTAAATACTCAACAAACTAGGAATAGAAGGAAGCTACCTCAGCATAATGAAGGTCATATATTGAAAGCCTACAGCTGCATCATAGTCTATGGTAAAAGATTAAAAGCTTTTCCTCAAAGTTCAGGAACAAGAGAAGGACGCTCACTTTGCCATGTAGTCAACGTAATACTAGAAGTCCTAGGTAAAGCAATTAGGAAAAAAAAAGAAAAGAAAAGAAAGGGCATCCAAGTTGGAAAGGAGGAAGTCAAATTATCTCTGTTCACAGACAATGTGATCTTATATGTAAAAAACCCTGAGGATTCCACACACACCCCAAAAGCTGTTAGAACCAATAAATGAATTCAGCAAAGTTGCAGATACAAAATCAAAACACAAAAATCAGTTGTATTTCTACACACGAACAAAGAAAAATCTAAAACAGAATTAAGAAAACAGTTCCACTTACATTAACATTAAAAAGAATAAAATACCTAGGAATAAATTTAATGAAGCAGGCAAAATACTGTACACTGAAAAACTATAAAATGTTGCTGAACTAAAAAAGACACCAATAAGTGGAAAGACATCTCACGCTCATGGAGTGGAAGACTTAATTTTGTAAAGATGTCAATATCACCTAAAGAAACCTACAAATTCAATGCAACTTCTATTAAAATCCCAACAATTTTTGCAGACATAGAAAAATCCATCCTAAAATTCATAATAAAACTTCAGTGGACCACAAATAACCAAGACAGCCTTGAAAAAGAACAAAGTTGGATGTCTCACACTTCCTGATTTCAAAATACCACAAGCTTACAGTAATTAATCAAAATAGACATATAGACCAATGGAATAGAAAGAGCCAGAAATAAACCTTCTTATGTATGGTCAAATGATTTTCAACAAGGGTGTCAATTCCCGATTCAATGGGGGGAAAAGACAGTCTTTTCAACAAACGGTATTTTGAAAACTGAGTACCTACAAGAAAAGAATGAAGTTGGATCCTTACATAACACCCTACACAAAAATTAACTCACAATGGATCAAAGACTTAAGTGTAAGAGCTAAAACTATAAACTCTCAGAAGAAAACATAGGAAAAAAGTCTCATGACATTGAATCTGACAATGATTTCTTAAACATGACACCAAAAGGCACAGACAACAAAAGAAAAAAGACTAAATGGATTACATCAAAATTTAAAACTTCTGTACACCAAAGGACACTTTTTTTTTTGAGATGGAGTCTTGCTCAGTAGCCCCGACTGGAGTGCAGTGGCGAGATCTCAGCTCACTGCAAGCTCCGCCTCCCAGGTTTACGCCATTCTCCTGCCTCAGCCTCCCAAGTAGCTGGGACTACAGGCGCCCGCCACCACGCCCGGCTAATTTTTTTGTATTTTTAGTAAAGACGGGGTTTCATCGTGTTAGCCAGGATGGTCTTGATCTCCTGACCTCGTGATCAGCCCATCTCGGCCTCCCAAAGTGCTGGGATTACAGGCGTGAGCCACCGCGCCCAGCCTTATGTGAATATTTTACAATAAAAATTAATGTATTTCTCTAATTGCTGGGTACAGGCTTCTACATATGTGCAACAGCTCAATCTTACTTATTTTGCTGTTTAACTCATGATCTTACTAATTTTGGGTGTATGGGATCTAACAAGAGATTTGTGTGAAAGACTTCTTTCACTTTGGTGGTGGGTTTTACAATTTCTACCTGAATTTTATAGAATTTCGCTTTATACTTTTGACCTAGCATATTAGGTACATGAGTTTAGAATTACCTCTTCCTAATTAACTGAATCTTCTATCATATGAATTACTAACAACACACTATATCACTAATGATGGTTATATTCGGTATCTAATAACTCCAATATCAGGTATTGGGGATCTAATTTTGATTTCGCTTGTTTCTGCTAACATTTTTACACAAAATGGTTCATGTCCTCTGTGCTTTGAAATTTGGGACTCGGAAGTCATATTTGGGATTTAACCTATAAGAATGCTGCAAAGACTGAGTGTGGGGACAAGCCTCCATGGAAGATGTGTATTTGCTTTTGCCTGGTACCCTGGGGGTCCTCCAAACAAGAACCAGTCTGATTCCCCAACTAGGATTTCCTAGAGATTCAGGTAGTGTAAATCCAATCCCAAACCCATGTATGGGAAGGCCCTGATTACATCAGAGAAGACTTTTTCCCCCTCCCCCCAACCTAGAGCTTGGGCCATGATAGACAAGTGTCTTTGTTATTTCCCTTTGCAGACTGCTGCATTTTTTTCTACAGCATACTTTTATTTAAGATGTATCCCTTGAGGTCCCGGCTTTAGAGAACCAACCTTCTACCCTGAGTGGATCTAAAGCCCCATCTCTTTCCTTCTGTTCAGCCATTGCAAGGGAGCCCACTTGGTTATTAAAACTGACCAACGTCGCTCAGAAGCCAGTGCTTCAGGATGAAATTGCTACACAGGTTTCCAGCTCCTTCTTTGTTTTGATCCCCTGGAGATTTCTTATAGTCCTACAATTTCAACTACGTGTTTAAAGGATGTTTGTTGTATTTTACCTAGCATTCCTAGGAGTTTTGTATTAGGTGGCTTTTCAGGATAGCTAGTCTACCATAGTACCAAAAACGGAGGTCCATTTCTTACTCTTGTAATTAAAAAAATGTTTTCTTACTTAGCAAGTGAAGACACAGAGGAGTTATCAAACCAGTTTCCACTATGATAAAATCTTTATCAGTCATAAAACTCCCATGTTCACTTCTGTTATCCCTTCTTTGTTCCCAGGTTGCTCTGGTAGTAAACTAACTAAGATGAGTCGAATGTGGGCTCATTAGGACACTGCCTAAGGGGTGGAGGGTGGGGCTGATGGGAAGCTCCATCTCATTCTGAGTCCAGACTTGAAGAAAGAACAACCCCCAGACTACAGTGGGGCAGGAAATTAGTGAGAAGGGAAAAAAAATCAGAATGAGTCCTTAAGGGCTGTAATCAGGAAGAAATACAAGAAACTCATCAAAGGCTAAGAGCAAAGGGACCCACAAGTTGAAAATATAAATATTCAGGCAACAAGAGTGAATTCTTTAGCACTCCTAAATTAGGCCACTTTTTCCTGGCTTATTTAGCAAGTATTTTTATCTAGATTACCTATAAGGTGGATTATGTCCTTAAATAAAATGTGTTTTTCTACATCATCAGGAAGAAAACAAGTCACAGAGAATTGGAATAACTGGCACCAAAGCCACATGTCTGTCCATCCCTGACCCAGGAAAGAAATTCAGGATTGACAGGTTGTGCACTCCTGTCCCATTGATCTCTCCTCTACCCCTGCGGCTCTTCTCCCTTTGTCACTGAAGAAATGAGCTCCTGCTTTAACACTGGGTGACAAAGCAGAATTTCCCAGAGGACAGAACATTCTGGAGGATATCTGTGGATATCCTAACCATCTCTATTAGTCTTTGAGTTTAGCACAGCCTTATCCGAAACAGAGAAGCAAACACTGCCCATCAAAAAGACAGCAGGTCAGCACGACTTTTCTAAATCAACAAAATAAATTTACTTTTAGGAAAACAAAAGGAAAGAATATCAAAGTGAAAATGTCCGTAGGACTTTTCAGGCTTCAGAAAACTGCATCCCATAAGCCAAATCCAGCTAGCCACCAACTTTTGGAAATACAGGACACACTTTATTGCACTTTACAGATATTGAATTTTTTACAAATTTATGGCAAGCCTGCATTGAGCAAGTCTTGTTGGAGCCATTTTTCCATTTTTCCAAAAGCATGTGTTTACTTTGTGTGTGTCACATTTTGGTAATCTTCACAATATTTCAAACTTTTTCATTCAGTGATCAAAGATCAGTGATTGCTGATGCTACTATTTGATAATTTGATGTTATTTTGGGGTCACTACAAGCCACACCCATAGAAGATGGCAATCTTCATCATAAGTGTGTCTTGTGATTGCACCACTGACTGGCTATTCCCCCATCTCTCTCCCTCTGACTGGCTGTTCCCCCATCTCTCTCCCACTTTTTGGGCCTATTTCCTGAATTACAAAAATATTAAAGTTAGGCCAATTAACAAAACCCTACAGTGGCCTCTACATATTCAAATGAATGATAGTCACACATCTCACACTTAAAATCAAAAGTTAGAAATGAGCTTAGTGAAGAAGGCATATCAAGAGCCAAGATATGACAAAAGCTAGGCCTCTTGTGCCAAACAGCCAAGTTGTAGATGCAAAGGAAAAGTTCTGGAAGGAGATGAAAAGTGCTACTCCAGCAAACACATGAATAATAAGAAAGCTAAACGGTCTTATTGCTGATGTGGAGAAATCTTAATGGTGTCAAAAGAAGACCAAACTAGTCACAACATTTCCTTAAGACAAAGCCTAATCCAGAGCAAGGCCCTAAATCTCTTCAATTCTGTGAAGAGTGAGAGAAGTAAAGAAGTTTGGAAGAAGTTGATTCCAACTCTTATGGATGACTTTGAGGGATTCAAGATCTCAGTGAAGGAAGTAATCGTAGACATGGTAGAAATAGCAAAGGAACTAGAATTTGAACTGGAGCCTAAAGATGTGACTGAATTGCTCTAGTCTCATGATCAAACTTGAAGGAATGAGAAGTTGCTTCTTATGGATCTGCAAAGAAAGTGTTTCTTGGGATGGAATCTACTCCTGATGAAGATGCTGTGAGCATTGTTGAAATGACAACAAATAATTTAGACTATTACACAAGTTAGTTAATAAAGCAGCAGCAGCATTTGAGAGGATTGACCCCAATTTTCAAAGAAGTTCTACTGTGGGTAAAATGCTATAAAACAGTATTGCATGCTACAGAGAAATCTTTCATGAAAGAAAGAATCCATTGATGGCAACAAAGTTCATTGTTGTCTCATTCTAAGAACTTGCCACAACTACCCCAACCTTCAGCAACTACCACCCTGGTCACTCAGCAGCCCTCTATATTGAGGCGAGACCCTCCACCAGCAAAAAGATTATGACTTGTTGAAGACACAGATGATTGTTAGCAATATTTAGCAGTAAAGTATTTTTTATTTAAGGTTTGTACAATTTTTAGACATAATGCTATCGCACAATTAGTAGATTATAGTATAGCATAAACATAACTTTATATGCACTGGGAACCCAAAAGTGTGTGTAACTTGCTTGTTTGCAATATTTGTTTATTGTGGTTGTCTGAAACCAAACCTGCAATATATCTGAGGTATGGCTTTAAGTTTTATTGGAACACAGCCAGTCATTATTATCTATGGCTACTGCTACACTACAGTGGCAGAGTTGAGTAGCCATGGCAGACCACATGACTTCGATGCCTAAAACATGTACCATCTGGCCCTTTACAGAAAAGAGTTTACCAACCCCTGTCAAAACTCTCTGTTTTAGTCTTCCTGTCTCGTCATGATTCAGTATGACCAATCAAAGATAATGAAGATGTCTAAAAGGACATTGTCCTCACCATTTTGCTGGAGACATCCCACCTTTACAATCTTCAAGCCTGCAGTATGCTACCCCCCTGCTCTCTCTCTATACTACTCACTGTTATCTCTGGCTAAGGTTTCTTCATTTGTAAAAGGAAATACAGTACCTACTTCATTAGGTCATTGTGAGAATTAAAGGAGATACTCAGTAAATGGTGGCTATGATTAAAATTCATGCATTCATTCAGCACATATTTGCTGTATTTGTTACAAGTTGAATTGTACCGTCCCCCTAAATTCACTTTTGGAAATGCTAACCACAATACCTCAGATTGGGAGCTTATTTGGATGTAGGGTCTTCAGAGAGGACATCGAGTTAAAATGAGTTCATTAGGTGGAGTCTAATAAGACTGGTATTATTATAAGAGGAAGGAATTCGGACACAGAAACTCAACAAAGGGAAGATAAACTTACAGAAGAAGGAAACAGCCATCTACAAGCCAAAGAGAGAGGCCTGGAACAGATATTTCCTTCACAGCCCTCATAAGGTACCAACCCTGCCAACATCTTGATCCCAGACTTCTAGGCTCCAGAACTGTGAAACAATAAAATTTCAATTGTTTCAGCCACTCAGTCTGTGATACTTTGTTACAACTGCCCTAGCAAACTAATATATAGATTTCTGTAAGAAAAACAACCCAAAACAGAAAACAGATAGTGACGTGGAACAAGGAGGTGCTACTTTGGATTAGTAACTCATTTCTTTGAGATGACATTTGTGCTATGACCAAAATAGTTACAAGAAGAAAATCATAAGAAAATCTGGGGAAAACACATTCCAGCTGAAAGAAATGATAAATGAAAAAGGCCTAGAACAGAAATGAGTTTGCTGGTACAGCTCTTATCTCCTCCACCTTTTTCTTATCTTAAACACAGATGATGTAGATGTGATGTCTGGAGCTTTAAGAACCATCCTGGGCCCATGAGGCAACAAACGTAAGGTGAAATGCAAACGTGCTGAGAGAAAAAAGAAAGGATCTGAGTACTTCATGGAATCATGAAACAGCTGCACCAATACTACTAATTGCTTACTCAGGATTTCTTGTTCTGTGAGAAAAATAAATCCCACTTTGTTCAAGGCATCATTAGTCATTTTTCCATTACTTGGAGCCAGAAAACTTTCCTAACAGACATTACATTGTACAGTGTGGTAAGGATTACGAGACTTTGGCAGTTTTTAATCTGAGGAACAACAAAATCTGATTTAAGTTTTTAAAAGAACATTCTGTGAGATTAGGAACTATAGAAATGTAGTCATGGAAATTAGGAATAAGTTTTTTAAGGCTTTGTAGGTCATAATTTTGAATTTTATTCTAAATGTAATAGGAATTTCCTACAAGAAGTGTCAAATCTGATTTGTATTCTTAGAGAACACCTTAGGTTGGTGAGTTAGGAGATCAGTTAAGAGACAACTGTAGTAGCCAGAAAAAATATGATGGTAGATTCACAAGGGTGATATTAGTAAGGAAAGAGAAAATGGGGGGAAAAGAACATTCTGACTACTGAAATGCAGAGAAGCCTGTTATCAAACTAATCAAGGAGAGGAATAGTGGTGGTTGGTACCTGATAGATTTAGGAAGCATTTGGGACATAGCAGTCTTGAGTGGACTTGCCAGTGAAGTGGATGCAGGGTGAATCAAGAAAAAGATGGGGAGTGAGAATAACTTACTTTTTTTTTGTTTGCCTGAGCAACCAGGCAGATGGAGATGATATTAAGTAGAAGAGGTCAGTGTTAAAAAAAAAAAAACTAAGAGTTCAGAGTTATGTTTTCACCATGTTAAATTTCAGATCTCTCTTCAGAGAAATGCAAATCAAAACTGCAGTGAGACATCATCTAACCCCAGTTAAAATGGCTTATATTCAAAAGGCAGGCAATAACAAATGCTGGAGAGGATGTGAAGAAAAGGGAACTTTTTATGCTGCTGGTGAGAATGTAAATTAGTAGAAACACTACAGAGAACAGTTTGGAGTTTCCTCAGAAAACTAAAAATTGAGCTACCATATGATCCAGCAATCCCACTGCTGGGTCTATACCCAAAAGAAAGGAAATCAGCATACGGAAGAGATATCTGCACTCCTATGTTTGTTGCAGCACTGTTTACAATAGCTAAGATTTGGAAGCAACCTGTGTCCATCAACAGATGAATGGAGGTACATGGAGTACCCTTCAGCCATAAAAATAAATGAGATCTAGTCATTTGCAACAACATGGATGGAACTGAAGATTATTAGGTTAAGTGAAATAAGCCAGGTACAGGAAGACAAACATTGCATGTTCTCATTTATTTGTGGGATCTAAAAATAAAGACAATTGAATTCACGGACATAAAGAGTAGAAGGATGGTTACTAGGGGAAGGGTAGTGGGGGATTAGAGAAGAGGGAAGATGGGGATGGTTAATGGATACAAAAAATAAGACCTACTATCTGACAGCACAACAGAGTTACATTGCAGTAAATAACTGTACATTTTTAAATAACATAAAGAGTGTAATTGGATTGTTTTTAACTCAAAAGATAAGTGCTTGAGAGGATGGATACCCCATTCTCCGTGATGTGCTTATTTCACATTGAATGCTAGTATCAAAACGTCTCATGTGCCCCATAAATATATACACCTACTATGTACCCACAAAAATTAAAAACAAAATTTAAGTTTCAGATCTTTGTAAGACTCCCAGATGAGGACATTAAGTAAGCATTAAATATATAAATGTGGAGTTCAGGGATGCTTTTAGACCTAGACATGTACATTTTGATTCATCTGTATGCACGTGTAAGCCTAGATGTGATCACTGAAAGAAAAGCAGCCCATCCAAAACCAAGCTCTAACATTTGCCAATCATTAGATATTGACCAGGGGAGGAGGGAGAGGAGGAGGCTCAGAAGGAATGGTTATGAGAAAAAAAGGAGGAAAGCTAGAAGACTGTGTTATCTTGGAAGCCAAGAGAAGAAGGTGTTTTAGGAAGGAGTGGGGAGGTCAACCACTTCAAATGCTGACAGGTCAACAAAGACAGGACATTTGGATTTAGCAAGATGATTAAACTGTGAAAACAGTTGTAGTGGATTGAGTGATCAGAGCCCGCTCAAGTGGCTCAAACATTGGCCATAAAATTTTTTTTAAAAGGAGCAGAGAGTGACTATAGGCAATCATAATGGGAGAACTGGGGGAAATGTAAGCACTTCCCTGAGGACTACATTCTCTCCTTTCACTTGCCTTTTTAATTGTTTTTCTCTCCTCTTTCCCTTTATACTACATGATCCCTTGGCTAGCACCCAAAGCCCAGTGTGAAATAAGTGGTCTGGGTGTCTCAGGCATGGTGGTCCAAGGCAGGGAGTAGATACTGTCCTTCCTTTTGCTGCTTTTCTAGTTGCACACCAGGGCTGAAAGTTATTTGATCATGGTCAGACATAATTTTCTGATTCCTTTGTATGTCAAATCTTGCAGCCTAGCATCACCTTCATTTCATTTAATTTACTTAGTTTCTCAAAAGCAGCAGAGAACGAGTTGTGTTTGTGTTAGTTTATTTTAATGTATAATGAGCGATTCAAATGATTGCACATCACACATTCAAATTTGGTTGAATGTGTAATCATTTAAATGAACACAGGTGCCATGAGCCTGTGTGTGCCTGGAAAACCACACTCTGTGCTTCATGTGGAAAGAAGATGATGTACAGGCTGTACAAACCTCATATCTTAATTTTCTTTTTTTTTTTTTTTTGAGATGGAGTCTGAAGTGGCGCAATCTTGGCTCACTGCAGCCTCTGCCTCCTGGGTTCAAGGGATTCTTGTGCCTCAGCCTCCTGAGTAGCTGGGATTACAGGCATATGCCACCACGCCTGGCCAAATTTTTGTATTGTTAGTAGAGACTGGGTTTCACCATGTTGGCCAGGCTGGTCTCGAACTCCTGACCTCAAGTGATTCGCCCACCTCAGCCTCCCAAAGGGCTGTGATTACAGGCATAAGCCATGGTGCCCGGCCTTTAATTTCTTTTTAATTTCATTCTTCCTCAACTGCTTTGTTTTTTCCACCCAATAAAACATGCTGAACCCTGAGCTCTGTGAACAGCACAATAGTTTCAGGTTTGCCCCAACAGCAAACCTGAAACTATTCTGAAACACACATGAAACAGCAAGCTTGCAAATGTGGAATATATTTTTAACTTTAGAGATGAAAAACTACAAATCTGTGCTTTTTAAAATTAGCATTTCCAGCAAGGTACGAAACCCTGGAAACAAAGATGAAAGAAATTAAATTATCTTCTATAATAATGCTCCTATGAGGTGGGACTAATAGCACAGAAACTTCTTTCATGTCACTCCTGACAGTTTAGTATCACTCCTCCCAGGCAAGCTAATGTAATCAATTCTGGCATGTTTCACTGTAGTGCCGACTGCTATGGCATTATTAGTACGACTGTGTTATTTCATAATTAACTTACCTTTTATTTTTCAGACAGGAACTAGATCTAGTGAAACGAAAACACTTGGGGGTTCTCTGAATAGGCTCCTGAACTGTTTATACATGCATATCACTAAATCCCAGTCGAAGCTTAGATGTAGGAAGCAGTTCGTTGTTGCTTCCTAACCTGTTCCAGCACTCTGGGGGAGTCAGAAGTCCTTGTTGGCTACCATAAGTATCATTAAAGAAATTCTTCACCACTGGTCACTTATTATACCTGAATGCACATTAAGAATAGCTGAGAAACCTGTGCTTCTCAAAAGGAGGTAGGTAGACCATTTTCTTCAGATTCACCTGAAGGGCTTATTAAGAAGTACAGATTCCTGTATGCCATACTACTCAATCAGGATCCCTGACGGTAGACCTGGCGTCTGCATTTTTAATAGGCTTTCCAAGGATATTTATATCTTCTAATGCTTAAGAACCATTGAATTAAACTATTTGACATCAGCCATCTTTCACCAATGATAATGCTTGTCATTAAGCCATTTCCATGTATATAAACACATATATACACATACATATGTATATATTGTAAAGCCTTGGGTCCTACTGCATCACAATTGGGATGGATGCCTTGGTGCCCAGCCAACACTCTCTTCTTTGGCAATGCCACTGTCATAGACTCTGCAAAAATGAGTAATGTATCTAGTAGTCCTGGTGCTACCACAGCCATCAAAACTGATTTGACACGGGCTGGAAATATGACCCAAGCTGAGTCAATGAGAGTCTCTGTTATTAATTCAAACTGAGACCATAAAACTGCAGTAGTTGGTAGTGGTCACTGGAACTGGGAAGCCATTTAGACTCTCAAGGCTGGGATTGTTTGGAGACTGTGTGGATGAATGGGCGGGCAGAGAGGACCAGGCCACAGTGAGAAAGCAGAGGGTAAAGCAGGTGCCCTAAATGATGTAGAAACGAAATACGCTGTGGAGAGACAGAGACGAAGCCAAGTGTGGATGACAGAGATGAAAAGAACAGGAATCTTGGTTCCTGAAGACTTCTCAGTTTACAATCGCAAACTCACATTATGTACCAGCTCTTAGATTCCATTTACTTAAGGAGGTGTGTGTTGGTTTCTGCTATTTGCAAGCAAAAATAGCCCTGAATTCAACAGGGCTATTTTCAAAGTAATTCTTTTGAGCGGTTTCATATAGCCTAAGGTTTTTCGTTCAATATTCTTTGCTTTTTAATGTTCAGAATAAGCCAAAAGGGTTCCTAGTCTATTACCAAGACCTTCCTAGTAAAATAAAAATTAAAATAAAAAAGGTAAACTGTCTTGGTTTTTTTCTTTGGAAAAGAAAGTGCAGTACCGTTCAATGAAACTCTTACAAACTACACTCAAATCTGCTCTTTCATGCTCCTGGGCAGAGTTCAATAAAAACTCACAAAGCAGAAATGTCACCTACCTGAGTTGTCAGGCCGCTAGCCAGAGTAGTTGTCAATTAATGTTCCCCGACTTCCCTTTGGAAAGTTGAGCGGACAAGCTGGCAAGAAAAAGTCCAGTTACCTTCAAGGGTCATCCATCTACTTCTAAGCCAACAAATACCTGCATATCTTGAGACTCCACAGCTGAGATCAACTAAAAACAAACCAAATGCTAAAAATCTTTGCTTTAAAAAATAAAAAACAAAAGAAAAAGGATGCCAGTTTTGACAGCAGCCAGCACCTGGCTGGCTTGCTAAGGGAGTGCTGGGAACCAAGCCTCCGTCCACTCACCGTATTCATTAGGCAGAGAGAAATCTTCAGATAGATTCCAATGATTGGTGGAAAGGCTCTGAGAAAAGGATGGCATTCCACTCTCCCCCATCCACCCTCCTTTTACTTACCTCCTTTTACTTACTTCCACTCCTCACTCCACTCTCCTGGCAACTGTTCCAGAAAAAGGAGCCGGGAGCCACAAGGGGGACCCAGGCTGGTCTGTGTAAGAACAGGCTGCGCCAGGTTTTCAGATGCAATTAATTTTCAAGATAAGCTCTCAACTTCTGAACTGTCTTTGCAATTGAAATGCTGATACAGTCGTCAACCACTGCAGTACATAATCATAAATCTTGGGCACAGATAGTTTTTGTTGGTAATAATGAAGTACAATATACATTTAATTTGTGTGAGATTTAGGAAATGTGCAGTGTAATAAAACAATATTCTAATTAGGGTTGGGGAAACGTTTAAATACTATTTGTGCAGTACCGTTCAACGAAACTCTTACAAACTACACTCAAATCTGCTGTTTCTAAGCAAAAAAAAAAAAAAAAAAAAATCAAAACAGAAGCCACAAGTTCTTTATGCCCTTGAATATTAGTCCCAGGGACAGCACTAGATTTAAAACAAATGCGTCATCTGGAGTAGGCAGCTCAGGGGGAAAAGGGAATCCCAGTGCTAAAGTGCTGGCTAGATTGTTGGTAACAGCCCAGGCTGCCCTCACACCTTCCTTTATTGTCCTATTAATTTGTGCTTTAACCTCCCCAACATCCTGCTCAAAACCCGTCATCTGTTACCTGGGAATGCCACCTGTGCCCACGTCCAGGGATGCTGGGATTATTAATGACGCATTTCCTAAGAGTCCCCAAGTCCTTCAAAAGAATGAGTAATCTAAACTGACACCATGAAAGAAAAACAGCCTAATGAAAGAAAGGAGTGGAAGTCAGGAAGCCTACAGTCTAATCCTGGCCTTAATTGTAATTTTCTGTGTGTCCTTGAGAACGTTAATTAACACTTCTGTACTTCATTCTCCTGATCTGAAAACTGAGAATAGCAAGGTTTCATGTGGGCAATGTTGTATAGGTCTGAGAGAATTCCTATATTATAATGAATGTGAGTAAAAAGTGATGGGAGAAAAGATGATGTGCCTTTTCTACTCACTCCCACATACACTCAAGTGCATGTAGAGTAGCAATGGAGAAGACACAAGGGGTGCAGCTTCCCAACTTATTGGTTTTTGTTTATCTTTTAAAGGGAGGATTTAAATACTTTTTAAAGTCAGGGCACTTAAAGTCAGGGCACTTAGTGTTTAGATAGAGTTCATTTTAATTGTAAATCAAAAAAATTCTCCTGCATGTCATAATCCATGTGAAAAGGGTAAAAATAATTTCAATAAGTCTTTACACTAAATAAATATATTTACACTAAATAAATGTATGATCTGGGGCAAGTGAATTAACCCTCCTGTGGCTATGTTCCATCATCCCAAAGGCACTCTCTTACCGAGGAAGTGGTGAACAATAACTCAGCCAAACTCACCTTATTTTTTTCCCTCTTTATCTGAAGATGTTTTTATATGAATGTAAAAAAAAAATACAGAATTTCTGATCTGGTAAAATATTGAAAAACCACCTAATCTAAACCCATCCTTTTATTGATAAACTGAGGCCCAGAAACATTAAACAACTTGTCCAAGGTCACACAGGTGGCCAGAGACAAAGCCAGGACTGGGCCCTGTGCGATGCACTTTCTGCCACACCACAGCTGCCTCATGGGTTTGAGAGAGTTAATGCCGCTCCAAACAATAAACAGGACAACCTATTCATGGCCAACTGGTGTAATTTGTCTCCATTTTGCAGTACTGCATATTTGTGAAGATGTTGCCAATCTTTTTTTAACATTGAAAATATATCAGTGATATTATCATTATTTTAAGTCAGCTAGAAATCCCAGAAAAAGGAATTAACAGCTTATTACTTTCAAACATCTCATAACACTATTAGGAAGAATGTTTTTGACATTTTTATGTAATTAGGTGGAATCTAATGTAAACGCTACATTTGCTTAGCTAAAATCTATTTCTCCGTCTTTGTTTTCTGCAGAGAAATTTCACTGACTTAAGATGTAGTTCACAACAAAAATTGATAGGAAAATATGGTCCTAACATATAGGACCTAATTAGTATGGATTTCCTTTCAGGCATATTTTGCTTATGCTACCAGACACTAGGAAAGATCCTAGTGTCTAACTAACATGCAAGTTAGTTTAATCATCAGCTAATCTTCTATGTTTGACTGATCCACATTGAATGAAGTTAATAGATTGTAAAGGTGGCTCCCTAGCTTTTGGGTTCTTATAAAAATTCTGCACTTAACTCCTACACCCCACCAAAATTGGAAACAGACATAAGATTTCCAACTTTTAATTTTCCCAAGTTAAAAAAAATAGCTAACCAACTATCACTACCATTCCATGAAAGAAACACCAATTCAAACAACAACAAAAAAGCAAAAGAAAATATTACATTCTCAAAATAAAAAAAATCTTTCAATGGAATACTTTGACTTTATGAAAAACTAAGCACGATGTCATTCCACAATTAAATGGTGTCAACTCCATCATAGTAATGATCAGATAAGACGATGTATTCTAGATGTTTAGTTGATTAAGAGAACATAAAAGTATTGGACAAAATGCATCTATGTTATCTGTTTTACTTTCTAGTCCTTTAAACGAAGAGGTCAGTGAATTACCTATGTTAAATATTTAACGAGTGCAGATACCTGAGCGGCAACCCAGATCTTCTGAATCAGAACCTCTGCTACCCTGGGTATAATTTTATTGTGAAACGGCAACAGTACTAGAAGCCAAACAAAACCCCTCAAGAACATTTAAAGTCTCTGCTTATGATATTCCATTGGCTCAGCCCAACATCAGTCAGATAAGGAAACCTACTCTCCCCGTCTTTTGGGAGGCACTGCAAAGTCACTTTGCAAGGACATGGTTGTCCTGTAATTCTATAACACAGGAGAAAATAAAAAATTGGAATAATAATCCAATCAACTGTGGCTTAATTTTGGAAAATGTGCTGTTACTACAGGAATAAAGATAGCCAACCTAATCATCCAGGTAAGTAGGCACGAGTTTCTACTCTCCTTCCGAGTAACAACTTACTTAGACACACGACTGTTTCCAGAGAAAGGTGCATTCAGAGCAAGCCTACTCTTTGATTTCCATCTTGAGAAGGCAGTTCGTCATATTTTATATCAAAATCAAGATTTGCTTTTTGTTTTTCCTTTTAATCATTTTAATGTTAAGTCCTTCTTCATATGCATTTCATCATCTTATCATTTAGATGATAAATTTCACCCTTGTCATAAATCGGCTGTGTAGAATATAACAGCAATTTCTGCACCTGTTTTACTTTATTGCCTACGGCAGTGGTTCATTAAACCCAACTTTCAGAGAGCCAAGCCCAGGCAAGTGCTGTTTCTTTAGAGCACCTACAGGTGATTCAGATGTGTGCCCAGGACTGAGAACTATTGGCTAGGACCTCTGATCCAGGCATGAATACAAATACAAAAAGGAAGTAGTACCACACACTAACTCTCCCTGTGCCAGAAGAAGCTGCAACATTAGTTTGCAAGAAGATAAATCATTTATAAAACGTCCTCTGGGCCCAATCAGACCAGCAGTATGAGCAGCACTTGGGAGCTTGTGAGAAATGCAGACTCTCAGGCCCCTTCACAGCCCTGCTGGGCCAGGAAACTACAGTTTAAACAGATCCCCAGGTGATTTATATCTACATTAAAGTCCAAAAAGCAGTCATAAATCCGAAGTCCAGCTGGGCAAGCAATTCCACGATTCAGTCTGGCCCAGCACACATCTTCTCAGGTTCTTAAGATTCGAGTCCAGGATTCATTGCCGATCATGTTGCAGGTGAATTAATTACTGTATTGATATATCACATCATATCTCTTCTTTTCCAAAGAAAAGAAATTTACTGGAGAGGAAGGAACATGAAATTATGTTAGAAATAGAAAGGGTGGCATCAGCCACCCAGCACGGACTAGTGTGTCACTTTATTGCACTGTGGTCAAAACAAAAGAGATAAGATCTGGCTCTTGCCTTCAGGCTACTTACATTCTAAATAAAAGATACTGACAAGTAAACAACTATCTAGTGATTGCAGTGGCTGCTGGATCACTGCTGGCTACAGCAGGGAGGCACAGCTCCGGCTGCACCCTCCATGGAGCCTATGGGAGCCCCGCCCCTTCTGAGCTGGAGTGGGAGCTCACTGGGTGCCGCTGAAGCTGCCCAAACTGCGACTGCAGACCCAGGCCTCCTGCTCTATGGAGCAGGCAGAAGCCTGGCCTTCCTCAGCGGGGCTACGGCCGCCCAAACTACAGCTGTGGATCTGAGCCTTCCTGTGCTCTTGGGGGAGGGCCGGGAGCAAGCAGGATCTGCCTTCCCCGGTACGGCTGCGGCTGCCCTCCTAGGCACAGGACCCAGGCGTCTCTGCAGTCTGCACCCCTGGGGGCCCCAGGAAGGACCCCTGCATCCGTGCATGCTTGGGGGTGTCTGCTCCCACTGCCCGGCCTTTCTCTGCTCCTGGCACCTGCTCCAACCTCCGAGTAGGTGTTGGGACCAAATCCAGGGGCCATGAATGGCAATGGGAGGCAGATTGATTCCTGGGCGGAAGGGGGAAGGTCCACAGTAAGGCCCCACCTCTGGGCCAGGGAGGGCCTGAAGGTAGGGGGCTGGGCTACCAATCCTGCAGACCAGAGTGAGGACTCATGATGCCTCTTCTTTCCCGCCCATGGCTGCCCATGGACCAATTGGCACGCACTTCCTCCCCTCTGAGGTCCACAAAAACCCCGGGCTCAAGCAGAGCAGAACAGAGGATGGCCAGAGAGAGGATGAAGAGAGCAAGGGACAGAAAGACAAGGAGACGACCAGCTGCAGAGAGGAGTACCATCTCCACTGAGAGCAGCAACTGCAGCGGAGAGCTTCAGAGACCTGCAGAGACATCCGAATGACTTGCCTGCAGAGAGGAGCCACCCTCTCCTGGGTCTCCTCTCTGCTGAGAGCTGAACACTCAAGGGGACGACCTGCCTATAGAGAGGAGCTACCCACTCCTCTGAGCTGATCTAACACTAAATAAAACTCTTCTTCACCCTTCACTTGTCTGTGTACCTCCTTCTTCCTGGACACAGGACAAGAACTCGGGCAAAGGCGCCACAGCCACAGAGGTTTCTGGCCAGAAACATCGACACCCTAGAGATCCTGTAACACTAGTACTTAGTGTGGTCTAAAATCCTAAACAAAAAATACAGCAATAAGGTATGGCAGTGACTTTCAAACTTTAATGTGCACTAGAACCACCTAGAAGGCTTGTTCAACCACAGATCACCCCAGCCCCAGAGTTTTTGAGCAAGTCTGTGGGGGTGAGAATCCCCACATCTAACAAGTTTTCTCTCACACTTTGAGAACCACAGGGTGATGGAAACAGAATAAAGAACAGAATTCTGGGACTCAGATGGGGGACACAGAATGAGCCAGAAGTTGACAAGCAGAGAAGAGCAAGAAGTGCATTATCAGTTGGCACAATAACAAGAGTGGGGTGCATTTGAAGATCTGCGGGAAGTCTACTATGACTGGAGCTCAGGATATGTGAAATGAGGAGCAGATGAGGCTAGAAAGATAGGCCAGGTCCAATTCATGCTAGGGAAGAAGTCTGGGCTTGGCAGCAGAGGAATTTGTATTTTATTCTTTGGGCACTGAAGAGCAATGATATTTGAGGATACAGAGATTTTTTAAAAAGATATAATTCTAAGTTTACTTGAAGATAGTAGTTCAGGCAGCGGGGAGGAGGATGGACTGAGAGACAGGAGAATGGAAAGTCAGGAGAGTATCAGGGAGGCTATGGCAACAACTGAGAAGAAGAATCCATGAATGAGGCCCCTTCTGCGGAGCACAAGAAGAGTCCATCATTGGACAGAAAAGAAGGTTCATTCATTAATTTAACACATATTTATTGAGTTCCTATCATATTCCAGGCACTGTGCTAGGCACAGAGGAAACAGCAAGGAAGGGGACAGACAGGTTCTTACTCTCATGGAGCTCTTGGACTAGGGGAAAACAGACAAGGCAATAAGGCCAGCAAAGGAGGAGAGACAATGGAACAATATGTGTGTGATGGCAGAACTGGGGATGGGCCTGCTTGCCTCTTCTAGTTAGGACAGTGAAGAAAGGCTTCCTGGAGAAAGGGACACTTAAGCCTAAATTCTCAATGGCCAAAATGGTTAACAGGGCGTGTGATCTGGGCCCTCCTTTGGTCTTCAGCTTATTATAAACCATTATCTCTCTCACTCTTCATACTCTAGAGCTGGGCTTCTTTCCATTTTTCCATCCCCAGGACCTTTGTGCATAGTTTACCCTTGGCTTGGAATTCTAATAGTTCAGCTTAAACATCGCTTCCACAGAGGATTCCCTATGCCCCCAAGATTAGGTCATTACCCTGTTTCACTCTCTGAAATCTCCCTGTATTTCAGCTTCCTAGTACTTATCACAATGCTTATTAATTCCTTAGTTGAGGATTATTTGTTTAATGCCTGTATTCCCTATTAGATCATAAGGTTCATGGGACAGGACTATGTCTGTCTTCTCCATATCTGTATTCTGAGCTCTTAATGCGTACCTGGAACACAATATGTACTCAGTATTTCATCTCATAAATGGAAACCAAGACCTAAAGAATAAAAAGGAAATAGGCAAGTAGGGTGTGAAGGGAAGGAATAGCATGCATAAAGTCCCTGAGGTAGAACTGAAAGCAGCCCCACATGGTTGGGTCTGGCAGAGACAGACATAAAAGATGGGCCTGAAGAGACAGTCATTGGGAAGACACTCAGAGTTTGGAATCAGGGAATCTCACAGCAGACCTTTTTAAAAGGCCTACTCTGGTTGCTTTACAAACAGTGTTTCAGGAGGATCAAGAGTGACTAATGATATCACTGAAAGGCTTTTCCAAGAGTCCAGGTGCTAGGAACACTGGGCAGGGAGGTAGCACTGGGAAGAGAAAGATAAGGACACTTAGGTGGGATACTTAGGAGACAAAACTAATGGAGTTTGGTGGTGAAATGAATGTGAGGATAAAGGAGAAGAATAGTTGTCAAGATTGACCTGGATGTTATTGATTTGTGGAGATAATCAGTGCCATTTATGGAGTGGGAACAATCAACCTGCTGGGCCCTGTAGTGCTCCTCCTTGCAATGACAGAGTACTTCTAACTAAAAACATAGACTGTAAGGGACTGAAACTGCAGAGACAATCCCACAGCCACAGGACTTTAGAGATCCCCAAAGGGACCTTAGAAACCAGTCCAGAATATGTGTGTACATATATTTTACATATATATATAATTCATACTGGATGGATAAAATAGTAAAATTCTTTGAAAAAAGGCTACTACTGCTAAAAATGTTTGATCACCACTGTGCTGTGTAATGGTGTCAATTCCCCTACACATTAGTAGATTGATAGGTGACATGCAATCCCAGTTTTGTTACTGCAGAATATTAATGCAGTTATAGATTTCTTTTCTTTTTTTTTTTTTTTTGAGATGGAGTCTCACTCTGTTGCCCAGGCTGGAGTGCAGTGGCGGGATCTCGGCTCACTGCAAGCTCTACCTCCCAGGTTCACGCCATTCTCCTGCCTTAGCCTCTCGAGTAGCTGGGACTACAGGTGCCTGCTGCCACACCTGGCTAATTTTTTTTTTTTTTTTTGTATTTTTAGTAGAGATGGGATTTCACGTTGTTAGCCAGGATGGTCTCGATCTCCTGACCTCATGATCTGCCCACCTTCGCCTCCCAAAGTGCTGGGATTACAGGCATGAGCCACCGCGCCCGGCCTAGATTTCTTTTCTATATCTAGAGGTGGTAACTTTTCTTTTTAATCAGAAGATGGCAAAATTTTTCTGTAAAGGGCCAGATAGTAAAAATTTTAGGCTTTGTAGATGCTACAGCCTCTGTTGCGGCTACTCAATTCTCAGCCATAGACAGTATGTAAATCAATGAACATGGCTATGTGATATAGATTGGATATTTGTCCCCACCCAAATCTCATGTTGAAATGTAATCCCCAATGTTGGAGGTGGGGCCTGGTGGGAGGTGTTTGGATCATGGGAGTGGATCCCTCAGGAAATGGCTTGGGTCATCCTTTTGGTGATAGGTGAGCTCTCACTCTAAGTGCACATGAGATTTGGGTTGTTTAAAAGTGTGTGGCACCTCCCCCCACCTACTTTCTCTCTCTTTTTCTCTGTTCTTACCATGTGATGTGCCTGCTCCCCCTGAGCTTTCTGCCATGATTGAAAGTTTTCTGAGGCCCCCCCAGAAGCAGATGCTGCTATGCTTCCTGCAGAGCCTGCAGAACCATGAGTCAATTAAATCTCTTTTCTTACAAATTACCCAGTCTCAGATATTTCCTTATGGCAATGCAAGAATGGACTAATACAGAAAATTGGTACCAAGGAGTGGGACACTGCTATAAAGATACCTGAAAATGTGGAAGCAGCTTTGGAACTGGATAATAGAGGTTGGAAGAGTTTGTAGGGCTCAGAAGACAGGAATATGAGGGAAAGTTTGAAACTTCTTTGAGACTAGCCAAATGGTTGTGACCAAACTGCTGATAGTGATGTGGACAGTGAAATCTAGGTTGCTGAAGTCTCTGATGGAAATTAAGAACTTATTGGGAACTACAGCAAAGACCACATGTGTTATGCCTTAACGAAAAACTTGGCTGGATTCTGTTCATGCCCTAGGGATCCATGGAAGTTTGAACTTCATAATGATGATTTAGGATATCTGGTGGAAGCAATTTATAAACAGCAAAGCATTCAAGAGGTGGCCTGGCTGCTTCTGACAACCTACCCTCTGATGTGGGAACAAAAGAATGACTTAAAGTTAGAACTTATATTTAAACAGGAAGAAGAACATGAACGTTTGGAAAAAATGCTGCCTAGCCATGTGACAAAGAAAGAAAAAGCTTTTTCAGGAGAGGATTTCAAGCAGGCTATGAAGCAAGTACTTGCTGGAGAAATTTTCACAACTGAAAAGGAACGACATGCTAATAGCCAAGACAATGGGAAAAAAGGCCTCAAAGGTATTTCAGAGATCTTTGAAGCAGCACCTCCCATCTCAGGCCCTGAGGCTTAGGAGAACTGAATGGCTTCAGGGACCAGGCCAAGGGTCTTATGCCCTGCGCAGCCTTGGGACATTGTTCCCCGCATCCTGGCTTCTCCAGCTCCAGCCTTGGCTCAACGGGCCCCAGATGCAGCTCAGAATGCTGCTCCAGAGGGTAAAAACCATAAGCCTTGGGGGCTTCCCTGTGGTGTTAAGCCTGTGGGTGCAAGAGTACAAGAGTTGAGGCTTGGGAGTCTCTGCCCAGATTTCAGAGGATAAATGGAAAAGCTTCGGTGTCCATGCAGAAGCCTGCTACAGGGGCACAGCCCTCGCAGAGAACTCTACTAGGGCAATGCCAAGGGGAAATGTGGATTGTAGGCCCCACATGGAGTTCTCACTGGAGCATTTCTGGTGGAGCTGTGAGACAGGGACCACCATCCTCCAGACCTGAGAACGGTAGATCCACCAGCTGCTTGCACTCTGAGCCTGAAAAAGCCACAGGCATTGCATTCAACTCCAGCCCATGAGCACAGCCTTGGAGGCTAAATTCTGCAAAGTCACAGGGGCAGAGCTGCCACAGGCCTTGGGAGCCCACCCCTTGCATCATATGCCCTGGATGTGGGACATGGGCTCAAAGGAGATTTCGGAGCTTTAAGATTTAGTGACTGCCCTGCTGGGTTTCAAACTTTGATGGGCCTGTAGCCCCTTTCTTTTGGTCAATTTCTCCCTTTTGGAATGGGAATGTTTATGCAATGCCTATCCCCCCATTGTATCTTGGGAGTAACTAACTTGTTTTTGATTTTACAGGCTCATAAGTAGAAGGGATTTGCCTTGTCTCAGACGGGACTCTGGACTTTTGAGTTAATGCTGAAATAAGACTTTGCAGGGACTGTTAAGAAGGCATGATTGTATTTTGCACTGTGAGAAGGACATGAGATTTGGGAGGGCCCAGGGACAAAATGATACAGTTTAGGTATTTGTCCCTGCCCAAATCTCATGTTGAAATGTAATCCCCAGTGTTGGAGGTGAGGCCTGGTGGAAGGTGTTTGGATCATAGGAGTGGATCCCTCAGGAAATGGCTTGGGCCATCCTCTTGGTGATAAGTGACCATCCACTTGGTGATAAGTGACCTTCCACTGAGTTCACATGAGATTCTTGTCATTTAAAAGTGATTCTCATGATTCTAGGCAGTTTTGTAACCTGCCAAAAGCAGAAAAGTGAAGAGTGGCACCTCCCCACTCCACACCTACTTTCTCTCTCTCTTTCTTTCTTCTCACCATGTGATGTACCGGCTTCCCTTTGCCTTCTACCACCATTGGGAGCTTCCTGAGGCCTCCCCACAAGCAGATGCTACCATGCTGCCTGTGCACCCTGCAGAACTGGGAGCTCATTGAATCTCTTTTCTTATAAATTACCCAGTCTATTTCTTGATAGTGATGCAAGAAAAACCTAGCATACTATACTTTGATAAATGTTTAGTTACAGGCACTGAAATCTGAATTTCATAACATTTTCAGAGGTCAAAAAATAATATCCTCCTTTTGGTCTTTTCAACCAATGAAAAACGTAAAAACCATTCTTAGCTCACAGACCATACAACTACAGTATCTGGGCCATGTGCTTGAATTTGTGGACTTCAGTCCTAAATGAGGAAGCTTTTCCACAGAGACATGGAGTCACAACATATAGGTAAAGAAAAGCAAGCTTTAGTGCCACGTCCTGGTCTTATGTAATCCAACGGAGAAAACAGGAGAAGATTCCTAGCCAAGAAGAGGAATTAAAGATTCTCGTGATTCCAGGCAGTTTTGAACCTGCTGAAAGCAGAAAAGTGAAGAGGAAATCACTCCATGTCACCTGGTTGGGAACAGCTCATCTCCGTGGCCCTAAAATGGGGTACCTCTGGCTGCTTTCTTTATTGTGGAAGCCAGGTGCATTCTGATTCTTATTCTTACTCAGAGCTCAGGCATGTCAAGTGAACCAGGTGCAGAAACTCACCAATCCCTTTAAGATATAAAGCTAAATGCTGATCACGTTCTTAGATTTCAAGTATAATATTCATACCTAAACTCAAACTGCTGTATTATCTTCAGGCTAAGTAAGCTAACCATATATTAAAGAACTACAGGCTTCAACTACTTCAGGGACAATATAGAGATCAAAGAAAGGCAGTGTCATTACAAAGTGACATTTGCTTAAGAAGCTTTGAATTATCTCTAAACTGATCTCCCTGGATCTCCTATCAAGATCCACAAACTCAAATGATTGTCCCCAGACTAAGGATATGTATACAGAGCTGAAGATACATATCACTATATATGCTCTTCAGTACTGTTTTGATAAATTATAATTATATGTATATAACTATTTATAGCAAAGTATTTGACTCTTGGGCTATGAACTACTTGAAGCTAGGGATCTTATCTTATTTATCTCTGAAATCTCAGTATCAACTACAATTACTATCATATAGATCAAGCCGCATAAATATTGGTTGAATGAGTTAATGACAAGGCCATAAACTTATTAAAACTATAATATGGAAGAGGTAATATTTGCTTCTGTGCAAAATACAAAACATTATCTTAAAATATACACCAAGGAGCACACTTTGTGTATGTGCCTATCTCTCAGAATACTCTGGAGACTAAGGAAGTCTGTGATAAGGTAAAAGCATAGAATTTCTTGCTTACTTACCTGACAGCCAAGTGGGATTTTAGTCATTAAATACCCCTGTGGCAAACACTACTGGATCTGCTTAGCTGAAGCAATCCCCACCGCACTTTTCTCTTGCCAATTTCCACAGAACAAGCTGAAAAATATAAAAACTCACTTTCTCAGTCTCCCTTGTTGATAGGAAAGCCCATTCGACCACATTATGGCCAATGGACTATAACCAGAAGTCTCCTGGGGATTCCTAGGAAATCTGCGCTTTTCTGATAAAGGCTCTGATAACTGCTGCCAATTCCGTCTTCTTCCTCTTTTGACTGGGGAGAGCAGGAACCAATTTGCAACCATGAGGATGAGGCCAAAAGAATGCCAACACGCTGGGCCTGGCATCACTGAGCTGCTGAACCAATACCCAAATCTTTCTATCTCCAGATTTCCTGTATGAGAAAAGGTAACCATTTTTATTTAAGCCACTGTTAGATGATATTCTTTTTCTTGCAGATGAGCATACTTCTAATGGCTGAAAAGCCTATTTTGCAAAATAAAAACTCCTAAGTGCCAATTAATTACTTTAATCTCCAAATGTTACAGCACAGTCACTAAATATTATCTTACTATTTTCTGTTTAACTAGAGGTTATTTGGGGGTCCTTTTAAAACGTTTATTCCCCCAGGTATCTAGCCAATTAAACCACTACCATTCAGTGTTTCTTTAGCACCTCTTCGCACTTACTCTGAGCACTGTCTTCAAGAAAATCTTAGTTTCTTTCATTCAACTCTTAGAAGGATAAATACATCATTTTCCATAATCTATCTACTTCCCTTTTAAGTGATATGAATTTAGTTTATTTATTCAATTTTTTATGGCATATTTCCAGAAAAGATTTTTGGTGGGCATTATCAATCCGAAGCTCTATGACTTAGGTGGAATTTTACTTACATCAAAAGACAGGAGAGCTGTACAGGAGATCCACAAGATAATAGACTAGTAAGCTCTAGGTCCTTGTTCCTCCATGGAAACATCAAATAACATATGGACCACAGTAGCTTTGGGAAACTAGTTAAGAAGTTGTAGAAAACAAGTCAATACTAAGCCAAGAAAAAGCCACACTCAAAAGGGTAAGAAATTTCATGGCATTTTTGCTCACCCTTTCCCTACGCTGTCCCTCATGCACTGTAGCTTGCTTAAGAGGCAACCACTCAATTCCTGGTTCTTCCTGTCTTGGGACCAAAGAAAATAAGTGGAACTTGCTTGCAACATTCTGGCTTGTCTGAGGGATGCATGGGTGACTGGTTTATGTCTTGTATGACTTGGAGCGTGAATGGAAACAGTGCCATAGTTTAGATATCAGCTTGAGGCCCCTGGAAGCAGGAATGGGCACTTTGGCATGTGATAACTGCAGGAGGACTACAGACCTACAGGTATCTGGGGCAAGAGATGATGGGCAGAGAAATACAACAGAACATCTAAGGCCCTGAGAAGCAAGGTTGAGACTCAGAGAAATTAAGACGTTTAAAAGCAGCCAGCTGGGTGCAGTGGCTCACACCTGTAATCCCAGCACTTTGGGAGGCTGAGGCAGGCAGATCACCTGAGATCAGGAGTTTGAGACCAGCCTGACCAACATGGTGAAACCCCGTCTCTACTAAAACACAAAAAATTAGCTGGGCATGGTGGCACACACCTGTAGTCCCAGCTACTCGGGAGGCTGAGGCAGGAGAATCACTTGAACCCAGGAGGCACAGGCTGCAATGAGCCGACATCTCGCCACTGCACTCCAGACTGGTGACAGAGCAAGACTCTGTCTCAAAAAAATAAATAAAATAAAATAAAAGCAGTATGCAGATGGGGAAATTGGAGGAGAAAGCACACATGGAAGACCAGGGAAAACATTCCCAGAAAAGCTTCAGAGCCTTCATGCTGGACTGATTAATGAAGGTCTTCCCCTGCATGGAACCAATCTGCAAAGACTGGGAGAGGTGCTATTTTCTCAAATCCCCAATTTTCAATAAAAGATTGCAATGCATACAAAGAAACAGGTGAATATGGCCAATTCAAAAGCAAAATAATAAATCTCCAAAACAGTCCCTGAAGAATCACAGGCCTCAGAATTACTTGACAAAAATTTTAAAACAACTTACATGTGGCCAATGAACATGAACAGAACACTAAACAAAATCAGGAAAATGACACATGAACAAAGTAAGAATTTCAACATAAAGATAAAAATTATTTTAAAAGAACAAAACAGAAATCACAATACCTAATAAACACAATACCTGAATTTAAAAATTCACTAAAAGGTTTCAATGAAAGACTAAAGCAGGCAGAAGAAAAAAAAATCAGTGAACTTGAAGACAAGTCATTTGAAATTATCAAGTCTGAGAAGGAAAAAGCAAAAAAAAAAAAAGAGACAGAAAGCTTATTTGAAGAAATAATGGCCAAAAGTTCCCCACATTTGAAGAAACATAGATATACAAATACAAGAAGCTGAACAAACTCCAAGTAGTGTAAGCTCACCAAGACACATTATAATCAAGCTGTCAAAAGACAAGGACAGAGAGATTCTTGAAAGCATCAAGAAAAAAGCAACTTGTCACATGCAAGGTATCCTCGATAAGATTGTCAGTAGATTTCTTGGCAGAAACCATGCAACCCAAAGAGCAACAGGATGATGTATTTAAAGTACTGAGAGAAAAAACTATCACCCAATAATGTTACATCTTACAAAACTATTCTTCAAAAATGTGGGAGAAATTGGGACATTTCCAGATAAACAAATGAAGAAGCTCATTTCCACCAGAACTGCCCTACAAGAAATACTAAAGTGATTCCTCCAATTTGAAATAAAAGCATGCTAGACAGTTACTAAAAAACCATATAAAAATATACAGTTCTTTGGTAAAGGTGAATACATCAAAAAATACAAAACCAGTATTATCACAATTTGGTTCGTAACTCCATTTTTATTCTTCTACAAGATTTAAAAGCATAAAAAATAACTATAAATCTATACTAATGGTATACAATATATGAAGTAGTAGCCACAAAAATGACAACAGGGAACCTCAAGCCCAAAGATGTACACACAACTAAGAATCACTAAACATTTAAGAAAAGCAACACCTTGAAAGAGGCACATCAAATAAACTCAAAAGTCAACACCTATACAAATAGAGTTAATAGGGCACAAAGAGTCTTTTAAAATGTTATATTAATATCTTCTGAGGGACAAGATAAGACATTATATTCACAAAATGAGAAGACCTTGATATAAAAAAGAACCACTTGGGTATCTTATAAATATAAACATAAATATAAAAATTAAACCATTAAGGTAAATAGATAAATAATATCTAAATTGTCAGTAGAAAAATGAGATAACTAAAGACCCAGTTAAAAAGTGGGAATATTGAAAATTATTAAGTAATTTTTCAGCTTATAAAGCAAAAGGAAGACAGTAAAGAGAGGTGGCAAATAACTCCAGAAACTCCAATATAAGTATGGCAGACATTGCAGAAGAGCAGGAGTGGAAAAATAGAAGAAAGAAAAGAATCAAGAAGAGGAAATAATCGAAAGAATAATAGAAGAAAATCCCCCCCCAAATCATATAGTTTCAGATTGATAGTGTCTACCAGAGCCTGGGAAAATGAAAAAAGACCCAAACTAGATACATCATAGTAAAAATTTGTGTATTAAAGATAAGGAGAAAAATCCTAAAAGTTTTCAGTGAACAGTACAACAAAACAATATTAAACAAATAAAATAACTGATGCCACCTACAAGGGAATGAGTAACAAGGATTTCATGCTGAGGAAAAGTGTACCTCTTCCAAATAACTACATTCTTTTCCCCTTTTAGTAAGATGGTTATGAAACCTATCATATTTCCTTTTTTGCCCTGGATGACAGGAAGCTATGATGTTTAAGCACTGCAGCCATGTTAGCTAATATGCTAAAATATATGAATTTTATTTCCCATTCCTAGTTGTCAATTATTTTGTGTATTTAACTAGCATATAAGTATTTCTTTAAAATTTTTAAATTGTGGCAAAATACATACAGCATAACATTTACCATCTTAATCATTTTTAAATGTACTTTTCAAAATAGTGTTAAATACATTCACATGTTTGTGCAAACAATCTCCAGAACTCTTTTCTTGTAAAATTGAAACTCTTTACCCATAAAAAAAGACCCCATTTTCCCTCCTCCCAGCCCCTGCAACAAACATGATACTTTCTGCCTCTCTGATTTTGACTACTCTAGGTACTTCACGTAAGAGAAATCATATAGTACTTATACTTTTGTAAATGGCTTATTTCATTTAGCACAATGTCCAGTAACACACCTACTGACCTTCATAGCTCAGCCTAGCCTACATGAAATGTGCTCAGAATACTTACATTTGCCTACAGTTGGGCAAAATCATTTAACACAAAGCCTATTTTATAAGTAAACTCATGTTATGGGGGTTTGTTGTACAGATTATTTTATCACCCAGGTACTAAGTACACAATTGTTAGTTTTTTCTGATCCTCTCCTTCCTCCCACCCTTCACCCTCAAGTGGGCCCCAGTGTCTGTTGCTCCCCTCTTTGTGTTCATGAGTTCTCATCATTTAGCTTATAATTGAGAACATGCTGTATTTGGTTTTCTGTTCCTGCCTTAGTTTGTTAAGGATAATGGCCTCCACAAAGCCTATTTTATAATAAAGTGTGACACTTTACATATCTCATGTAATTTATTGAATACTGTACTGAAAATGAAAACAGAATTATTATAAGGACACTCACCGTTAATGTGTACAGATGAAAGCACACTGAGCCTGAAGAATGTTCGAAGCATTAAACTAAAATTAATTGCTGATAATGGGGATGCTACAGCTACAGAGTCATCAATTTCTCTCTCTTCTGATGAGTCTTGAGAATAGCTGGCAGAAGGCGCTGGGACACTGACACTTGTTTATGGTTTAGAAGGCAAAGTGTTCTTCAGGCAGATACCAAGTTTTGACAATATGTTTTTTCTTTTCATTATATATTTCTTCATTGCAAGCGAGAGCATCCTTTTTACTCCCATGGAGCTCTTGGATTAATAGGGAAAAAAGAAAAGGCAATAAGGCTGGCAAAGAACAGGAGAGACTATGGAACAATATGTGTGTGATAGCAATTGTAATTGTCACCCATTTGTCCTAACATTCACACACCACTGCTAATAGTAGAAAACACCTCTGCCAGTTTATTTGCTGTGAACTTTCTTGGTGCCTCAGATACTATTTCTTCTATCTTTGCCTCAACTTCTTTACTTCTTTCTTTTTCCAGCTCCTCATTGGAAAGCTCTTCAGCCTCAATGCCAACAAGCTTATGAATACGGCAGAATCTCTGTTAACATTTTGAATGTGTTCACATATGTCTTCAAAACTTTCTTCCAAATGCTGTTCATGCATGGCTGCGTGACTTCTTCCCATGCTGCATCGATGTTCCAGATAGCATTTAGAATGTTAAAAATCCCTCCAAAACGCTCAGAATATTTGGCCAGATTCAGCCACTTCAACAGCCTGTGCAAACATTTGATATAAATAGTATGCATTGAATACACAGTCCATAGAAACCATATTGCTTTTGCACCACCATAAAGTAAAAAAATCATTAAATTGAACAGTTACAGGCCAGAAGCGATGGCTCCACCTGTAATGTCAGCACTTTGGGAGGCTGAGGTGGGAGGATCCCTTGAGCCCAGGAGTTCCAGACCAGCCTAGGCAACATAGTGAGACCCTGTTCAAAAAAAAAGTTAAATAAATAATTTTTTTAAAAAGCTGAACCATTGCAAGCTGGGGACTATCTGTGTGTGTATATGTGCATGTGTGTGTGTGTGTGTGTGTGTGTATATGTATATATATGTAAAACTCAAAAGTCTCTCTCTATATATAAAAACACATATATAGCAAATAAACTCAAAAGTCAATACCTATACAAATATAGCTAATAGGGCATAAAGAGCTTTTTAAAATTTCATATTAATATCTTCAGAGGGACAAGAGAACATATATTTATGCTGCTTCTATAGCCTTCAGAACCATAATCCAAATAAGCCTTTTTTTCTTTATAAATTCAGGCTTGAGTATTCCATTATAGCAACACAAATGGACTAAGATAGGACTTGAATTGGCATTTCTCCAAAGAAGTTAACAAATGGCTGACAAGCATAGGAAAAGGTGGTCAACATCACTAATCCTTAGGGAAATGCAAATCCAAACCACAGTGAGGTACCACTTCACACCCATTAAGATGGCTATTATCCCATATATATATATATATATATTTTTTTTATATATCTGGACCCCTGTTTGGATATATGATTTTATTTATATAAAATATATCCCATATATAATATATATTTATGTATCTGAACCTCTTTTCAGATGTTTTATTTGTATATCAATATATATTATATATCCCATATATAAAAATATTTACATTTATTTTTATGTATCTGAACCTCTGTTCAGATATATGATTTTATTTATATATATATATATATGGGATAGTAGCCATCTTAATGGCTACTATAAATATATAAATAAATATATAATGTAAATTATATATAAAATTATATAAATTATATTTTAAAATATGCATTTTAAAAAATATATAATCCCATAAATATATATTAGACTTATATATATAAAGCCATATAAATAAACATGTATTTTTAATATATAAATACATTTTATATATATAGGATAGTAGCCATTTTAATGGGTGTGAGGTGGTACCTCATTGTGGTTTGGATTTGCGTTTCCCTAATGATTAGTGATATTGACCATCTTTTCCTATGCTTCTCAGCCATTTGTTTATCATCTTTGGAGAAACGTCAATTCAAGTCCTATCTTAGTCCATTTGTGTTGCTATGAAGAAATACTCAAGGCTGGATTTATTTCAAAAAGAGATTTATTTGTCTTATGATTTTGAAGGCTATATAAGAAGCATGGTGCCAGCATCTGCTCAGGTTCTGGTGAGGGTCTCATGCTGCTTTCACTCATGGTGGAAGGTGAAGGGGAGCCAGCATGCAGAGATCATGTGGAGAAAGTAGAAGCAAGAGAGAGAGAAGGAGGTGCCAGGCTCTTTTTAACAACTAGTGCTTGTGGAAAATAAGAATGAGAACTCACTCACTCCCGTGAGAATGGCACCAAGCCATTCATGAGGAATCCTCTCCCCTGATCCAAACACCTCCCACTAGGCCCACCTCCAGTATTGGGGATCAAATTTCAACATGAGACTTGGCAGGACCAAACAAACCATATCCAAATCATAGCAAGTCCTTTGCCTATTTTTTAAAAACTTGTTTGGTTATTTTTGTTGTTGAGTTGTAGGAATTCCTTATACATTTTAGATGATAACCCCTGTTCGGATATATGATTTGCAAATATTTTCTCCCATTTCATGGATTATCTTTTCACTCTGTTGATCATATCTTTGATGCATGGAGGTTCTTAATTTTCCTGTAGTCCAGTTTATCTTTTTAAAATTTCATGACCTGTGCGGTTGGTGTCATATACAAGAAATCTTTATAAAATAAATGCCATATCATGAAGACTTTCTCCTATTTTTTCTAAGAGTTTTCTAAGGGTTTTATAGTTTTATCTCTTATATTTAGGTCTTTGATTCATTTTTAGTTAATTTTTGAAATGGTGCAAGGTAAAGTCCAATTTCTTTTTTTGCATGTAGATAACCTGTAAAACGATACAATATAGTTGTATTTTGCATGTTGATCTTGTATCCTGAAACCTTGCTGAACTCATTTATTAGTTCTAAGATGTTGTATGGAGATTTCTTGAGAGTATACAGGTTGAGGATTCCTAATCTGAAAATCTGAAATCAGAAATGCTCCAAATCCAGAACTTTTTGAGCACCGATATGATGCCACTTATATTTGGAAAATTCCATATATAAGTATTAACATATAAGTACCTAACACAAACTTTGTTTCATGCACAAAATTATTAAAAATAATGTATAAAATTACCTTCAGGCTGCATGTATAAGAGACATAAATAAATTTCATTTTTAGACTTGGGTCCCATCCCTAAGATATCTCATTATGTAAATGAAATATTAAAAAAATCCAAAAAAATCAAAATCCAAAACACTTCTGGTCTCAAGCATTTCCAATAAGCAATACGCAACCTGTATTTCCACAAACTGGCAATGAACACACAAAAACCAAAATTTAAAATATAATACCACTTACAAATGCTCAAGAAATGACACTTTGGTGTTATGGCAAGCAAGTAGTATGTGAAAAAAAAAAAAAAACAGCACTCAAAAAAAATGACACTTTGGTGTAAATCTGGCCACACATGCACAGTACTTGTATTATGAAAATTTTAAAATGCTCATGAAGGAAATCAAAGAAGATCAAAATAAATGGAGAGACGTATCATGATTATACATTGAAATACTCAACATTGTAAAAATTTCAATTCTCCCCAAACTATTATGTAGGTCGTGTAATATATAGAAGTTGCATACATATAACATGCATATTATGTATAAATATAAATTTGTGTTTATATTACAGATGCTTATATGAGCCTATTTCCCATAAGTCCTTTTATATATAATAAAATATATTACACGCACATATATATATTACATACAGGCATCCATCATTTTTTTGCACTTCACTTTATTATGCTTAGCAGATATTGTGTTTTTTACAAATTGAAGGTTTGTGGCAATCCTGCATTGAGCAAGTCTATCGGTATAATTTTTTCAACAGCATGTACTCATATCCTGTCTCTGTGTTACTTTTGGTAATTTTCACAATATTTTAAACTTTTTCATCATTATTATATCTGTTATGATGATCTGTGATCAGCAATCTTTGATGTTACTATTGTAATTGTTTTGGGGTGCCACAAGGCACACCCATATAAGACAGAGAACTTAATTGATACATGTGTGTGTCCTGACTGCTCCACCAACCAGCTGTTCCCTTATCTCTCTCCTTCTCTTCAGGCCTCCCTATTTCCTGACACACAACAATATTGACATTAGGCCAATTAATAACCCTACAATGGCCTCTAAGTATTCAAGTGAAAGGAAGTGTTGCATGTCTCTTACTTTAAATCAAAAGCCAGAAATCACTAAGCTTAGTGAGGAAGGCATGTAGAAAGCTGAGACTGGCCAAAAGCTCGGCCTCTTGTGCCAAACAGCCAAGTTGTGAGTGCAAAGGAAAAGTTATGAAAGGAAATTAAAAGTGCTACTCCAGTGAACTCACAAATGAGAAGAAAGTCAAATAGTCTTATTGCTTATATGGAGAAAGCTTCAGTGGTCTGGATAGAAGATCACACCCGCCACAACATTTCCTTAAACCAAACTCTAGACCAGAGCAAGGACTAACTCTCCTCAATTCTGTGAAGGGTGAGGGAGGTGAGGAAGTGGCAGAAGAAAGTGGAAGCTAGCAGAAGTTGGCTCATGAGGTTTAAGGAAAGAAGGCATCTTCTTAACGTAAAAGTACAAGGTGAAGCAGCAAGTGCTAATGGAAAAACTGCATCAAGTTATCCAGAGAATCTAGCTGTGATCATTGATGAAGGTGGCTATACTGAAAAATGGATTTTCAATTATGTAAATACAATATTCAAAAAATCCAAAAAAATCAAAATCCAAAACACTTCTGGTCTCGAGCATTTCAGATAAGCAATGGATTTTCAAGGAAGCTGAACCAGCCCTATATTAGAAGATTTCATCTAGGACTTTCATAGCTGGAGAAGAGAACTCAATGCCTGGCTTCAAAGTTTCCAAGGACAGGCTGACTCTCTTGTTAGGGCCTAATGCAGCTGGTGACTTTAAGCTGAAACCAGTATTCATTGGCCATTTTGAAAATCCAAGAGCCCTTAAGAACTATGCTAAATCTACTCTGCCTATGCTCTATAAATGGAAGAACAAAGCCTGGATGACAGCAATTCTGTTTATAGCATGGTTTACTGAATGTTTTAAGCTTACTGTTGAAACCTACTGCTCAGAAAAAGATTCTTTTCAATATATTATTGCTCACTGTCAATACACTTGGTCATTCAAGACCTCTGATGGAGATGTAACACAGGATGAATATTGTTTTTATGCCTGTGAACACAACTTCCTTTCTGCAGCCTATGGATCAAGGAGTCATTTCACCTTTCAAGTCTTATTATTTAAGAAATATATTCTCTAATGCTATAGCTGCCATAGCCAGTGATTCCTTGGATGAATCTGGGCAAAGTAAATTGAAAACCTTCCAGAAAAGATTCACTATTCTAGATACCACTAAGAACATTCATGATTTATGAGAGGAGGTCAAAATATCAACATGAAAAGGAGTTTATAAGAAGTTGATTCCAATCTCATGGATGACTTTGAGAGGTTCAAGACATCAATGGAGGAAGTAACTGCATATGTGGTAGAAAGAACAAGAGAAATGGAATTAAAAGTGAAGCCCAAAGACATGACTGAATTGCTACAATTTCATGATCCAATTGGAATGAATGAGAAGTTGTTTCTAATGGATGAGAGATGAAAGTGATTTCTTGAGATGGAATCTATTCCTGGTGAAGATGCTGTGAACATTGTTCAAATGGCAACAAAGGGCTCACTGAAGGCTCAGATAATTGTTAGCAATTTTTAGCAATGAAGTATTTTTAAGTTAAGGTATGTACATGATTTTGATGTAATGCTATCACACACTTAACAGATTACAATATAGTATAAACATAATTTTATATGCACTGGGAAACCAAAACATTTGTGTGACTTGCTTTGTTGCAATTTTTGCTCTATTATGGTAGTCTGGAACTAAATCTGCAATCTCTCGGATATATATATATATATATATATATATATATATATATATATATCAGGGAAGCCAATGCTATAGTTTAGTTCAGGTAGAGTCCAAAAGCCTGAGAACTTGGAGGGTTGATGGTGGAAGTTTTAAACCAAGTTTGAAGGCCTGAGAACTGGAAGGCCAATGGTATAATTTCCAGACCCAGAAAAGACTGATGTCCCAGCTTAAGCAGTCAAGCAGAGGGAATTCTCCCCTTCTCCACCTTTTTGTTCTATTCAGCCCCTCAATTGATTGGATGATGCCCACTCACATTAGGGAGGGCTATATGCTTTACTCTCTCTACTGATTCAAATGCTAATCTCTCATGGAAACATCCTCACAGACACACCGAGAAATAATGTTTAATCAGATTTCTGGGCATCCTATGACCAAGTCAAGTTGCACAAAAAATTATCTATCACACAGGTTTAACACAATTCCTATCAAAATTCCTACAGGGTTTTTTATAGCTATAAGCCAGATTATTTAAAAATGTATACACAGAGGCAAAAGAAATAGAATAGTTACAACAATTTCAAAATAAGATGAAACTAGAAGAATAAATCTACCCAATTTCAAGATATACTGTATAGCTATGGTAACCAAGGCTATGTGATATCAGTGGAGGGATAGAAGCATAAAGAAGTGGAACCAAATAGAGAACCAGGAAATAACTGCATACTGAAACAGCCAACTGATTTTAGACAAAGGTTCAAAAGCAATTCAGTGAAGAATAAGTAGTCTCGGCCGGGCCTGGTGGCTCACGCCTGTAATCCCAGCACTTTGGGAGGCTGAGGTGGGCGGATTACCTGAGGTCAGGAGTTCAAGACCAGCCTGGCCAACATGGTGAAACCCCCATCTCTACTAAAAATACAAAAATTAGTTGGGCGTGGTGGCACACATCTGTAATCCCAGATATTTGGGAGGCTGGGGAGGGAGAATTTTTTGAGCCCAGGAGACGGAGGTTGCAGTGAGCCGAGATCATGCCACTGCACTCCAGCCTGGCTCACAGAAAAAGACTCTGTCTCAAAAAGAAAAAAAATGATAGGTAGTCTCTTCAACCAATGCTACTGAGGCAATTGGATATGCACGGCAAAAAATGAACTTCGACCTAAGTCTCATACTTTATGCAAAACTTAAAATGAATCATAAACTTAAATGAAAACATGAAACTGTAAAACTTTTGGAAGACAACATAGGAGAAATCTTTGGGATCGAATACATCATGATGACTTTTTAGACATGACATCAAAAGCACGATCTATAAAGGGAAAAAATTAATAAATTGGAGTTCATCAAAGTTAAAAACATTTGCTATGTTTTTAGGCAACGAGCCTGTTAAAAGAAAGAAAAGGCAAGCTCTAGTCTGGGAGAAAATATTTGGAAACCACATATCTGACAAAGGACTCATATCTAGAATATATAAAGAACTCTCAAAATTCAGTAAAAAGAAAAAAAAAACAAAATAAACCCAAACAATCTAATTAGAAAACAGCCAAAGACATAAACAGACATTTCATTTATAAGATACAGATGGTAAATAAGCACATGAAAAGATGTTCAATATTACTAGCTGTTTACAAAGGAAGTGTTAAGCCAGGGCTCAGATAAGTAAGATTTTATGAATTAATAAGAGGGGTATAAAAACATAAGCTCAAGAGTCTCATTGGATCCCAACAATTTCTTTGGCCTAATATTTTTTTAAAGTTTAAATTTTTCTGCAAGTTATATAGCACTATGCCTAGTATAGTTCCATTTTTTGTAAAAGATATATCTATATATAGGAAAAATTTGAACACTGAGAATTTGATGTTATTTAAGAGTAATTTTAAAAAATTTAAGTGTGACAATGATTTTTAAAAGTTTTTATCTTTTAAAGATAAATACTAAAGTATTTACTAATGAAATGTTATTATGTCTTCGATTTCCTTACAAATAATCCAGTGAGGGATGGAAGAAAATAGGTGGGAACATGGATGACACATGACTGACCATGAATTGATTACAGTGGAAGTTGGGTGATATGTATATACTGGCTCATTATATTATTCAATTTTTTAAAGTTTGAAATGTTTCATAATAAAGATTAAAGTAAATTAAAATATAGTTGCATATATGTTTCTACGTGCATAGCAAAACAAAATCTGAAAGGTTACTTATCAAACTGTTAATCATGGGTATCTTTGGAGTATAGAATTGGAGTGAATGAAAGAAAAGACAATTTCTATATTATACTTGATACACTGAAATTTTTACAATGAACATATGTATTTTTAAGAATAAAAATCTTAAATGTATGAGATTACTTTTTTACAATTAATTTTTTTTTTTTTTTTTTTAGAGATAGGGTGTTGCTCTGCCATCCAGGATGGAGTGCAGTGGGGTGATCATGGCTCACCATAACCTCGAACTCCTGGCCTCAAGCCATCCTCCCACTTCAGCCTCCCAAAGTGCTGGGATTACAGGTGTCAGCCACCATGCCTGGCCTCATCCATCTTTTAATGTATTGATTATACATCAAAGAGAGTTTTCAAATGTATGCAACTCTAAAGGGTCTCAAATATTGCTAGAAATTTACAAAAGGGGAAGCACGTGATAGGCATTGTGAAGCTAAACTTGAGAATCTTCTTGCACACAAGTTGATCCAGATCTTATGGCTTTTAAAAGCAAATAAAATAACCCAATTGCACAGATTTATCCACTATATTTACATTTATTTCTGTAAGGCATCAGATAGATTTGTGCAAATTACCTATTGGAAATACAGTCATGCACCACATAACATTGTTTCCGTCAATAACGAACTGCATATACGACGGCGATCCCATAAGATTGTAATACTGTATTTTTAATGTACCTTTTCAATGTTCAGATATGTTTTATTAGATATGCTTTATTAGGTCTTCAAACACTTTTGCTGCCCAGTGGAAACCTTTTGGTTCTACAGAGAATCTCTCATGTTGGCAGCCTTAAAGGTTGGTCACGTCTATCAATAGTACTGACAACTTTGTTCTGTAAATACCTGCTTTCTCCTGAAGCAGCATTTTAGGGAAAAGTTCTTATGCTCCTCTTTTCATATTCTTACTTTGACCCTAAGAGAAGGCAATGTACTTTCTCTGTATAGGGCAGTGCCAAAGAGGGAATGCCTACCCCTCTAACCCCTGATTTCTCCTCCCCATGGGAAGAGGTCTGGCTGGTCAGAAAGGACAGTTACCAGGCCACCCTCTCTATCGGTGGATCTGGCAGGCTGAGCACCACTAAACCCTGATGCATGGGCTCTCGCTCTCACAGCAACAGGGTGACTGATCTCTCACAGTGAGTAGGGCCTGCCCCTGCCAGAGCAGCCAGGACTATATTTTCCTCCCCGATATGTGCCCAACCAGGGATGTGCTCCCGGGCCTATTGTCTTTTACTGGGATGGGTGGTAAGGGGCCCCAGCCAACAAAGTGGTCATTACCAGAAAGCCCTAGTGTCAGTCCATCTTCTCTCTATTTTATCAACCTGCGTCAGGTATGAGGGAAGTAAAAGTGTACATGCACAAAATCTCATCCCAAACTCCCCCGAAAGAATCAAAATATGCACCAAATACTCATATTGGCTTCACATGTGTAAATAGTTCCACTATGCCGGACTTTGCCCAATTAAGGCATTATGCATAGAGATTCACATGAAAAACTATTAGGACTTGTTTCTAACACAGTGGATGCCTTCCTTTCCCGGGCTGATGAGAGTAAGTAAGTGTCTCTTCTTTAGTTTACCTTCAGAGAGGAGGATAAACTTACTAATATGTATATAGCTCTAAGATTTTGAAGAATAATTGCATGAGAAAAGACTTTTAAAGAAAGGATTTGTTTGTTTACTTTATCCCTTCATCTGCTTACAGGATAACAATCTCTGTTTATGACAGAGAGCTCTAGTGATCCTCAGTTAGGGTTGCCAGATGAAGGGGAGGGGGAAGAGAAACAAACTGAGACGACCAGCTAAATTTGAATTTCATATAAGAAACAATTTTTAGTATAAGTATATTCCATGCAATATTTGGTGGAACATACTTATTCTGTGGGAAATACTCAAAGTAAAAATATTTGCATTTATCTGAAATTCAAATGTAACCTTGTATTTCATTTTCTAAGATTGCATATAGACAACTCTATCTGTAGTAGAAGATATTCATCATAAAAGCCAAAGGTTTTTCAAAAGCCCAGATGTTTATTAAATATTTTTTTTATCACCAGGCAATTAGTAATATTTTTTTCCTTCTTTTCTTCCTTTCCTTAACAAATATTTAGTAAGCATCTACTACATGTCAGACACTGTTTTATATGCTGGAATAATGAGCAAGTCAAAAAATAAACAAACAATTCCTAAAAGAAGATGAAGAAAAAAACAGACAAGGTGATAAAGAATGTCTGGATGCGGTGAGCTACCTTAATGCCAATGTCAGGGGAGCTCCTCCTGAAGGGGTAATATTTTAGCTAACTCCTAAAGGTGCAGATGTAAGGCTTCACAGAAATATATTGTAGGTAGAGGAATCATAAAAATCCTAAGATGATATGATAGTCTCCTGTGGCTGCAGAAAGAAATTATCACAAACTTGGTGGTTTAAAACAACAGAAATTCATTCCATCCTTGTTCTGGAGGCCAGAAGTTGGAAATCAAGGTGTTTGCAGGGCCACACTTTCTCCAGTCTCTAGGGGAGAATTCATTCCTTGCCTCTCTCAGCTTCTGGTGACACCAGCATTTCTTGGCTAGTGGCCGCATCACTCCAATTTTCAAAGCCAGCATTTTCAAATCTTCTCCTCTGTGTGTCCAGCTAGTCTCCCTCTGCCTCTCTCTTATAGGGATACTTGTGATGGCATTTAGGGACCACCAGATAATTCAGGATGATCTATCTCCCCATCTCAAGATGCTTCATGTCATCACACTGCAAAGACTTTTTTTGCCATATAACAGTCACAGGTTCCAGGGATTAGAACATGGATATATTTGCCGGGGAGAGGAGTGGGTTTTTTCAGCCTACCACAGATGGGAAGGAGCTGGACGTTTTCCACACGTGTGTGTGGCTGCAGCAGCAGGCACCAAGGGAGAAGTGAAGGCCACGAGGGCTGGAGGCAGACAGGGCCAAGCTAAGGAGTCTAGATTTTATTTTAGTGTCAATGGGAAACCAGTGAGATTTCAGACAGGAAGTGGCCTGATTTACAATTTTAAAAGCATTTCTCTGGTCACTGTGTAGGGGCTGGACAGTCATAGGGACAAGAGCAAAAGGAAATAGGAAACTGTTAGGTGGTATGGGCTTCTACCAGAGAAGGGCAGGCTAGAAGTATTGGTAGCTTAGATTCAGGGGGTGTGAGGGGAGGGAGAGACATAAATGGGCAGAAGAGATAGATTTTGGAGATAGAGCCATGAGGACTTGCTGATGGATTAGATAAGGGAGTGAAAAAGGAGAGTGTTGTGGAATTCAAGGTTGGAAACCTTTTAATCTTGTAGTCAGACTGATCCACCTGACCACTCATCTTGGAAAAGAATGGCTATTTTTTTCAAGCCCTAATGCTGGGCTGTGTGTCCTTCATTTATAATTTGATTTTTATTCATCAGATACAATAAATGCTAAAAAGAAGCCAAATATTGAGATATGCTGCAATTAGATAAGACTCTCTAGTCTGAGGGAGGGGATTTCACACAAAGTCAAGGAAGGAGTGGGTTCTGCCTTGTCCTACAATGCAGTTTATAAAGTTACCATGCTCTTCAGGACGGAAATATTCTTTTCCTTGCATTCAAAATCGAGTGTTAACAAAGGCATCACACTTCAGAGCAAGGTTAAAAACAACAAAAGCAGCACTGTTACAGTGACTGATGATAACTTGATGCGCACCTGTTAATGCCGTAAACCTCTCACAGCCTGGGTCAGGTTTACTTGGCACGTAGCATCTTTCATGTCCAGTATTAAGAATGGCTCAGCAGCCAGGAAATCCTTCATACACTGATGTTCTCCAGCACATGGTGTTCATCAATAAAGAATGGATGGTAATAAATCAATTGCTATGTTGCAAGTTGGGCACAGATAAGAGTAATGGAGAAAACTCTGTTAGGAAGGTGCAGGAGGTAGGTCCTACTGTGAGTTCTGTCACCCATGACCCATGTAAATTTCTGTGAGTCGTGTGACCCCTGGTCCTCAGTTTTCTAGCTGTAAGGGGTAAGAGTCATTGAGAAGATCAAAGGAGATGATGAATGTGCCAGCACTTTGGAAACAATAAAGACCTAACAATCAAGTTGTCATTGTTATCTTATACATTTTATTATAGCTGCATCCTCCATAGTGCCTTACACTTGAAATAGGCTCAATAATTTTTTACCAAGTTTAATTAACTAAGTATAACCAACATGGCCAGAAAACAGGCAGATGTTTTTGGCAAGTGCTAATAGATTGATAATTGGAGATTTGTATATGGTTCTCTGATTTATATTTAGATGTCCTTTATCAGGGAAAGAAAATGAGGCTGGGTGGACTGGCTCATACCTGTAATCCTAATGTTTTGGGAGGCTGAGGTAGGAGGATCACTTGAGGGCAGGAGTTTGAGACTAGGTTGGACAACATAACGAGACCCCATCTCCACAAAAAAAAAAACTTTTAAAAATTAGCTGTGTCCAGGCACAGTGGCTCATGCCAGTAATCCCAGCACTTTGGGAGGCCAAAGTGGAAGGATTGCTTGAGCCCAGGAGTTCAAGACCAGCCTGGACAACATAGCAAGACCCCCATCTCTACAAAAATTTTTTTAAAAAATTAGCTAGGTGTGGTGGTGCACATCTGTAATAACAGCTACTCAGGAGGCTGAAGTGGGAGGATCACTTGAGCCCAGGAGAGACAGGCTGCAGTAGGCCATGCTCACCATCCTCATGGCCACTGTACTGTAACCTGGGTGACGGAGCGAAAGCTTATCTCAAACAATAAATAAATAAATAGATGGGTGTGGTGATGAGTGTCTATAGTCCTAGCTACTCCGGGAGCTGAGTCTGGAGGATCACTTGAGCCCAGGAATTCAAGGCTGCAGTGAGCTATGATTGCACCACTACACTCCAGCCTTGATGACAGAGCAAGACTCTATTTCAAAAGGAAAAAAATACGTGTTGCAGAAGGACACCTCCACCTCACCTCAGTCTGACACAAAGGATTTTGGCCTAAACCATGCTGTACCAGGGTCATGAAACCTCAAATATGTTACAGACAACTTTATTAAAATAACAGATTATTAACAATGGACACTCACAGCCTTGCATTAGAGCTTGTGATAAATAGTCATTATTTCCAAAAGCAAGTTATTGGGTGCTCTGTCTGACTGAAAGAATGAAATGTTTCATATGGTTCTTGAATATTTTCTTTATGTAAAATAACTTATTATTTGAAGTTCTATCAACTGGATTTGAGGGGATAATTGTGGCCTACTGGATCCAGCCATTAGCCATGTCTGTGGCTACCCTGAGATTCCATCAGTTTGATGTAGGAGAGAAAATAGTGAAATTTGATGTCCTCTCACACACTGCATTGTCTAAGGACAATGAAACACAAACGATACATTATAAATGCAATTCGATTTTCTTCACAATCTATCTCATCAGCTAAGATTGTTTACCAAAAAAGTTAGATTTATAAACCAATATTCTAAAAGATGACATCTAAATTCACTAATTCATGAATAAGTTACTTTCCAAATATCACCCAATTTTGTCTGAGTTACTGTCACTTTTTTATTCATTTACTTTCAAAAGTCCAACCTCTATCTTCCTTTTTGTTTTTATATGATCTTTCATTTTGATAGAAAAGATTAAATGTCATACTTAATTTAAAATCAATATTTTCTGAGGCTGTGTTGCAGACAGATCTGGATCTGGACTTGTAGAACAGTATTTAACCATACAGCCTCCCTTCAAATATGCATCTTTGAAAACAATTTATCACAACTATGGCTATAATAACAGTTCTGTTAGTGTCTATGAATATTATATGTCAAAATCCATCAATTTTATTAGCCAAGCCAGGATAGAATGTTATTGAAAAACTGGTAAAGATATTTGTAATTTGTAATAATTGGAACTGGTAGAAATGGCAAAGCTCTGATTCAGGTTGGTCTTCATGTAATAATATAAAGTAGGGTCATCTTGTCTATTTCCATAATATCAAGGGTAGCTGGACATTATCCAACGTCCTTTGTACTTATTTTAGGAGCAAGGTAGATCATGAAGTACAAGAGAAGAGTGGTGACCAGCAGCTTTTAAAAAATTCTGTAAAATAGCCTGACTTTAAGGGAAAGTGCCCAGCCTGGTTCACAAACATCACATTCTACTTGATAAACCACTATAGATAAAAATATATCTACATTTGGAATGAAACACTTATTTATCTACATATTCCCAGGCGACCGGAGAAAACCAGAAAGGTCTTCCTGATAGCCACCTACTATATAAAGAAATATAGCCTTACTTTTACACTTTATATAGTCACCCACTATGTAAAGAAATGTAGCCTTACTTTTACACTTTTGATAAGAATTCATGTTGGAGAGAAAACTGTTAAGCATTTGCTACAGCTGGCCAGCCCTGTGTGGAGCTCTCATAGAGTGTTTTCTGATAGGTGTGGTATCCACAAAGTCTGAGTCTATAGGTCTGTACACTCGGAGCCATGTCCTTCACCTCACTCATAGATGGGTGTGACTGGAGATCATTATCTCTGATCTTATGAGTCAGTTCAGGTGTTCCAGGGGTAGAATGAAAGAGATGTGCTATGGTTTGCATGTTTATGTCCACTCCAAAATTCATAGGTTGAAACCTAATCCCCAATGTGATATGTTGGGCAATGGGACATTTAAGAGGTAATTAAGTCATGAGGACAGAGCCTTCATGAAGGGATTAATGCAATTATAAATAGGATTCACAGAAGTGAGTATATTCTCTTTTTGCCCTTCTGCCTTTTTCCATGTGTTGATGCAGCAAGAAGGCCCTTCCAGATTCCAGCACCTTGATTTTGGACTTCCCAGCCTCCAGAACCATGAGCCAATAAATTTCTATTCATTATAAATTACCCAGGCTCAGGTATTCTGTTATAGAAACACAAATGGACTCAGACAATGTACTTTTCCAAAAGTTCTCATTTTTCAAAAGCTCAGCCTCTTATTTAAAGCAACATCTTCCCAAGAGTAAACAGCATTTCCCTTACAAATGCTGGGATGCTACTTTTAAACTTCCATTTGTCTCAAAAATCTTCAAACCCCAGAACTAGCCCACCCACACCTCTTCCAGACAGATTCTCTTCCTCATCTTTAAGTCTTCAATTAGGTAGGGAAGATTCTCCATTAAGCCAGTGCTTCTCAAACAGCAGTGAGCATCCAAATCACCTGGACAGCCAAGATCCCACCATCAGAGATCCGGATTCATTAGGTCTGGACTTGGGCCTGAAAATGTACATTTCCATCAAGCCCACAAATCAGACTTTCAGTAGCACTCCTTTAAGTCACAGTAAGAGCATGTGAATTGCCAAGCTTTGAATTTCCATGCCCTCAGCCGCTGTTTACTTTGCTACAGCAGAGGAGCCTTTGCTGATCCACAATGATTTTCACCTCTCCTGGGTACTCATCATCTTACTTGCCATGATGCTCCCACTGTTCATCACCCCAATTGAATTTTATAGCTCTATCTGCCACTAATGAATGGAAGTCTTGTTCAAACTTTGAAAGTTGTCGTATTAAGCCATACTTATGTTGCTATAAATGAATACCTGAGACTGGGTAATTTGTAAAGAAAAGAGGTTTTATTGGCTCACAGTTCTGCAGGCTGCACAAGCATGGTGCCAGGATCTGCTTCACTTCTGGATAGGCCTCAGGGAGCTCATGGCAAAAGGTAAAGCAGGAGCAGGCACATCACATGGCCAGAGCAGGAGCAAGAGAGAGAGAGGGTGGGGAGGTGCAACACACTTTTAAACAACCAGATCTCATGAGAACTCACTATTATGAGGACAGCACCAAGGCATGAGGAATCTGCGCCCATGACCCAAACACCTCCCAGCAGGCCCCACCTCCAGCATTGGGAATTACATTTCAATATAAGAATTGGGCAGGACAAATATCCCAACCACATCAGTTGGATTCTTGAATTGCCCTCATTTCTCAAGCCCCCCACGGGGCTGTATGAGCAGCATTCTCCACCAGTTATATCCCTAGAGGGGCAAATATCCTTTAGCTGCAGCTAGACTCAAGCGTGATCACCTTGCCAAAACTTCCACCTATACCATTATTTCCTGCTTTACCCATAACTTTGGCAGAATGGGCACTGGGCTCCATGACTCCTCCCACCACAATTGGTTGGGTAAGAAGTGAACATTTGACTCAAAGAGAGGGAGATCCACAGAATAATCTGGGCCAATCAGATCTCTTCCTTCTATTTTTGAACAAAGAAACAGAAGAAATTTCAGATACATGTTAGGCAATGAGCAAATAGGTTATAGAAATCAGCTGAGGTAGCCATGCTGGTCAATGTGCAAGATAAGTAACAGCAGAAGTAGAGGGAGGTGGTTAGAGAGATGGATCAGATAGTGAGGCTCCCAGTGGCCATGAAAATACTAGAATTTGACACATGAGCTGCTGTGCCCAGCCTATATGTGGTTTTTCTTATAACAACTTAGGGTATTTACAAACTAAGGTACTTAGAATATTCAAAAAATTAGGCAATGGCAGTGACATTTATTACAATCATTGCCTGCCATCCTTTAAATCTTAGGAATCAGGCAGCCCAGAAACTTTTCTTCTTTATCACAGACAGGAAGGGAAATTTTGTAAAAAGTACATTTTAAAAATCCTTAAGAAAACAAGGACAAAGGGAATTAAGTATACATTTTCAGTGGGGTGATCCAGAAGATATGTCATCCCCACTCTGCTCATTGTAAATTGTCCTAATCTTCTGGATTTCAGAAAGGAGGTATTTATGTGGAATAGGCTACAAAAAGACCCTCTATATAGTCAGAGCAAACAGATAATTAATGCAATTGCTAGCATCTTATATACTAAGAGTCACAAAGTCAAATGCCTTGAGGGGCCAGGCAGGTAATGTAGATATGTGAAGGTCCATATAGGACTCTGGCACGCTGGAAAGTGTGTTTCCTGTTTAAGGGCTCAGGGAACCCAGAGTGTCCTTTTTTTCAATTAAAGGTATAGATGCTAATGTGTAGCCTCTTAATCTTTAAGTGTTGCAAAATATTTTTTTAAAAAGCAACAACTTTAAGCCTTTTGCAGGGTAAACAAGAGTATTGTGCAGATCAAATATATGCCATAGCCACCACGACTGTCTAGCTGCAACATCTGATCTAGTTAATTGCATCAATTCATCTGACCAAATTTTTGCATTGCTGAAAATATGCCCTAGAGAGGGAAAAGTGAAGTAGAAAGTAGAGAATCATGTTATTAAAAATATATATTTTTAAAAATGCACTCAGTCTTTTGAAATGATATAAAGCAAAAAGCTTTGACATCTCCTGTTAGGATAGTAGAGTCTTCTTGACAGGGAATTGTCGGCTCTGTTCTGTGGCACTTTAGTTATGTTAAGTTACTCAGTTTACATCCTCTGCCTTTCTTAAAATTTGAAATCTGGGCATTCTTTCTAGAGTATGAAGAGCTCAAGTCTAATTTTAACTAATCCAGTGTATAAATGCTTAGTTCTTTAGGATCATTTATTAAGAATACACATCTGGACATTAACATTGTGTCATGTCATTATAATTAAATTTTTACAAAGAATGATTAGAAGAAAAACAAGTCAAAATTTCTCTTTCTATATAAAACAGAAAAAGAACTTTACACAGACCACCTTTCCTCATGTTCCCTGTGGAGTCAGTCATAAAACATGTCATCAGCCACCGAGAGCAATTTTCAGATGATTCTGAGAAGAGAAAAACCTCCATATATTTATGCTTTTTCAACATCTATTTCCTTCATGTTTCAAATCATGTCAGATATCTTATTGCCGTGACACACAACGCCCAGTAGAGACAGTCTGGTATGGCTCCCATCACTTCTGATAACACGTCACTCAGAGCAATTATGTATCAACTTCGAGCATTTTTTAAAAAACAGCCTCAGGAAAACCATTTCTGTTTTTCCAACTCGGTCTTTAAGTTGAAAATATTGTCTATATCCTTAACCAAGACTAGAATTGATTCACTCACACAACACATATTTATTGAAGCCTCTCGTGTGTATTAAAGCACTCTGTTAGAAATTAGGAACATACGATGAGTCACTTGGACACAATTCTGCCTTCATGGATCCCTGGCAACAGAAGTTAATCACAAAATGAGCATATTATCACAAACCTTGAAGAGTATACTGAAGGAGGATCATGAAATGCAATGACAGCCTAAAACAGGGTCTAAGACATAATGTGGTCTGGGGATTAAAGGGAAGACTTCCCTGAGGAAGCTGAGAGTTCCAGAGCAGTTAGGTACCACTATGGGGAAGAGGAAGTGGGGAAGGAAGTTCCACTTAGAGATGATTGCACATGTAAAGGCCCAGGGAGGAAGACAGCACATTTCAAGAACTGAAAGCAAGCTAGTGTGGCTGCAGTTCACAAACAAAAGAGGGTTCAAGATGAAGTCCAACAGGTAGGTAGGGACCAGATCATTTAGGACCTTCTAGGAAGAGCAATAGGTAAATATTGAGGGATTAAGGAATGAAGAGTGATGTCTTCATATTTGTATTTTTAAAGCCTCTCTCATCTGGTGAAGAAGACTGGATTCAAGGAGACTGTTAAAAGGTATATTAATCATTGTTTTTCTATGTTTTCACATTTGGGGCTTTGTTGACCCTGGGGGGACTGTCCCTCCCAAGGCTATCTAATTTCTAGAGATAGTAAAGAACTTTCCTGCAAGTACACCTTTCATATGTAAAACAATCACCGAATGCTCATAATGCCCAACCAGCTCCTCTCTCTAGCTCTTTGACTCTGGGCCCCCATCCACCTGTCCCCATCACCCCACAGCCAGGCACCAGAAAACTCGGAATAGGTGCTATGCCCCAGAGCCTGCCAAGATTATTCACACTAGCCAATCCTTATTCTGCCTCACCCATTTCTTCCCACAGTCACTACAACAGTCTCTTGCCCACACCTTCCCCTCACTTCCTCTTCCTCCTGACCAACCCTGGTGTTTCCCCGTGGGATGCCCCTTCATGGCATGCCAAGCCTCCTGTTTCTAGGGACCTGTGAATGTCAGCGTCTTCCTTTATGACAGTCATTTCTATGTCTGCATGTCCTACCACACCTGATTCAAACAAATCCTAGGTACATTTTAAAACACAAGACCACTGCAGTAAGCCAGGTGACTTCTGATGGTGGCTTAGAACAGTATGGTCACAGTGAAGCAGAATAAAAGTACACAATAAAGAAGAAATGAGTTGGATAATAAAGTGAGGAAGAGAGAGGTGTCAGAATAATTCCTGGACTTATGCTCTGTTCAATTAATTGGATGATGGTGTCATGTACCAAGACAGGAAATCCAGAAAGGGGACCAAGTTTGGGAGGAGGACGATGAGTAAAATATGCTTTTGAGACAATCAAATGTAAATATTACAATAGTCAGTTGGATTTAAGCTCCTATTCAAAGAAAGGAGTCCTCACCATCCTTGCCCAGCTATTCAAAGATGAGGACTCCACGGCAGAACTATTTATAGGCTACGATTTTTTTCCCTCTAATATATCACATTTCTGGTTGATGTAAATGACACTTTAAAATGAGAAACATACTATATTTATATCTTACTGGTTGTGAAAAATTAACTTTCATATGCTCCAGATGCTATTTGATACACATCTGTCTGCCTACGCTCCATGTCAAACTAAAATCCATTCTCATAGTGAAATGTTCTCCGAACTTGAGCCAAATTGCCTTAAAGTACCCTTCATTCTATAAACTATAAGGATAGTACTTCCTTTAATGTGACAAGCAATCACATTGTCAGGTTTCCCTGATTCACCCTAATAATTGCACTTACTTGAATCACACTGCAACACAAGTTGTTTTCAGATTGATCTTTAAATTCATAGGATGAAGAAGATAACAGTTATGGGGAAAATTCCAACTTTGCCATTCTTATTCTTGTAATTGGCCAGTCTTTTCATAGTTTCAGGATAAAGATAGGGAGACCAACAGGGTGGCACAGATCTTTTCCCTCTCTCTTGCACTTCAAACTACAGAGGCGCCAAAATAATGACTCCGCTACTATTGTTATTAGCAAGGAGGTTTGAAGATTGTTTTCTCTCTTTATCTGTGTTTTGAAAAGGCTTAACGAAAGTAACTTCTGAAGTCACTGTTGTCTAGCCCAATTTTGCCTAAGGGGCTGAGGAAAAGAAAGACATATACATATTTTCAGAAAGAGGCAAGACTGTTTCATGATAACAAGTCATATTTAGGATTCTGATCTGAAATTGTGTGAGAAGTCCAAACTGCCTACAAACAGCAGCTGTGATTAAAGAAACATAGCTGTCTAAATCTGGCAAGATAAGTAAGAAAATAACCCAGTGTTTATTGTTTCCTAACCGGATACAAGCAGACAAATGCAACTGGTGGTCACATCCATGATACGTTATAGACCGCAGTGAGATCTTCTGACAGCTTTGGGGAAGGCTGTATAGTCAGAACAAGCCTCACATCTAATCCACAACAGAGAAAGCAGAAGGGAAGAATTCCATGCTCACTTTTTCTTCTTTCCCACTTGCTATGGAAATAAAGGGGAATATCTATAATATAGTGTCATATTACTTATTAATGACAATAATAATTAACCTGTTAGAACTCTTACAGTGTATTGGGCACTGTACCATGGACCTTACTCAAATTATCTCCTTTAATCTTCATTATGACCCAATAAGGTAATTGTTTCCATTATCCTCATAAAAGAAAAATAATTACCATGTACACCAAAATATAAGGTGGGGGAGATTATTTTCCCAAAATTATCCATCAGAAAAAAACTGCTTCATATTCAATTCTTCAGAAAATCCTCCAAATATTATAGGGCACTGTTTTAGTTACTAAATTTTGAATGTCAGAATAACTTGAGAAAGATATATTTCCCTAAAATGACCATAATTGGTGCTAGCTTGAATGCTCATAATCTGGTAGAATTTGTGTTTTTTAAAAAAGAGACAAAGAAGATTATCTTTAACACAGATAATTATTTCTGAGAGGCAACAGAAAATGCTCATGATGCAAATCTTTTTGAATTACTCTAAGAGGTCAGAATAAACATAATGAATGTTCACCTAATGAATTTTAAAATAGTTTTTTAAGGTTATGTAAATGTTTTTTTTGGGGGTGGGATAAAATTTCTAGTGACAGTATCAAACACAGATTCAAATAGTTTGGATTCTCATGCAACTTAAATGGATATCAGGATATGCCCTAAAACACTGCATGTGGCAGGTCAGAAAGTGGCCCCCAAAATGACGGAGACACTGATGTCAGAGTTGTTCAGAAAGGATTTGAATCAAAGTATTTCATGAAGATTAAGACTGGGGGCTGGGGGAAGCAATACTTCTAAATTCATGTTATTTCACATGTATTTTTTTTTTTTACTGTAACTAATTGTGTAAATGTTACAAATATACCTTTCTGGTTTTTAACAGATCAATGGAGTGTGGTACAGTAGACAGAGTAAGCTAGAAGGAAGTAGGCAAGTTGAGTAAGAAGATAGGAATGAGCTTTTAAAAGCTCAGCGTAGAGATCCAACTGTGTTCCACTCAGTAACACTTTATGGAATTCCTCTGATGTGCAAGGCACTGGAGTAGGCCTACACAGCATACCTACATGAATATTCATGGCATTGCTATCCACTCAGTCCCCTAAGTTAGAAACCTTGCAGATGTAGTAATAATAAAAATACCAATAACATACTTGATGCAAGATACCATTCTAAGTGCTTTTTATTTTTAATATTATTTAATTTTCAAAACAACCCTATGATGTATGAACAATTATTGTTATTATTCCCATTTTACAAATGAAGAAACTGAGGTTAAGTAACTTATCAAAGGCTACAAAGTTAGTAAATGGCCATTTTAGGAGTCAAAACAGGGAATCTGGTGCTTAAGTCTATGCTCTCACTCATTAGGTTACACTGCCTGTCTTCATTATCTTCCTCTCCTTTCCCTCCTCCCTATAGTTGATCTGTTCCCACATTTTGCAGAGGAGAGCCACACCTCCGTGAGTTCCAGCTAACACATTTATAAAATGGCAAATAGGAGTGAAAATAACTGGAGTATTAATTCTTATCTTTTCAAAGAATTCAAATTCCTTTCAATATCTGATGAAAGTTACAGACCCGCTCCAGACAGTCTCAAATTTTACACATAACTTTAGGAAATTCATAGCCAATCCCAAAATCCCAGGACACAGAGTCTTAAACCAGACAAATGTGAATACAATTGATGGATGCTCCCAGTTGAGGACTAGATTTTGCGCAACTGTGGCCATAAAGATTGATGACTTCCCCTGGAGGAAAGAACGTGATGAGCTTTGTATAGACCAGCACGGAACGCCAGATAAATCCCTGAATGAGGCAGAGACAATCCAACACAGGAGGAAAGAGAATGAGACAGAATCAGTACAATGTAAAAGAGAATCTGAGCAACACCAAGACCAACATGACTGTAGTATTTGTGGCCCACACTATAGTTATAAATTAGATCATTTATGATTGGCTGCCAGTGAAGCAAGATTGCAAAAAAGCACTTACTCCCTCCTCTGACCCCAACTCTGGACATGCGACAAAAGCAAGAGACTAGTTAATGGTCCCCTAAAGTGGGAAATCTTTAGGGAGACAGACATAGTTGAGTTCCAGTTTGGGGAAGAAATGTTAGCCTTGCACAGGGGAGAGCCAGATGCAGAGATGATTGTAGTTTGGGGGAAGTTTGACATTTTCTATTTGTATTTTTTTCTATGCCTCACGTTTCCATAGGCCTGTCTTATGACCATGGTGGGAGAGACAGGCAGCAGCATCAACTTTAGCCAGAGGATAGAGTAAGGCTAGGGAAGTATTAGATCCTAGTTAAGGTGAGTGACAACAGGTGCATGTGGTCTAGCTGGCCTTGAGCACATTCTCCTCTCCCTATCCTGTTATAGGCTGGGTAATTACAACAGACAGAGGTAGCCTTGAAAATGAGCATTGGCAGGATTTTACTGAGAGGTTCTGGGTATATGTGTGTGTAGAGGCAGGTAAATGGGAATGATTGCAATACCAGAGGCTCTACATCGTAATTCCTGTTTTTTTCCCCATACATTTAGGTGAATATAAGCTGAGGCCTGTGCTTTTTGCCTGTCCCTCAAGTACATGTTATCAGCCAAAGTAGCTGATATATCACAGTGAATGTTAATTCCCAGGAGGAAAAAATAAGACGCCTGAGAAGCATGAGCATTGTAAAATAAAAGCCAAAAATCAACACTTTATATAAGAGAAAGCAGAATTAATTAACCAGTGTGATATTGTGAAAAAATATTTGGTCTTCCTTCCCATTCCCTGACATACAACTCCTAAAATCCTTGAAGTCTCTAAAGTGCTATCTTTTTATATGCTAATGTTGACTCATAGCTTCAGAATGGATCTGGTTACCGAAAAGGAAGAGCAAAGCATGATTAGAGGGTTGGGACTTTCAGCACCATCCCCTAAAGTGGGAGATGAGAGAGGCTGAAGGTCAAGTTGATTGCCAGTGGCCAAGGTTTAATCATTCATGCCTGCATAATGAAGACTCCACAAAAACCCAAGAGGACAGAGTTCAGAAAGCTTCCAGATAGCTGAACACGTAGAGGTTCCTGGAGGGTGGCGTGGCCAGGAAGGGCATGGAAGCTCCTCACTCCTGCCCATACTTTGCCCTATGCCTCTCTTCATTTGTATCCTTTGTAATATCCTTTATAATAAACTGGTAAACATAAGTAAGTGTTTTCCTGAGTTCTGTGAGCCACTTGAGCAAATTAATCGAACCCAAAGAAGGGGGTCATGGGAACCCCAACTTGAACCTGGTCGATCAGAAGCTGTGTAGGCCTGGACTTGCAACTTGCATCTGGGGGTGGGAAGGGGCAGTCTTGGGGACTGAGCCCTCACCCTCTAAGTTCTGATGCTATCTCCAGGTATAGTGTTGGAATTGAATTTGAGGATTCTCAGCTCTTGTCCACTGCTTGGTGTGTGGAAGAAAACCCCCACATTCGGTCCTAGAAGTTTTCTTCTATATTGATGATTGTTGTGGTGTGACAGCAGAGGAAAAACATGATTTAAGAGTTTTCCCCTAAATAACCAGATAGAACAAGAATTTAAAACATGTAAAATAAAATTATTAAAGAGATAAAGGAGACATTTAGAAACATGAAACAGAAAAAGCAATTTGAAGGAAGGCCAGTTGGAGACAATTGGATATATTTTTTTTAATTGTTGAAATAGGCCGGGCATGGTGGCTCATGTCTATAATCCCAGCACTTTGGGAGACCGAGGTGGGCAGATCATTGGAGGTCAGGAGTTCGTGACCAGCCTGACAAATATGGTGAGACCCTGTTTCTACTAAAAACGGAAAAATTAGCTGGGCATGGTGGTGGGGGCCTGTAATCCCAGCTACTCGGGAGGCTGAGGCAGGAGAATTGCTTGAACCCAGGAGTTGGAGGTTGCAGTAAGCTGAGATTGCACCACTGCACTCCAGCCTGGGTGGACTCTGTCTCAAAAAAAAAAAATTTTTTTTGTTGAAATAAAGAAGTCAATCAATAAATTGTATAGCAGAATAGATAGAACCAAAGAAAAAAATGGTAAACTGAAAAATCGGTTAAAGAACTCTATGGAAAAGTATCAGAAAGGACTAAAGAGAGAAAACATAAAGATAAATTTTAAAAATACGGAGGGATCTTAAAATGTTAAGATCTATATAATAGAAGTTCCAGAAGGAGATAAAAGTGATCAGGTTTGGGAGAACAGAGCAGGAAAGGTTTGAAGAAATAATAATCAAGATGTAAGACCCCAAATTTAAAGGAATCACAGAGACTAGAACTCACGTAAAACAAAAGAAAAAATTACAACAAAATTCATGATAGTAAAATTTGAGAATATCAAAAACAAAGAAAAATTCTAAAGCTCTCCCAGTGAGAAAAGCAAATACTTGCAGAGGAATGAGAATCAAATTAGTATTAAACTTCTCAAAAACAACATTGAGTGTAAGAGGATAATGAAGTACTATTTTCAAAATTTTGATAAAATCAACATTTATTAAAGCAAAGATTTTATATCTAGCTAAACCCTTGTTTGAATATGAACCTACAATAAATTTATCCTCAAACATAATGAAAAAGGTTTATGGAAAGGGAGTTAAAAAATAGGTTAGCACATGAAAGTCTACTTTAAAAGCACCCTGAGGGGAAACAGTCCCAACAAGAAGATCAATAAATCCAGGAGAAAGCATCAAAATATAGGAAGAAATATTATTGATAGCTATCTTAGTTTGTTTTTTGTTGCTATAACACAGTACTACAAACTGAGTAATTTATAAAGCAAAGTTTATTTAAAACATAGTTGTGGAGACTGGGAAGTCCAAGGGCAAATAGGCACCAGCATCTGGTGAGGAGCCTAGTGTTGTATCACAACTTGGCAGAAGACATCATGTGGTGAGAAGGCAAGAGCAAGGGAGCCAGAGAGAGCTTGCTTTTATAACTAGCCTATTCCCATTTATAAAGGCAGAGCTGACAACCTATTCATGAATGCAGAGGGAGTACGTTTCAACACATGAACTTTTGGGGGACACATTCACACCATAGCATTCCACCTTCAGCCCCCAAAATTCGTGTTCTTCTCACATACAAAATACATTCACTCCATCCCAATAACCCCAAAGTCTTATCTCATTCCAGCACCAACTCAAAAGTCCAGAGTCTCATCTAAATCAGATATGGGTGAGACTCAAGGCATAATTCATTCTATGGCAAATTTCCTCCAGCTGTGAGGCTGTGAAATCAAAACAAGTTATCTACTTCATTGTCCCACCAAAATACAATGGTGGGACAGGCATAGGATAGACATTCCCATTCCAAAAGGGAGAAAGAGGTAAGAGAAAAGGGATTACTGATCCTAAGTAAGTCTTAAAATCAACAAAACAGCATTAAACCTTAAAGTTTCAGAATGATCTTTCATTCTATGTGCCACGTCCTGGACACACTGGAAGATTTATGTCCTAAAGCCTCAAGCAGCCCCGTCTGTACGGCTTTGCTGGGCTCATCCCATGCAACAGTTCTCATGGGTTAGAGTCTCATGCCTGCAGTTCTCCCAGGCTAGTGTGGAACATTGGTAACTACAGTTCTCGGGTCCTAGGGGTGGCTCTGCTTCTGGAGCTCCACTAGGTATTGTTCTAGTGGGGGTTATCCATGGCAGCACCAGCTCGGACTCACATTTCCACCCAGCATTGCCCTAGAAGGGGCTTTCTGCAGTGGCTCTAACTCCTGCAATAAGGCTGTGCCTGGGCTACCAGGCTGCTTGCAACATTCTTTGAAATCTGGAAAGAGGAAGCGATGCCCCCACAGCTCTTGCATTCTGCTTTATTTAAATCAGCAGTATTAGCACCTCATGAGTACCCCAAGGTTTACAATTTGTACCTTTTGGAGCGGTGGGTCAAGCCACACCTGGGCCCACTTGAGCCACAGCGGAGGTAGCTGAAAAGAACTGCTTCAGAATGCAGGGAGCAAAACCCAAGGTGGCCCTGAGCAAGGGCTTGTCCTCCAAAACCATTCTGTTCTCTAGAACCCTGGGCCTGTGTTAGGAGACACAGCCTTCAAGATCTCTGAAATGCCTTTGGAGTTTTTCTCTTGTTGTCCTGATGAACAGTCTCCGGCTTTGTTCTATTCACACTAATTTCTGTATCAATCAGTTGCTTGGTCACACCCTTGGTTTCCTCTGCTAAAAAGCCCTTTCATTGTCTACCATATAGCCAGGCTGCAAAATTTCCAAATATTTCCACTCTGCTTCCCTTTTAATTATAAATTATATCTTTAAATCATCTCTTTCCTCTTATTTTACTATAAGCAGTTAAAAGTAGCCATGCAGCAGCCTGAATGCTTTGATGTTTAAATATTTCTTCCAATATTTGTCAAACCTGTGAGCTCTAAAGCATGAAGAATGAAATCCAGGGCATCATAAGAGGATATGGTGGTGTGTGGTTAATTTTATGTGTCAACTTGGCTAAGCCACTAGATATTCCAGTTCATCACTCTTAAATTCCACTTTCCATAAAGTTTTCAGGCGCAGACACAGTTCAGCCAAGTTCTTTTCCACTTTATAACAAGGATGGCCTTTACTCCAATTTCCAGTACCTTATTTCTCAGTCCCATCTGAGACATAAGACCTCATCACAATGGCCTTAGTGTCCATAGTTCTATCAACATTCTGGTCACAATTACTTAAGTAATCTCTAAGAAGTTCCAGACTATCCTTAGTCTTCTTCCAAGCCCACATCAAAATCACTCTTAACATTTCATTCAAGCTAGTACAGACTTTTTCTAGCCTACTTCTCTGTATTAGTCTCTTTTCACACTGCTATAAAGATACTACCTGAGACTGAGTAATTTATGAAGAAAAGAGGTTTAATTGACTCACAGCTCCACACGGCTGGGGAAGCCTCAGGAAACTTACAATCATGGCAAAAGGCAAAGGGGAAGCAAGGCATGTGTTCCATGACGGTAGGCAAGAGAGAGGGAGCACGGGAAAAACTGCCACTTTTGAAACCATCAGATCTTGTGAGAAATCCCTCAATATCAGGAGAACAGCATGGGGGAAACTGCCCCCATGATCCAATCACCTCCCACCAGGTCCCTCCCTGGATACCTGGGGATTACAATTCAGATTACAATTTGAGATGAGATTTGAGGGGGAATACAGCCAAATCATATCATTCTGCCCCAATCCCTCCCAAATTACATGTACTTTTTACATTTCAAAACAAATCATGCCTTCCCAACAGTCCCCCAAAGACTTAACTCATTCCAGGATTAACTCAAAAGTCCAAGTCCAAAGTCTCATCTGAGACAAGGCAAGTCCCTTCTGCCTATGAGACTGTAAAAATCAAAAACAAGTTAGTTACTTTCAAGATACAATAGGGGTACAGGCATTGGTTAAATGTTCCCATTCCAAATGGGAGAAACAAAGGGGCTACAAGCCCCATGCAAGTCCAAAATCCAGCAGGGCAGTCATTAAATCTTAAAGCTCCAAAATAATCCCCTTTGACTCTATGTCTCACATCCAGGGCATGCTGATGCAAGGGGTGGGCTCCCATAGCTTTGGGCAGCTCCACCCCTGTGGCTTTGCAGGGTACAGTTCCTTTAGCTGCTTTTATGAGCTGGCATTGAGTGCCTGCTGGTTTTCCAGGTACACAATGCAAGCTGTTGATGGACCTACAATTCTGGGGTCTAGAGGATGGTGGCCCTCTTCTCACAGCTCCACTAGGCCATACCCCAGTAAGGACTTTGTGTTTGGGTTCCAACCCCACATTTCCCTTCAGTACTACACTAGCAGAGGTTCTCAATGTGGGCCCCACCCCTGTAGCAGATTTCTGCCTGGACAGCCAGGCATTTCCATACATCCTCTGAAATCTAGGTGAAGACTCCCAAAGCTCAACTCTTGTCTTCTGTGCACCCCGAGGCCCAAAACCACGTGGAAGCTGCCAAGGCTTTGGGCTTTCACCCTCTGAAGCAATGGCCCCAGCTGTACCTTGGCCCCTTTTAGCCATGGCTGGAGCTGGAGCAGCTGGGGTGCAGGGCACTAGTTGTCCCAAGACTGCAAAGAGCACTGTGGCCCTGGGCCTGGCCCACAAAACCATTTTTCCCTTTTAGGCCTCTGGGCCTGTGATGGGAGGGTCTGCAGTGAAGGTCTCTGACATGCCTTGAAGACATTTTCCTCATTGTCTTTGGTATTAACAGTCAGTTCCTCCTTGTTACTTATGCAAATTTCTGCAGGAGGCTTGAATTCCTCCCCCAAAAATGGGTTTTTCTTTTCTGCCACATGGTTAGGCTACAAATTTTCCAAACTTTTATGCTTTGCTTCCCCTTTAAACATAAGTCCCCATTTCAAACCATTTCTTTGTGAGCACATATAACTACATGCTTTCAGGAAAAACCAGGTCAGCTCTTGAATGCTTTGCTGCTTAGAAATTTCTTCCACCAGATACCCTAAATTATCTCTCTGAAGTTCAAAGTTCCATAGATCTCTAGGGTAGGGGCAAAATGCCACCAGTTTCTTTGCTAAAGCATAGCAAAAGTGATCTTTGCTATTGACTTATTGGGAACTAGTTCCCAATAAGTTCCTCATCTCCATCTGAGACCACCTCTGCCTGGACTTTATTGTCCATATCACTATCAGCATTTTTATCAAAACCATTAAACAAGTCTCTAGGAAGTTCCAAACTTTCCCTTCATCTTCCTGTCTCCTTTTGCACCCTCCAAACTGTTCTAACCTCTGCCCATTAGCCAGTTTCAAAGTTGCTTCCACATTTTCAGGTTGTCTTTATAGCAATACCCCACTATCCCAATACCAATTCTCTGTATTAGTACATTTTCACACTGCTATAAAGATACTATCCGAGACTGGGTAATTTATGAAGAAAAGAGGTTTAATTGACTCACAGCTCCACATGGCTGGCAAGGCCTCAAGAAACTTACAATCATGGTGGAAGGTGAAGGGGAAGCAAGGCACATTTTACATGATGGAAGGCGAGAGAGAGAGAGAGAGCATAGGAAAACTACCAATTTTAAAACCATCAGATCTCATGAGAAGCCCCTCACTATCATGACAACAGCATGGGGGAAACTGCCCCCATGATCCAATCACCTCCCATCAGGTTCCTCAGTGGACACATTGGGATTACAATTTGGATTACAACTCGAGATGAGATTTGGGTGGGGACACAGCCAAATCATATCATTCCCCAAATTCTTCTAGCATCTTCCCAGTTCCAAAGTTGCTTCCGCATTTCTGGGTATTGGTTATAGCAACAACTCCCTTCCTGTTACCAATTTTCTTTCTTAGTCCATTATCTGATGCTATATCAGAATACCACAGACTGAGCAAATTATAAAGAAAAAAAGTTTATTTAATTTCATGGTTCTGGAGGCTGAGAAGTCTAAGAGCATGGTGCCAGCATCTGGGGAGGGCCTTTGTGTTACATCATTATATGGTGGAAGGCATTCACATGATGAGAGGAAAAGAGCAAGAAAGCCAGAGAGACCTCACTTTTATAACAAAGCCACTCCCATGGTAATGAGTTCACTCCAGTGATAGCAACATTTCTCCATTCATGAGGGAAGACGACTTGTTAATCCATAAACCTATTCATAACAGCAGAAGGATTATGTTTCCAACACATAAAATTTGGGGAGACACATTCAAACCATAGTAATAGCTTTTAAACAATATAATTTGTCAAACCTATGAGCTCCAAAGTGTGACAAATGAAAGCCGGGGCAACATAAAAGGATCTGGTGATGTGTGGTTAATTTTACATGTCATCTTGGCTAAGACAGTAGCCAGATATTTGGTCAACAATCTGAATGTTGTTGTGAAGGCATTTTTTATGTAAAATTAGCATTCTAACCAGTAGACTTTAAGTAAAGCAGATTATCCTCCAGAATGTGGTGGGGGGCCTCATCTAATCAGTGGCCTTAAGAAAAAGACTGACCTCCCCCAAGGAAAGGGAATTCTGCTAGCAAAATGCCTTCAGACTCAAACTGCGACATCAACTCTTCCCTTGGTCTCCAGCCTACCATGCAGATTTTGGACTTGCCAGCCTCCACAATCACATGAGCCAATTCCCTTCCTTAAAAGTAATCTCTTTTTTCTCTCTTGCCATATACATACATATATGGGTATATTTGTTCTGTTTCTATATGTGTTCTATTTGTTCTGTTTCTCTGGAGAGCCCTGGCTGATAGAGGGTATGCTACAGGAAGCAATTAACATGTCTACTTATATTTATTTTTGAATCCCCATTCTAAAAACAAATTCTTCGTGAACCTTTACATGTATATAATCTATTACTATAGTGTATATAATGTAATTTAAAATTAAGTATATGTATATACTTGCTCAATTTTTAAAAACCTAATATGAGCACACAGCCAAAAAAGTTTGAAGATCACTAGTTGAAACAATGACAATGAATAAGTAATATATTCATAAAGTCCATAATGAAAAGTATAATTATAGTATACCAAAACTGAGGGGATGTCAGACAGAGAAGTAGAGGCCAATGCAAAGGAAGCAAGCTAAGCTACCTATCTTATTTTGAGGATAGGCACAGATATTGATAAGCTTAAGACATTGGTGGGGAAAACACATTCTTTATAAAAAATTATGTGCAATTCCTTCTGAAACACATAAAATTAAATATTTCAATTATTTTTTATTTATAAAATAAAAACTCCTTTGGGTATTGATATAGAAAGATACATGTAGATGCCCACAAATGAATTCCAATGTTAAACAGCAACCACTGAAGAGCTGCAAAATAGAGTGCATAAAACATTGGAGTGGGGGAAGAAAATGCATGAACTGGCCGGGCGCGGTGGCTCACGCTTGTAATCCCAGCACTTTGGGAGGCCGAGGCGGGCGGATCACGAGGTCAGGAGATCGAGACCATGATGAAACCCCGTCTCTACTAAAAATACAAAAAATTAGCCGGGTGTGGTGGCGGGCGCCTGTAGTCCCAGCTACTTGGGAGGCTGAGGCAGGAGAATGGCGTGAACCTGGGAGGCGGAGCTTGCAGTGAGCCGAGATTGCACCACTGCACTCCAGCCTGGGCAACAGAGTGAGACTCTGTCTCAAAAAAAAAAAAAAAGAAAAAGAAAATGCATGAACTTCGGTTTATATCTATTTTTATCTCATACATGTTAATTTCTATCTTTGTGTGTGTGTTACAATATAAAATAGAATAAATGCCTAATTTATTAATAAATACGTATATGTTTGAGGTGGGTATCTGTTTTTTTAATGTGGTGAATACTGCCCTGGAGAATAATGCATAAGCAGATGCTATTCTTATCTGAGTGTCTACTCGTTACACTTTGTTTCCTGTCAAACTCCTATTCATCCTTTATGTCAATGTAGCTCAGGATCCACCCTTTGTAACAGACCCTTTCCATGGAGTCTGGCCAGCAGGTACTGTCAATTCCCCTTCCCACTCACAGGGACAGGCTCCACCACACATTTGTGTTTGCCAAAGAATCTGAGTACCTTAGTTACTGGCGATTAGTCCAGAACCAGAATGAACTTGAACAGAGTTTGATTAACCAGATTCACCCTCTGAGAAATTTGGATTCAGAGATACTAATTAAATTCTGTTCATCAATAGACACAACAAAGACCTGTAAATTTGAAAACTATGAGGTAGGTACCTATCACTGGAACTAAGGAAAAGAATTTCATCTTTGCTTAGCCTTGTTAGGTGAGGCATTGCATTGCCAAGATTTATTTAGTCTGCAAAGATCTGTAGTGCTAGTAATTTTTTCTCCCAACTTTCAATTTTGAAAAATTTTAAACATACAAAAAGTTGAAAGAATACTACAAAGAATACCTGTATACCCTTTTATGTTTGCCACGTTTGCTTGCTTAATCCTACCACTTCTTCTTTCTATCTCCCCATAGACATGCACACACACACATAGACATACACACACACACACACACACACACACACACACATACATATCTTGAGCTGAAGTATCTCAAATTAGGTCTCAGACATCATGACACAATGATACATTATCCCTAAATACTTTGGCATTAGTATCCTAAGAATGAAATATTCTCCTTCATAACCCCATAATAACATTATCACAACAAAAATATTTAACAATTCAGTATTATCATCTAATATATATATAGTCCATCTTCAAATTTTCCTATTTGAGGCCAAAATGTCTTTCATAACTGTTTTTTTTTTTTCCTGATCCGGGATCTAATCAAGTTTTTAGCATTGCATTTTGTTGTTATTTTTTTTAGTTTGTTTTAACATGCGCTAGACTCCTTGTCTTTTTGTTTTTGTTTTTCGTAACACTATCTTTTGTAAAGAGCCTGCCAGTTGTCATGTAAAATGTCTTTTCTACATCCCAAACGTGTCTGGTTGTTCTTCATGGTTAGAGTCAGAATATTACAAGAGTATTACACAGACAATGCTGTATATTCCTTATCGCATCACCTAAGGTAACTTCTGTTATTTATTTATTTATTTATTTATTTTTGAGACAGAGTCTCACTCTGTCACCCAGGCTGGAGTGCAATGGCGCAATTTTGGCTCATCACAACCTCCGCCTCCCAGGTTCAAGTGATCCTCCTGCCTCAGCCTCCTGAGTAGCTGGGATTACAGGCACACACCACCATGCCCGGCTAATTTTTGTACTTTTAGTAGAGATGGGGTTTTGCCATATTGGCCAGGCTGGTCTCGAACTCCTGACCTCAGGTGATCTGCCTGCCTTTGCTTCCCAAAGTGCTAGGATTACAGGCGTGAGCCACCGTGCCCAGCCTAGCTTGTGTTAATGTTAGAGATGCTGCATTTGATCTATTGTTAAGGTAACTTTTCCCTGTGTAACTAGTAGATAATCTGTGGAGTGATACTTTGAGACTGTGTGAATAACCAATTCTCTAATACATTTTTACACAATAACTTTAGAATTTATGATTAATACTTGCCTAAATCAGTTATTAAATTGGGAGTTACAAAATAGTGATTTTTGAATTCCATCATTCTTGTTACATATTAGTTGGCATTCTTTAAAGAAGAGCTTTTTCTCTCACCCCACTCCCTTTATAATTCATGTATTTTTTTTAATTCAACGTATTACAACCCATTACAAACAGTATTCGTTACAGTACCCAAAATGTCCCAAATTTGGCTTCCATTACTGAGACTCAAAGACTCTAGATTTTATATCAAGGGAGAAGGCAAAATGTAGTGGGTAGAACACAGGCCTTGGAGTCAGACAGCCTTTGGGAAGCTGCCACTTACTAACAGCATGGCAATAAGCAAGTTTTAAAAATACATAGAGACTCAATTTCTTCACCTGCAAAAGAATGCTAATAATTCCTACTTCCTAGATGGGAACCCAGCCTTCTGGTCCACTGTTATATTCCCAATATCTCAGTCACCTAGAAGGCACTTAATAGATACCTGATGACTTTGGAAAGCACCTGCAACAGTGCCAGCTATGCAATGGCAGCACAATAAATGAGCTGTTGTTGTTGTTCATATTTATATAACACAATATGGCTTTATTAGTTAATTATTGAAGGCTTTTATGTGTGAACCTTTGTACTGGCCATCAAGAAAGAACTGGAGGGTCAGGGAGAGTACATCCAATTCAATTTAGCAATAATAATAATAATTATTTTCTTGACAATGATGAACATTTGTATAGTGTTTTCTATGGGACAGGTAGTGTGCTGAGCTCTTAATTAAGTCATTTATTCCTCTCAACAATCATATAAGGCATTATTATTATCCCCATTTTAAGATTAGGAAACTGAGGCCCAGAAAGGATAAGTAACTTGCCACATAGCCAGTCAGCGGTAGAGCCATGATTTATCCACTGCCAATCTGGTTTCAGAAGTATTCTTGTACCCATTATGCTGTGCTAAAGAAAGAAAAGCTTTTAAAAATAAGGTAAATAAAAGCAGAAAGTGTTCTTTACACAGAAGAGCATATGGTAGAGATTATGACATTTATTTAAAGGACACACGCACTTTACTGGCACAGAGTTGATAATGAAGATGTAAGGTTCTTATCCTAAAGTTCTACTGACATCATAATTTGTTTAAAAAGATTACATTTTGGAAGATGCTGAGACCGTTGCAGATGAAGTTTTCATTTCCAGAACCTAAGGCACTAAAGCAATTTAAGCCTTGGAAAATTAGAAGTAGACGCCAGCTCTTATCTTCATCTGGTGCTTTATGGCAGCCACTCAGTGATATACAAAGTTATGTCTGAATAACCCACCAGATGGTCCAGCTGTGAGAATGTTATTGTTTTCTACCAATTTGTATCATTCCCATGGCTTCATAAGTTCTAGTTCTTGAACTTTCAAAAGACACCACAACTTTTTCCTTAAGCTATGAGAAAATAATATGTTTCCCAAATCCATCATAAAAGATTCGTCAGATCTGTAGGTGAATTTGCAGACAAATGTCAGTGCTTTTTGTAATCTCCTTTAAAAGGCTGTACTTTAGTTTACGGGCCCTTGTCCTTACAAGGGTTTGATAGAAAGTTTTTGTATCGGCAGGCCAGGCACGGTGGCTCACACCTGTAATCCCAGCACTTTGGGAGGCCAAGGCAGGTGGATCACTTGAGGTCAAGAGTTGGAGACCAGCCTGGCCAACATGGTGAGCGCCCCCCCCTCCCCCCACCCCCGTCTCTACTAAAAATACAAAAATTAGCTGGGCGTGGTGGCAGGTGCCTGTAATCCCAGCTACTCCGGAGGCTGAGGCAGGAAAATCGCTTGAACCTGGGAGGCGGAGGTTGCAGTGAGCCGAGATCAGGCCACTGCACTCCTGCCTGGGCGACAGAACAAGACATCATCTCAAGAAGAAAAAAGAAGTTTTTGTATGAGCAGACCGTAGACAGTTGCTACCACTGTCAATTAGTTAATGCACTTTGTTAAAAATGAGCCTTGTCTCTCAAAAGCCATTTTGTTATTTGTCTTTACACTCTTACCTTCTTCAGTATTATGTGGAATTGCTTGCCTGATGTTATTGGAGTGAGCATACTGGTCATTCACAGGCACTATATGTTCCCAACTGTCTGTATCCTACAGAAAGATGAGCAATAAGAACTCACACAGTGTGAATTATAGCCTAATAATTAGTATCTCCTGCGTTAGGAGATGCAAGGCTGAGGGCTATGCAGCCATTAAAACAGTTAAGCATGAATTACCACACTATAATTCAGGGCCTGAAGCCTCTTCTATACATAGAAGCAGATGTCTCTTTTACTAGAAGAGGGAAGCCAGTAGTAATCTGAAGCGGGGGAGGTAGTTTTTTGAAAAAATGCTGGCGTGACCCAGTTACTGCTACTGCACCCGGAAATAAGACATATAACACGCCTCTGAATTCCCCTGAAGCGGCCCTTGCATTGATCTTAGCCTTCATCAGCCTCCCTGTGGGTATCTGTGGGGCCAGCAATGGATCCCTGCGTTTACCCAGCTTGAGCAATTTCCCCTTGTGCGTTTTTATTGTCTTACAATTAAAACCACAAAACACACCCCTCACCCAGGACTCTACTAGAAGCTACATCTGAGTGTATCCCTCTGTATACGTGTCCAAGAGTAAGTGCCCCATGGTATTTCAAGGAAAGTAGGCACTCTAAAAACTTCTCACCACCTGGCCCTGCCTGTGTCTCAAACTTGGTCTCCCTGTACTCACTTCCTCTCTCACATTGTTCCAACCATAGCTTCCACATTGCTCTTCCTCATGCCAGCCAAGTACATGTACATCAAGGGTATTTGTCCTTCCTTCTGCCTGGAAGACTCTTCCATCAGGTGTCCGCATGACTGAAGGAAAGATATGAAATAAGGAATAAAATAAGGACAGGAAAAGAAAGCCTCAGAGAGTCCTTTCCAGATCGTAATTCATAAAAGCATTCCAGGCCATTTTTGTCTCTTTATCTGACATTATTTTTCTTCCAAGCACTTACTACTACCTGGTATTAAGTTGTGTATTTATGTGTTGGGTCTGTCTCTTTCACTACATTGTAAGCTCCATGAAGCCAGTTTATTTTATTTTTTGTTCCCTGCTTTTTAGCCTCAAATTCTCAGCCCTTAGAAAAGAGCCTGACACATAGTAGTTCCTAAAATATTTGCTGAATGAAAGAATGAATTAATGCACTCCCAGTTTCAAGGAATAGAAGAACTCATATTTCCACGCTTTTTTATTTTTATTTATTTATTTATTTATTTATTATACTTCAAGTTTTAGGGTACATGTGCACAATGTGCAGGTTTGTTACATATGTATCCATGCGCCATGTTGGTGTGCTGCACCCATTAACTCATCATTTAGCATGAGATATATCTCATAATGCTGTCCCTCCCCCCTTCCCCCACCCCACAACATGCCCTGGAGTGTGATGTTCCCCTTCCTATGTCCATGTGTTCTCATTGTTCAATTCCCACCTATGAGTGAGAACATGCAGTGTTTGGTTTTTTGTCCTTGCGATAGAGTGCTGAAAATGATGGTTTCCAGTTTCATCCATGTCCCTACAAAGGACATGAACTCATCATTTTTTATGGCTGCATAGTATTCCATGGTCTATATGTGTCACATTTTCTTAATTCAGTCTATCGTTGTTGGACATTTGGGTTGGTTCCAAGTCTTTGCTATTGTGAATAGTGCTGCAATAAACATACGTGTGCATGTGTCTTTATAGCAGCATGATTTATAGTCCTTTGGGTATATACCCAGTAATGGGATGGCTGGGTCAAATGATATTTCTAGTTCTAGATCCCTGAGAAATCGCCACACTGACTTCCACAATGGTTGAACTAGTTTACAGTCCCACCAACAGTGTAAAAGTGTTCCTATTTCTCCACATCCTCTCCAGCACCTGTTGTTTCCTGACTTGTTAATGATGGCCATTCTAACTGGTGTGAGACGGTATCTCATTGTGGTTTTAATTTGCATTTCTCTGATGGCCAGTGATGATGAGCATTTTTTCATGTGTTTTTTGGCTGCATAAATGTCTTCTTTTGAGAATTGTCTGTTCATGTCCTTCGCCCACTTTTTGATGGGATTGTTTGTTTTCTTGTAAGTTTGTTTGAGTTCATTGTAGATTCTGGATATTAGCCCTTTGTCAGATGAGTAGGTTGCAAAAATTTTCTCCCACTTTGTAGGTTGCCTGTTCACTCTGATGGTAGTTTCTTTTGCTGTGCAGAAGCTCTTTAGTTTAATTAGATCCCATTTGTCAATTTTGGCTTTTGTTGCCATTGCTTTTGGTGTTTTCGACATGAAGTCCTTGCCCATGCCTATGTCCTGAATGGTATTGCCTAGGTTTTCTTCTAGGGATTTTATGGTTTTAGGTCTAACATGTAAGTCTTTAATCCATCTTGAATTAATTTTTGTATAAGGTGTAAGGAAGGGATCCAGTTTCAGCTTTCTACATATGGCTAGCCAGTTTTCCCAGCACCATTTATTAAATAGGGAATCCTTTCCCCATTGCTTGTTTTTTTCAGGTTTGTCAAAGATCAGATGGTTGTAGATATGTGGCATTATTTCTGAGGGCTCTGTTCTGTTCCATTGATCTATGTCTCTGTTTTGGTACCAGTACCATGCTATTTTGGTTACTGTAGCCTTGTAGTGTAGTTTGAAGTCAGGTAGCGTGATGCCTCCAGCTTTGTTCTTTTGGCTTAGGATTGCTTTGGTGATGCGGGCTCTATTTTGGTTCCATATGAACTTTAAAGGAGTTTTTTCCAATTCTGTGAGGAAAGTCATTGGTAGCTTGATGGGGATGGCATTGAATCTATAAATTACCTTGGGCAGTATGGCCATTTTCACGATATTGATTCTTCCAACCCATGAGCATGGAATGTTCTTCCATTTGTTTGTATCCTCTTTTATTTCATTGAGCAGTGGTTTGTAGTTCTCCTTGAAGAGGTCCTTCACGTCCCTTGTAAGTTGGATTCCTAGGTATTTGATTCTCTTTGAAGCAATTGTGAATGGGAGTTCACTCATGATTTGGCTCTCTGTTTGTCTGCTATTGGTGTACAAGAATGCTTGTGATTTTTGTACATTGATTTTGTATCCTGAGACTTTGCTGAAGTTGCTTATCAGCTTGAAGAGATTTTGGGCTGAGACGATGGGGTTTTCTAGATATACAATCATGTCATCTGCAAACAGGGACAATTTGACTTCCTCTTTTCCTAATTGAGTACCCTTTATTTCCTTCTCCTGCCTGATTTCCCTGGCCAGAACTTCCAACACTATGTTGAATAGGAGTGGTGAGAGAGGGCATCCCTGTCTTGTGCCAGTTTTCAAAGGGAATGCTCCCAGTTTTTGCCCATTCATTATGATATTGGCTGTGGGTTTGTCACAGATAGCTCTTATGATTTTGAGATACGTCCCACCAATATCTAATTTATTGAGAGTTTTTAGCGTGAAGCGTTGTTGAATTTTGTCAAAGGCCTTTTCTGCATCTATTGAGATAATCATGTGGATTTTGTCTTTGTTTCTGTTTATATGCTGGATTACATTTATTGTTTTGCATATGTTGAACCAGCCTTGCATCCCAGGGATGAAGCCCACTTGATCATGGTGGATAAGCTTTTTGATGTGCTGCTGGATTCGGTTTGCCAGTATTTTATTGAGGCTTTTTGCATCAATGTTCATCAAGGATATTGGTCTGAAATTCTCTTTTTTGGTTGTGTCTCTGCCTAAATCAGAGCAGAACTGAAGAAATAGAGACACAAAAAACCCTTCAAAAAATTAATGAATCCAAGAGCTGGTTTTTTGAAAAGATCAACAAAATTGATAGACCGCTAGCAAGATTAATAAAGAAGAAAAGAGAGAAGAATCAAATAGACACAATAAAAAATGATAAAGGGGACATCACCACTGATCCCACAGAAATACAAACTGCCATCAGAGAATACTACAAACACTTCTGTGCAAATAAACTAGAAAATCTAGAAGAAATGAATAAATTCCTCTACAAATACACCCTCCCAAGACTAAACCAGGAAGAAGTTGAATCTCTGAATAGACCAATAACAGGCTCTGAAATTGTGGCAATAATCAATAGCTTACCAACCAAAAAGAGTCCAGGACCTGATGGATTCACAGCTGAATTCTACCAGAGGTACAAGGAGGAGCTGGTACCATTCCTTCTGAAACTATTCCAATCAATAGAAAAAGAGGGAATCCTCCCTAACACATTTTATGAGGCCAGCATCATCCTGATTTTTATTTTTTTTAAGACATGGAGACAAGTCTGGGCATGGTGGCTCACTATTATAATCTCAGCACTTTGGGAGGCCGAGGCAGGTGGATCACCTGAGCTCAGGAGTTTGAGACCAGCCTGGGCAACATGGCAAAACCCCATCTCTATAAAAAATATAAAAATTGGCCAGACACGGTGGCACATGCCTGTAATCCCAGTTACTCAGGAGGCTGAGGCACAAGAATTGCTTAATCCTGGGAGGCGGAGGTTGCAGTGAGCTCAGATCGTGCCATTGCACTCCAGCCTGGGTGACAGAAAAGATCCTGTCTCTCTGTCTCTCTCTCTCTCACACACACACACACACACAAAGATACAGAAACACCATTCTTCAAGTTCTTTCTTCACATGTACCTCCTTTCTACTTGAAATGCCTAACTAATTTGGGATGTGATGCAGGGGCACATCTCCAGGGATTTGCTCTGGAAATGGATAAAATACTCTGGTGCCCCCTCCGCTTAAAGAAACTATAGGTTGTGTTGAAATGCAAAGGTTCTCTAACATGAGGCCTTTCTAAAATGTGAATTTTAAAGCATTAAAGAAAAGCTGCCATTTTAAAATTTCTTCTAGTTCTTAGTAGAGCTTACAAAGGAAACCCAAGAAAACACATTAATGGGATTTTGAGTATGAATAACAATGCACTGAGTTTACCCCGGAATAAGATTTTTGAGACTAAGGAAACTAAATTTCTCAGCATAATAACTAACAAGAATTTTCTGTTTGTACCAAAATTACCAGAGGAAAGTCTTCTAGCCTTCTAGAGGAAGAAGGATGATGGGGAAGCAATGTTGTTGAGAGAAAGTGGGCACAATAAAAGGGTAATGGCCAAAGAAGGAAACACTAAGGAGAATACAAAAAGGAAATTATAGCCCCCTTTACCTATGCATGAAGATTCAAAAATCCTAAGTAAAATATTAGTGAACCAACTCTACAATGTTCAATATATTTAACACATAAAATATATTTAGTTGTTTTAGTCAGTGTTCTCCAGAGAGACAGAATTGATAGGCTATATATATGTCTATATCCTATCGATATATATACATACACGCACACACACACACACACACACATATATATATATATAGAGAGAGAGAGATGAGAAGAGATTTATTAGGATAATAGTAGTTGGTTCATTCCATTATGGAGTCAGAAATATCCCACAATAGGCTGTCTGCAAGCTGGAGAAGCAGAAAGCTAGTAGGGTGGCCCTGTCAAGTCTGAAATCATCAGATTAAGGAAGCAGGTAGCATGGCTCTCAGTTCAAGACCCAAAAGTTGGGGGCCTAGCTGGTCCCAGCCCCATAGTCTAAAAGCCTGAGAACCTGGAGTCCTGACATCCAAGGTCAAGAAAGGAAGGACATCCTGGCTCCAGAAGAAAGAGAGAGCAAGAATTTGTCCTTCCTCTTCCTTTTCGTTCCATCTGGGTCCCCAGGCAAATGGATGGTGCCTGTCTCTATTGAGGGTGAATCTTCCCCACTTAGCCTTCCAACTTACATACCAATCTCCTCTGGAAATCCCCTCACAGACATGCCTGGGGCAGCCCAGTGAAAAGGACAGTAAAAGGCCAAACCAACTGGGTTGCCCTTTCAGCAGAAGAGGGATGGGCTCAGTGCCTAGTGAAGCATCGAGGATAAGTAGTGCAATGATTAAGAATAAATGATACCTTACCAGCTATCTGGGTATCCCTTAATTCAGTCAAGTTGACACCCAAAATCAACCATCGGTATTGTAAATTTTAGCTCCAGATCAACTGCAAGAATAGACCAGCAATCCTCAGAGGACCCACAAACCCTCTGAAGGAAGCAGACGGCTCCTACAGGACCCGGGAGACACCCCAAATACTGTGAGTGCCCCAAACGCGGAAGTGGGAAAGGGAGACCCTCCTCTCCCGAACACACACACCCACTGGAGAAACTGAAGATGTGTTTGCAGAAGTTCCCAAGTTTACCTGGAGCTGAGTCAAGTTAGAGAGCTGAGCCGAGCAAAATACAAGGGTAGAGGAAGTAGCAGAAAGGCACTGGGAGCTTGCTGGATCCCTAAGCAGCCCATTCTTGCCTGGCACCACAGGGATCCATCAGGAGAATGGCCAGAGGAGCAGGGGGAAAAGCTCCACAGGGAGAAGGACTTCTCTAGCTGAAGTTTGTAACAACTTGAACAGGGCGAGAAGCCTCCTGGCCAGAACTCGAGGGAGGGTGTGATTCCAGCTTGCAGACTTCACAGGCAGAGGAAGAACTAAAGCCCTTTTCTTATTATTTATTTATTTATTTATTTATTTATTTGAGACGGAGTCTTACTCTGTCGCCCAGGCTGGAGTGCAGTGGCACGATCTCGGCTCACTGCAACCTCCACCTCCCGGGTTCAAGCCATTCTCCTGCTTCAGCCTCCTGAGTAGCTGGGACTGCAGGCACCCGCCACCGTGCCTGGCTAATTTTTGTATTTTTAGTAGAGATGGGGTTTCATCGTGTTAGCCAGGCTGATCTCAAACTGCTGACCTCAGGCAATCCACCTGCCTTGGACTCCCAAAGTGCTGGGAATACAGGCGTGAGCCACCGCGCCAGGCCTAAAGCCCTTTTCTTTTGTAGCTGGGAGGCTGAAAGCCTAGGGTGAGTTCTCAAGCCCAACTCACTCTCCACCTGAAAACAGACTCAGAGCTGTTGTGGGGCACATGGTGGAAGTGAGACTGGCCTTTCAGTTTGCGTGGGAGCTGGGCGAGGCCTGTGACTGCCATCTTTCCCCCATTTTCCTGACAACCTGCATGACTCAGCAGAGGCAGCCATAATCCTCCTGGGTACACAACTCCAGTCACCGGGGAATCTTACCCCCATCCCTCAAAGCAGCTGCAGCAAGACTCGCCAAGGAGAGTCTGAGCTCAGACAAGCCTAGCCCTGCCCCACCCACCTCCTGATGGTCCTTCCCTACCCACTCTGGTAGCAGAAGACAAAGGGCATATAATCTTGGAAGTTCTAGGGCCCTGCCCACCGCTGGTCCCTCTCCACACTACTGCAGCTGATGCTTTCTGGAAAGTGCCACCTCCTGGCAGGAGGCCAACCAGCACAAAAATAGAGCATTAAACCACCAAAGCTAAGGACCCCCATGGAGTTCATTGCACCCTCCATGACCTCCACCAGAACAGGCGATAGTATCCATGACTGAGAGACCCACAGATGGTTCACATCACAGGACTCTCTGCAGACAACCCCTGGTACCAGCCTGGAGCCAAGTAGACTTGCTGGGTGGCTAGACCCAGAAGATAGACAATAATCTTCTATCTTCAGACAATAATCTGAGTTCAGCTCACATGAAGCCACTTCCACAAGAAAAGGAGGAGAGTACTACATCAAGGGAAGACCCTGTGGGACAAAAGAATCTGAACAACAGCCTTCAGCCCTAGACCTTCCCTCTGACAGAAGGAAGCCAGATGAGAAGGAACCAGAAATGAGAAGGAACCAGAAAACCAGCCCTGGTAATATGACAAAACAAGGTTTGTCAACATCCCCCCAAAATCACACTAGTTCACCAGCAATAAATCCAAACCAAGAAGAAACCCCTGATTTACCTGAAAAAGAATTCAGGAGGTTAGTTATTAGGCTAATCAGGGAGGGATCTGAGAAAGGCAAAGCCCAATGCAAGGAAATCCAAAAAATGATATAAGAGGTGAAGGGATAAATATTCAATGTAATAGATAGCTTAAAGAAAAAACAATAAAAAATTCAGGAATCTTTGGACACACTTTTAGAAATGCAAAATGCTCTGGTAAGTCTCAGCAATAGAATTGAACAAGTAGAAAAAAGAAATTCAGAGCTCAAAGACAAGGTCTTTGAATTAACCCAATCCAACAAAGACAAAGAAAACAGAATAAGAAAATATGAACAAAGTCTCCAGGAAGTCTGGGATTATGTTAAACAACCAAACCTAAAAATAATCAGTGTTCCTGAGGAAAAAGACAATTCTAAAAGCTTGGAAAACATATTTGGGGGAATAATCAAGGAAAACTTCCCCAGCCTTGCTAGAGACCTAGACATCCAAATACAAGAAGTACAAAGAACACCTGGGAAATTCATCACAAAAAGATCTTCACCTAGGCACATTGTCATCCGGTTATCCAAAGTTAAGACAAAGGAAAGAATCTTAAGAGCTGTGAGACACAAGCACCAGGTAACCTATAAAGGAAAACCTATCAGATTAACAGCAGATTTCTCAGCAGAAACCCTACAAGCTAGAAGGGATTGGGGCCCTATCTTCAGCCTCCTCAAACAAAACAATTATCAGCCAAGAATTTTGTGTCCAGTAAAACTAAGCATCATATATGAGGGAAAGATACAGTCGTTTTCAGACAAACAAATGCTGAGAGAATTCATTATTACCAAGCCACTGCAAGAACTGCTAAAAGGTGCTCTAAATCTTGAAACAAATCCTGGAAACACATCAAAACAGATTCTCTTTGAAGTATAAATCACACAGGACCTATAAAACAAAAATATGAGTTAAAAAAACAAAAGCAAAAATCAAAAACCAAAGTATGCAGGCAACAAAGAGCATGATGAATGCAATGGTACCTCACATTTCAATAATAACATTGAATGTAAACAGCCTAAATGCTCCACAGAACCACAGAATGTATAAGAACTCACCAACCGACTATCTGCTGTCTTCAGGAGACTCACCTAACACATAAGAACTCACATAAACTTAAAGGGGTGGAAAAAGGCATTTCATGCAAATGGACACCAAAAGTGAGCAGGGGTAGCTATTCTTATATCAGACAAAACAAAATTTAAAGCAACAGCGGTTAAAAGAGACAAAGAGGGATATTATATAATGGTAAAAGGCATGGTCCAACAGGAAAACATCACAATCCTAAACATATATGCACCTAACACTGGAGCTTCCAAATGTATAAAACAATTACTAACAGACCTAAGAAACGAGAAAGACAGCAACACCATAATAGTGAGGGACTTCAATATTCCACTGACAGCACTAGACAGGTCATAAAGACAGAAAGTCAACAAAGAAACAATGGATTTAAACTATACTCAACCTAAACAAATGGACTTAACAGATATATACAGAACATTTCAAACAACAACCACAGAATACACATTCTATTCAACAGCACTTTGGGAACTTTCCCAAGATAGACCATATGATAGGCCATAAAACAAGCCTCAATAAATTTAAGAAAATTGAAATTTCAAGCACTCTCTCTGACTACAGTGGAATAAAACTGGAAATCAACTCCAAAGGGAACCTTTGAAACCATGCAAATACGTGGAAATTAAGTAACCTGCTCCTGAATGAGCACTGAGCCAAAAACAAAATCAAGATGGAAATTAAAAAAAATTCTTCGAACTGAATGACAATAACAACACAACCTATCAAAACCTCTGGGAGCAGCTAACATGGTGCAAAGAGGAAAGTTCACAGCCCTAAACGCCCACATCAAAAAGTCTGAAAGAGCACAAACAGACAATCTAAGGTCACACCTCAAGGAACTACAGAAGCAAGAACAAACCAAACCCAAACCCAGCAGAAGGAAGGAAATAACAAAGATCAGAGCAGCACTAAATGAAATTGAAACAAACAAACAAACAAAATACAAAAGATAAATGAAACAAAAAGCTGGTTCTTTGAAAAGATAAATAAAATTAATAGATCATTAGCAAGATTAACCAAGAAAAGAAGAGAGAAAATCCAAATAACCTCACTGAGAAATGAAACAGAAGATATTACAACTGATACCACTGAAATGCAAAAGTACATTCAAGGCTACTATGAAACTAGAAAACCTGGAAAAGATGGATAAGTTCCTTGAAAAATACAACCCTCCTAGCATAAATCAGGAAGAATTAGATACCCTGAACAGACCAATAACAAACAGCAAGATTGAAATGGTAATTTAAAAATTACCAACAAAAAAATGTCCAGGACCAAACAGATTCCCAGCAGAATTCCATCAGACTTTCAAAGAAGAATTGGTAACAATCCTTTTGACACTATTCCACAAGATAGAGAAAGAAGGAACCCTCCCTAATTCATTCTATGAAGCCAGCATCATCCTAATACCAAAACCAGGAAAAGACACAACCAAAAAACAATACTACAGACCGATATCCTTGATGAAAGTACATGCTAAAATCCTTAACTAAATACTTGCTAACCAAATCCAACAACATATCAAGAAGATAATCCACCATCATCAGATGGGTTTCATACCAGGGATGCAGGGATGGTTTAACATATGCAAATCAATAAATGTGATACACCACATAAACAGAATTAAAAACAAAAATCACATGATCATCTCAATAGGTGCAGAAAAAGCATTTGACAAAATCTAGCATTGCTTTATGATTAAAACCCTTAGCAAAATTGGCGTACAAGGGACATACCTTCATGTAATAAAAGCCATCTATGACAAACCCACAGCCAACATAATACTGAATGGTTCTTCACAGAGTTAGAAAAAACAATTAAAAAATTCATATGGAACCAAAAAAGAGCCCACATAGCCAAAGCAAGACTAAGCAAAAAGAACAAATCTAGAGGCATCACACTACCTGATTTTAAACTATACTTCAAGGCCATAGTCACCAAAACAGCATTGTATTGGTATAAAAATAGGCACATAGACCAATGGAGCAGAATAGAGAACCCAGAAATAAATCCAGATACTTACAGTGAACCAATCTTTGACAAAGCAAACAAAAACATAAAATGGAGAAAGGACACCCTTTTCAACAAATGGTGCTGGGATAATTGGCTAGCCACATGTAGGAGAATGAAACTGGATCTTCATCTCTCACCTTATACAAAAATCAACTTAAGATGGATTAAGGACTTAAACCTAAGACCTGAAACTATTAAAATTCTAGAAGATAACATTGGAAAAACCCTTCTAGACATTGGCTTAGGCAAGGATTTCATGACCAAAAATTCAAAAGCAAATGCAGTAAAAACAAAGATAAATGGCTGGGACCTAATTAAACTAAAGAGCTTTCATGCGGTAAAAGGAACAGTCAGCAGAGTAAATAGACAACCCACAGAGTGGGAGAAAATCTTCACAATCTATATCTCTGACAAAGGACTAATAGCCAAAATCTACAATGAACTCAAACAAATCAGTAAGAAAAAAACAAAAGAAAAAGGGGGCTAAGGATATGAAGAGACAGTTCTCAAAAGAAGATATACAAATGACCAACAAACGTGAAAAAATGCTCAACATCACTAATGATCAGGGAAATGCAAATCTAAACCATAATGCGATACCACATTACTCCTGCAAAAATGGCCATAATCAAAAAATCAAAAAATCAAAAAACAGTAGATGTTGGCATGGATGTGGCAATCAGAGAACACTTCTACACTGCTGGTGGGAATGTCAACTAGTACAGCTGCTATGGAAAACAGTGTGGAATTTCCTTAAAGAACTAAAAGTAGAACTACCATTTGATCCAGCAATCCCACTACTGAGTATCAACCCAGAGAAAAAGAAGTCATTATTCAAAGATACTTGCACATGCATGTTTATAGCAGCACAATTCACAACTGCAAAATTGTGGAACCAACCCAAATGCTCACCAATCGAGTGGATAAAGAAACTGTGGAATATATATACGACAGAATACTACTCAGCATGAAAAGGAATGAATTAACAGCATTTGCAATGACCCGGATGAAATTGAACACTATCATTCTAAGTGAAGTAACTCAGGAATGGAAAACCAAACATTGTATGTTTTCACTGGTATGTGGGAGCTAAGCTATGAGGATGCAAAGGTGTAAGAATGATACAGTGGACTTTTGGGGACTTGGGGGGAAGACTTGGAGGGGGGTAAGGGATAAAAGACAACACATATGGTGCAGTATATAATGCTCAGCTGATGGGTACACTAGGATCTCACAAATCACCACTAAATAATTTACTCATGTAACAAATACCTCAACAACTTATGCAAAAAAGGGAGTAAAAAACCGCCCACAAAATCAACCATCATATTAGTTAATTAATTAAATATATTACATAGCCTAAGAAATAAGTTAATTAAGAATTATACATCATAGGCTGGGTGTGGTGGCTCACACCTGTAATCTCAACACTTAGGGAGGCTGAGGCAGGTGGATCATGAGGTCAGGAGATCAAGACCATCCTGGCCAACATGGTGAAACCCTGTCGCTACTAAAATAATAATAATAATAAAAAATCAGCCAGGTGTGGTGGCGTGCACCTGTAGTCCCAGCTACTTGGGAGGCAGAGGCAGGGGAATCACTTGAACCTGGGAGGCAGATGTTGCAGTTAGGCCAGATAGCACCACTGCACTCCAGCCTGGTGACAGAGCAAGACTCCGTCTCAAAAAAAAAAAAAAAAAAAGAATTATACATCATAATCAAGAATGTAAGGAACATCATCAGAAAATCAGTATCAGAAAATATATTAAATTCTATATTTCTTTTAAAATAAATAAAAATAAAAATATAGTATTGTAATTTGTGGTATTAATAAACTAAAAGAGAAAATGATAATAATAAAATAATTGATTTGGCCAGGCACGGTGGCTCATGCCTGTAATCCCAGCACTTTGGGAGGCCAAGGTGGGCAGATCAAGAGGTCAGGAGTTTGAGACCAGCCTGACCAACACGGTAAAACCTCGTCTGTACTAAAAATACAAAAATTAGTGGGACATGGTGGTGCGCACCTGTAATCCCAGCTACTCGGGAGGCTAAGGCAGGAGACTCACTTGAACCCAGGAGGCTGAGGTTGCAGTGAGCCCATATCAGGCCACTGCACTCCAGCCTGGGTGACAGAGCAAGACTCCATCTCAAATAAATAAATAAATAAATAATTGATTCAGAAAAACACTTGATGAGGTTCAGTGCCCATTAAAAAAATGTTAAACTAAAGAGCTTCTGCACAGCAAAAGAAACTACCATCAGAGTGAACAGGCAACCTACAGAATGGGAGAAAATTTTTGCAACCTACTCATCTGACAAAGGGCTAATATCCAGAATCTACAATGAACTCAAACAAATTTACAAGAAAAAAACAAACAACCCCATCAAAAAGTGGGTGAAGGACATGAGCAGACACTTCTCAAAAGAAGACATTTATGCAGCCAAAAAACACATGAAAAAATGCTCATCACCACTGGCCATCAGAGAAATGCAAATCAAAACCACAATGAGATACCATCTCACACCAGTTAGAATGGCCATCATTAAAAAGTCAGGAAACAACAGGTGCTGGAGAGGATGTGGAGAAATAGGAACACTTTTACACTGTTGGTGGGACTGTAAACTAGTTCAACCATTGTGGAAGTCAGTGTGGCGATTTCTCAGGGATCTAGAACTAGAAATACCATTTGACCCAGCCATCCTATTACTGGGTATATACCCAAAGGACTATAAATCATGCTGCTATAAAGACACATGCACACGTATGTTTATTGCGGCACTATTCACAATAGCAAAGACTTGGAACCAACCCAAATGTCCAACAACGATAGACTGGATTAAGAAAATGTGGCACATATACACCATGGAATACTATGCAGCCATAAAAAATGATGAGTTCATGTCCTTTGTAGGGACATGGATGAAACTGGAAAACATCATTCTCAGTAAACTATCGCAAGGACAAAAAACCAAACACCACATGTTCTCACTCATAGGTGGGAATTGAACAATGAGAACTCATGGACACAGGAAGGGGAACATCACACTCCAGGGCATGTTGTGGGGTGGGGGGAGGGGCGGAGGGACAGCATTAGGAGATATACCTAATGCTAAATGACAAGTTAATGGGTGCGGCAAAACAACATGGCACATGGATACATATGTAACAAACCTGCACATTGTGCACATGTACCCTAAAACCTAAAGCATAATTTTAAAAAAAAAGAAACAAGTAAAAAAAATAATAATAATAAAAAATAAAGTGAAACATTGAGAAATTTGCAAAAAAAAAAGTTAGAAATAGTAAAGAACATCCTTTATAAAATGTATTAATATATACCCAAACCCTAAATATTATAATTCATGAAAAAACTTTATATGCAGAACTTTTTTTTTTTTTTTGAGGAGTCTCGCTCTTTCACCCAGGCTGGAGTGCAGTGGCGTGATCTCGGCTCACTGCAGGCTCCGCCCCCTGGGGTTCACACCATTCTCCTGCCTCAGCCTCCCGCGTAGCTGGGACTACAGGCGCCTGCCACCTCGCCCAGCTAATTTTTTGTATTTTTAATAGAGACGGGGTTTCACTGTGTTAGCCAGGATGGTCTCGATCTCCTGACCTCGTGATCCGTGTGCCTCGGCCTCCCAAAGTGCTGGGATTACAGGCGTGAGCCACCACTCCCAGCTGCATAACTTTTATGATTAGGGAAAAGATAAGGATAGCATTGTTATCCATATTGTTCATTACAGTATTGGAGGTTGTGACCAATATGATAAGGAAAGAAAAATAAGAAAAGTGTTTCTATTGATAATTACATCCTATACATTTCCCTTTACATACAGTTTTCATTGTGTTCTACAAATTTTTATATACTCTATTTTCTTTTTCATTTTATTAAAAACATTTTCTAATTTTCCTTATGACTTCTTCTCTGACCCATGGATTCTTTAGAGTTGTGTTGTTTCATTTCCAAATATTTGGGGATTTTCCAGATATTTTTCTGTTATTGACTTCTCATCCAATTTTATCATGATCAGAGAAGCTACTTTGCATGATCCTAATTATTTTAAATTTGTTGAGGTTTGTTTTATGGGCCAGAACATGGTCTACCTTGGTGAATATTCTATGTTCAATTAAAAAATATATATTCTGCCATTGTTGAGTTTTGTGTACTATAAATGTCAATTAGGTCAAGTTGGTTGATAGAGTTCTTCAGGTGTTCTAAATCCTTAATGATTTTCTGCCACTTTGTTTTATCAATTTTTGAAAGAGGAGTATTGAAACCTCCAACTTAATTGTGAATTTGTCTATTTCTTCTTTCAGTTCTATCAGTTTTTAAGCTCTGTTGTTAGGCTCATCCACTTTTAGGATTTTTATGTATTCATAGTGAATTCACTTCTTACCACCAGATAATGTCCTTCTTTTACCCTTTATGATAGCTCATGTTCTGAATTTTACTTTGTCAGATATTAAAATGACCACTCCAACTTTCTCTTTGTTAGTGTTTGCATGGAATACCTTTTTCCATTCATTTACTCTCATCCTACCTAGGTCATTATTATTGAAATAAGTTTCTTATAAACATTTGGGTCATCTTTCAAAATCCATTCTTCCAATCTCTGTTTTTTAATTGGTACATTTAGACTATTTATACTTAATATAATTATTGATAAGATTGTGCTACAGCCTATCTTGCTAGGTGTTTCCATTTATTCTTCTGTTTTTTTGTTTCTTTTATGTGTTATGCCTGCTTTTTTTCTTCCTGCCTTATAGCTCCACAATTGAATTTATTGAAATTATTTCGATTTGACAAATAATAATTACATATTTATGGAGTGTTAGATATATGTATACATGGCAGAATAATGATATCAAGCCAATTAACACATCCATCACTTCACATACTTAGCTTTTTTTTTGTAGTAAGAACATCTAACATTGCTATTCTTTTAGCAATTTTGAAGTACATATTACATTACTATTAACTATGGTCATTTTGCTACATGATAGATCTTGAAACCTTTTATTCCTCCTGTCTAATTTGAACTTTATACCCTTTGGTCAACTTCTCTTCATTCTTAATCTCCCCATCTTCGCTCCCCACCCCAGCAACTCTGGTAACCAGCATTCTAATCTTACTTCTAAAAATTCAATTTTTTTCACAATTGGATTTTTTTATACCTTTTCTTAATTTTTTTAGTAATTACTCTAGGTTTTACAAAATATATCTTCAAATAATATTCTATAGCTTCTGTTTAGTGTAAGGACCTAAACTTAAAATACTATACTCTCAATTTCTCCCTCCCATCTTTGTGCTATTAGTTTCACGTCTTACTTTTACATACACTTTTTTTTTCTTTTGAGATAGAGTCTTGCTCTGTCGTCCAGGCTGGAGTGCAATGGCATAATCTTGGCTCACTGCAACCTCCATCTCCCAGGTTCAAGCAATTCTCCTGCCTCAGCCTCCTGCGTAGCTGGGACTACAGATGTGCACCACCACACCCGCCTAATCTTTGTATTTTTAGTAGAAACGGGGTTTCACCATGTTGGCTGGGCTGGTCTTGAACTCCTGACCTCAGGTTATTCGCCTGCCTCAGCCTCCCAAATTGCTGGGACTACAGGTGTGAGCCACCGCACCCGGCCTACATACACTTGTAAACCAAGCTACGTTGCTACTTCTTTTTAGACAATCGTTTACCTTTCAGAGTAATTAAAAATAAGAGAAAAGAATACTTTTTCATTTTAACTATTTTCAGAGATCTTCATTTCTTTGTGTCAGTTCAAATTACTATCAGATTCCTTCCTTTAACATTTTTTGTAGTGTAGGTTTGTTGATAATGAATTCTCTGTTTTTATTTTTCAAAAAAAGTTTTTATTTTGTCTTCCCCTTTGACAGATCTTTTCACTGAATTTTAAGTCAACTTTTTTTTTCTTTTAGCACTTTAAAGAGACCATTGCCTTCTGGTTTGCATAGTTTCTGACAAGAAGTCCGCTTAATTTTTATTTTTGTTCCTGTGTATGTGATATTTGATTTTTCTGGCTGCCTTTTAGATTCTCTCTTCATCTTTGAATTTTATTCACTTGACTATGATGGTCTAGCTGTAGATTTATCTTTCTTGGTGTTCTCCGACCTTGTTTCTTTGATTTTTTTTATTATTGCTGGAAAATTCTTGGCCATTATCTCTTCAAATATTTCTTCTGCCTCATTCTTACTTTTTTCTCCTAAGATTTCAAAAATACATATGTTTTGTGTTTGATCATTTGATACTATTCTTAAGCTCTTGTATGCTCATTTCTGGTTGTTTTCTCCTTCCCCACCACTCTTTTTTCTTTAGTTTTCAGTTTGAGTAATTTCTATTGATCTATCTTCAAATTCACTAATGCTTTCCTCAGATGTGTTGAGTCTACTGATGAGCATATCAAAGGCATTCTTTATTTCTGCAACTTTGCTTTTCCCCATAGCATTTTCATTTGACTATTTCTTATAGTTTCCATGCCTTCAGTGATATCTCTCATCTGTTTGTACATATCTGTATAACTTCTCCAAAAGAACTTTTAACAAATTAACCATCGTTGTTTTATTCCCTGTCCAGTAGAAACGATTTACTTTTTCTCCAGAAAAAAGAATGCTCTTTCTTGTTACTCTGCAAATGAGGGGAGGAGTAGGGGGTTTGTTTGTTGTCTTTGTCCAGCCTCAGCTTAGGCAGAATCTGTGTGCCTTGGTCTCAGAGGAAAAGCTTTCTTAAAGATCCCACCTCACACCCTGTCATAAAAGGCATAAGAAACCCAAATGGTTTATTGCCCCTCCTCCTGACATAGAGGGTATTTTTCTTTTACCTCCAGCCACACGGGTATTCACAATGCTTTGGGGATTTCAGGGTTTGCTGCTGTTTCTTCACTGTCTTACGCCTTCATTCCTCAAAGAGAAAAAGATCCAGACAGAGCTTCGTGGCTTTCTCACAGCAGCAGCTGCTTCCTTCTTCAGGCCTGTGTCACTGACAACAGGCTTTCTTTCTCTAGGCTCCCAAGCTTCCCTTAATCTTTCTTGCGAACATTAGCAAAGAAGAGCCTCTGTTTGTTTGGCACCTAGGTGTTCTATATTCTCAAACCGGTCCACCCCTAAACTTTAGCAATTCGTTAACATGTTTTACCAAACTTCTTATCTGCTATACCAGCTTTTTCTGCTATATACAGCTTTTTCCTGAACTCTGCCAGAGTGGCCCGCCCTGCCTTTCTTTAAGACTTCAGGCTAGTAGTTTTCTTTGTGAATTCAATTTTCTCATAGAGTCAAGAAAATAGATAATTTTCTTGATTACCTAAGGTTTCTGTTGTTGTTGTTGTTTTGTTTTTTTGGTTTTGTTTTTTTTCCCAGAGTCTCGCTCTGTCGCCCAGGCTGGAGTGCAGTGGTGCGATCTCGGCTCACTGCAAGCTCCGGCTCCCGGGTTCACGCCATTCTCCTGCCTCAGCCTCCCGAGTAGCTGGGACTACAGGCGCGCGGCACCACGCCCGGCTACTTTTTTTTTTGTATTTTTAGTAGAGACGGGGTTTCACCGTGTTAGCCAGCATGGCCTCAACCTCTTGACCTTGTGATCCGCCTGCTTTGGCCTCCCAAAGTGCTGATATTACAGGCGTGAGCCACCATGCCCGGCCGATTACCTAAGGTTTTATTTTTAGGGCGAATGCAACACTCTCATGCTTTCTACATCCTAGTTGGATGCCAGAAATTCTAATATTCATTTTTAGATAGCTTCCTGGTCTATGCTATAATTTCCCAATTGGTCTCTAACTTTCAGTAAAAGTTCATTACACTCTATAGCATTGCTAGAGGGGCTTTTGCAAAGGAGGAAAGAAGAACATGTTTGGGATGCAGCAGTAAAAAGAGGCCAGTATTTCTAGGCTTATATTTCTATATAAAAAAAGTTTTTAAAAGTTAAAAAAATAAAAAGAGGCCAGTAACTCACAAGCAAGAGGTGATCAAGATTATGTTGACAGCAGGCATTTGTAATTAAGGGTGAAAGGCAACCACCGGGAGAATACAAGCACTTTTTCTCATACTGAGGAGAATTTGAGAAGTACCTTTAACTTTCCACAGTTATGAGTAAACGAGAGTTCAATGAATTACATATGGCTACTAAAGGAAAGAATGATCAGGGATTACTATGAGGACTTAAGACTATCCAGATTATAGGGATATAGCTAAATCATTACATCTGTTTGTCATCAAACCTAATACAATAACTTTGACCTATTAAAAGTGGGAGATTAAGCTCTTTACACAGAGAAAGTTAATACTCAACTCATGAGTTTACTTAGGTTCCCATTTTCACCACAGTACTCAGTTGAGTTACCTGAATTGTAACACAACAGAGAAAAAAAAGGACTTAGAATGTTTAGGTGCCTTCTTTCTTAAAAAAAAAAAAAAAAAAAAAAAAAAAAAAAGATACAAGTTGGCTTTCTGTTTTATCCTATTTATTAAGTATTCTGATAAGGGAGCCCAAGTTTTAATTTTTATCATTATTATCGGGGGAAGGGGATCAAATTTTAGAGGCCATCTCAGTGCCTGAGTAATTTTTTCCAATGCAACAAGATCAGATGGTCTGATTGCCTTGCTCAGTGTTTCTGGTGGAAAAGGCAATTTTCAAGACTGAAATAACAATTTCTTAGCCATCACTGGAGCTCTTAAAATCCATTTTTTAAACTCCCGTAGACTTCCATGTGTAAATGAAAGAAGACTCCTGGAAATACACATTTTTCTATTTTGAGAGATAACTCACTCAAGCATAAAGTTAATACAATTTATTACACCAAAAGTAAAGTTGCATTAGACTGAGCTCATAACAGATGAGTAAACACACTTCACAAGAGTGAGGTTGGCATGTCTGCTATCCTTAGTTTGTCTTCTTCAGCTTGGATGCCTTCTAAATGTCTTATTCTTACATCGGTCCTGCTGGCAGAGGAGAGTTCTGTCCTCGTTAGACAGGTGTTTGGAAACACCTTTAGACCTTTGAAAATTCAGCACTAACACTAAGATGGGTCACTAGCCTTTGCTTATTCTGAGGGAAAGAAAGCCTTCAATTAGTACTTTAAAGTGAAAGTGATGAAATCAAATTGAAGGGTGCCTGAGTCAGGCTGCTCTCATTTACATCCTACGTTTAATGAAAACATACTAGCTCTGTGACCTCAGGCAAAGGGGTTAATTTCTTTGAGCCTCATTTTTTTCATACAGAATGAAAATTTTAATAAACCATACCTTACCCATAGAATTGTGAGAAAACTTGTAAGCAAAGCATTTAGCACAGTGCCTAGCACACAATACACATGTAGTAAAGGCTGGATTTTTATCATCGTGATCATCATCATCGTTATCATCATTACTACTACATCAAATATCAGGGCAAATTGCTACCTACCCTGCAGCTTCAGTGTATTTATTTGACAAATTGTTGAGCATCAGTTGGGTACCAGGCTCTGCTCTAGGAACTTGTGTGTAATAAAATAAGAATATCGGCTTTGTTCCCCCTGCCACCTACCAGGAAGACACTTCATCTGCTTGAAATTGGGCTTCCTCTTCAATCAAAAGCAACTATTCAGCACCAGGCCTAGGGAGAGGTATGGGAGACTCATGCACAACCCTGAGAGTAAGTGCCTCCTTAAATTTTGTACCCTAGGTAACTTGCTTGCCTCATTCTTGTCCCAGCATCTGGGAATAATAATACCTATTTTACATAGTTATTATATGAATAATGGAAGCAGACAGAGGATAGACTATATTTGCCTGATATGCAAGTGGGATTTGGGAAGGCTTGTCCATTGGTGGGATATTAGGCTGGGCCTTAAAGGATGAGAAGAAGTTTATTAGGTAGGCATTGGGTTGTTCCCTGTAGGTATATCAAGGGGTAAATGATGGGTTATGCTTGGAAATGACAACATGACTTGAAAGGAAATGATGACAAGAGCTGAGAGTTATTATTATTTACCACCTACTATGTGCAGGACATGGCTAGACATTTTGCAAATATTGTCTTTAATCCTCATAATGGCCTTAAAAGATTGGTGTCATCTATCTTTATTTTACAGCATAGCCTCAAAGAGCTAAGCCCAAGAAGCCAAAGAGTACCGGAAAGAAGTCCTTTCTGTCTAAAAAACACCTCTTCACTGATCCCCAAAATTCCATCATTAACACTTCACCGTTGAGATAAGCACTGTTTGAAATGTGGATGGGTGATATGATCAACTCCTTATATTTTATGGCGAATGAGTTATCCATCCACTCATCTACCCATTCATCCATTTACCTATCCACCCATCCATCCATTGACACACTCATCCCTCCACCAATCCATCTATCCATCCACGCATCCACCCAACCATCCACCCACCCATCTGTCCATCCATCCACCCGCCCATCCATTCATCTATCCATCCATCCATCCATCCATCCATCCATCCATCCATTCATCCATCCATCCATCCATCCATCCACCCATTCATTCACCCATCCATCCACCCACCTATCCATCCACCCATCCATTCATCCATCTACCCACCCATTCATCTATCCATCCATCCATCCATCTATCCATCCTTCCATCCATCCACTCACCTATTCTTCTACCCATCCATTCCCCTATCCACCCACCCATCCACCCTTCCATCAATCCATCCATCCACCCACCCATCCACACATTCATTTATCCATCCATCTACTCATTCATTCACCCACCCATTCACCCACCCATTCATCCATCTATCCATCCACCTACCCACCCATCCGTCTGCTCTCCACCTATCCATTCACCCACTCATCTGCCCATCCATTCATATACCAATTTAATAAGAGATACTGATCACCTACTAAGATTTAGGCTCTGGGCTGGGACTTTTCTCCATGACAAGAAGGACTCAGAAGCAAGAAAGTGTATGCCAAAAAAGAAAAGTGGGTCCATAAGAACAAATTTCACTTATTTGAAGTTTTGCCTCAGGAGATATCCACATTTATCACTTAGTAACCATTAAGTCACCACACAGCATGATGATCCCCATCCTTCCTGCTGGATAACTCTCCCTTCACAGCTAATTGCCTTACATCTATAGCCTAGTTCTTGTCAGTTTTGTCACACTGTTATTACATACAGTAATGGTGTGTAAGATATTAGCCTGTCATTATATATAAATGTGTCTAAGGAAAACTCATTTCCAAGAATCATTTTTGAAAATGAATCCAGAAGAGAGGTAAAAGCTTATTTTCTGTCTCCAAGGACAACATAAAGTAACTCTGAGGCTTGTAACAAGAATCATTTAAGGTGGATATTATGCCTCATAGGAATACCAAAGCCAGAATACATTTGGGGATGTTCTATAAAGCCCAGGAAAGAGTTAAGCTGGAAATAGGAAGCTACTTTCATCTTCTAACTGTGCATGCCTTGAGGGTATGAATAACCCAGCCCTTTCCCCACTTACCATTTTTCTATTTAGTTTATTACGGTTAATAACATGTGACCAGAAAATCATTTTTACCATTTTCCCTCTGGTGCCATTAAGTTTAATTTCCTTGTTTTAATAATACAGCACCAGTGACTTGTCTGACATTAGAAGTTTTTTCTTCCAGTTATCTATTAAAGTAATACTTTAATTTATTACAAAATATACATTTCACACAACTCTTCCTACCCAGTTTGTGATATCCCTAAGGGCCGAGCACTATCTGTGTACCCAGTATTTTCCCAGTTTGTTTCTGACAACTTTTACTGCTGAGGTGTAAACTGTATGAAATCAGAGACACTGTGTGTCTTTTTGTGACCCCAGAACAGTGCCTGCACGTGGCAGGTGTTCAAGAATATATATCAAATAACCAACAAAATGAACGCCTTCTACTGTACCCTCTCACTTCTGACCGTACACGAAATAGCCAAAATATTTTTCCACTTGAAGAGTTTGTCTACGAAATGGAAAAGACATGGATTCTAATTTAAATGTTGACTCACCCAGAAAATGGATTCACTTTAGCATACTTTTTAAACTTTAAATACAACAAGCATTTGTTAAAGACCTGCTGGCTATCAGTGGAGAACTCTATTCTGGGTGCTAAGGGCAAAATAAAGGTGACCCAGACACTGTGCCTGCCCTGCAGCGGCTTAAAGTTTGGTACAAACCTGGCTATTACCTGCAGGGAGAACCCAGAGTGACCCCAACTCCCTCCAAATCCTTGGAGTACTCATTGGAGCCATGCATTTGGCATGTCCTGATGAAGATTCAACTTAATGGCTCTAGAGATGAATTGCCTGGGTTCAAGTCCTGACACAATCAAATACTAGCTCTGTAATTTTGGGCAACTTAGTTTTCTGCACCTCAGTTTCCCCATTTGTAAAATAAAAATAAAAATTGGACTAATCTCATACCATTGTTGTGATGATTAAACGAATTCCTCTATGTAAAATGTTTAGAACCATACCTGGTACAGTATAAGCATTCAGTTAAAATTAGCTAGTATTTAGTTTATTATTGCTACTCTGTGATAAATTGTATTTTGCATAGCTGTCTTGAGCTACTACTATTAATTTCCTATTTTATGTTTTTAAATAGAAATATCTTCATTGCTCTTAAGAACAGCAGTCCCCAATCTTTTTGTCACAAGGAACTGGTTTCGTGGAAGACAATTTTTCCATGGACCAGGCAGAGGGGGGATAGTTTCTGGGTGAAACTGTTATACCTCAGATAATCAGGCATTCGTTGGATTCTCATAAGGAGCATGCAACCTGGATCCCTCGCATGCACAATTCACAGTAGGGTTCACACTCCTACCAGAATCTAATGACACAGCCAGTAGAGGTCTGCTGCCCGGAGGTTTGGGGACCCCTGCTTTAGAATGATATGTGATTGTTATAGGATAAATTATGTAGAGAATGACAATATTTGTCTGTAATCTTAACCCCAAAGATAACCATGGTTCATAATTTGGCAAATCTCCTTCCACATAATAATTTGCCTGCTTAAGAATGTGTAGATATATTTTCAACATAAAAACTACACATACTGTTCACAGCCTATTAATATATGGAAATCACCTATCTGTGTCAATATGTAAAGATCTATTTTGTAATTTATATAACCATTACTTCATTGGTGGACATGTAGACCATTTACTGGTTATATAGTATTTAGAAAGATTGGGCTGCAGTGTCCAAGCTAAAGCATATGTTTCTCATAGGAAATGTCATTGAATTCCCAAAGAGCTTTGCAAATACAAATGGCTGCATAAATATTTATTTATTGACCATGTTAGGAGAATGGGAAAAAAAGAAGAGATCTTTAAATGCAGAAATTATATTTCTACAATTTTTTCTAAGTGTTCTAAAAATGATTTTGACTAGCATGATATAACTATTTTCAGGGTTGTTATGAAGACAAAATAAGGTATTATAAAATGTCTGAACCCTATAAAATACTCAATAGATGCGGGCTGTTATTGCTATTAGAACAGCAATTAATGGAAGAAGAGATTAGGCACCAGCTGTCTTTGATGAAATTAGTCATTGACCTATGGAAGGTGAAACAGATCATCTCTAGCAACAACCCTCGGCTCTAGGATTCTGCTCTTTAATGAGTAGATACTGTACTAAAGATAAACTAGAGCATGGAAATAAAAACAGGATAACTGCTCGCCCTGATTCTTCCAACAACTGAAAATTATCCACATGATACTTGTTAGCTAAGAAGAAAGGTTAGAAATAGTGTTTATCAAAATTGCTTCTGCCATTTAATGACCTGTAGAGAGACTGGCACTTTCAATTACTATTTTATTACCTAATTCAGCTTGCCCATGATAGAGAGATTAGTTAGGAAAGTGTGTAACTAACAATTGGACATGGAAGAGAAGCAGGAAAGATGATTATTGAATTAGACTCAATTTCTGCTTTTTATATCATAATCTTTTTATTCAGAGTTTCTTAACCTTGGCATTATTAACATTTGGGGCTGGATTTTTTTTGTTGAGGAGGGCTGTCCTGTACATTATAGGAAGCTTAGCAGCACTATTAACCTTAGCAGCATTATTAAGCCAGTAGTGTCTCTCTCTTCCCCCACACAAGTTTTGACACCCCAAAATATCTCCAGACATTGCCAAATGCCCCCTGTGGGACAAAAGCACTCCCTAAGAGCCACTGATATGTGCATGTGCATATTTTTGTATAGCATTTTACACTTTGCAAACATATTTAATACTCATAATAGTTGTGTGAGTAGGCGGGGTAGATAATCTCTCTCCCCCTGCCCATTTCAAAGATGGGAAAGCATAATAATGTAATAATAAATGATCTGAAATCAAAATTTAAATTATTAAACACTAAGATGCCATCGTGAGTCAGACGAGAAGAAACCCGATTTATTTTTTAAAGTATTTTAGTAAAATGAGCAGTCAAAGTTTTCCCCTTTACTTGAGGACCACAAAAGGAATACTCAGTGAGCCACCCTCAAAGAGGACCCCCTAAACAAGTGTGAAATGCAGCCATGTAACTCAGAGTTAATTTGGGGTTGAATTCATTAGCTGTAAAAATAATGGTGTGATGAAAATTTTGCCTGCCCCTGCAGAGATAGAAAATGGGATAGCATGTGAATAAATGATTCTAACAGCTGGATGATATATCTTTAGGAGGTATGAGCATTCCATCTATAGAGAAAGTCTGCCCATCAATTAAAATTGTTATGGAGAGACACAAAGAAGATTAAAGTAGATAAAAGCTGTAGCACCAACAGGCCTAAAAACCAGTGTCTTGGAAAATAAAGAAACTGCCTGAAGACAGGGAATTATAATTTAAAGATATTGAAATAGGTCTAGATGCCAAGAAAAGCTAGATTCCCAACGAGATGAGAAATCAGATGAGTAACTGTAGGAAATCCACCAAGGTCATCAACTCTCAAGCTGAACCCTAAGTGACACAAGAAGACCTCTATTAATTTGCACCTGTCATTTCACTGATTGTGTAGATATCAACACAGCTGCTTATTTCTGCTTATTTCTGTTGAGGCTTTTTACTACACCAGAACTCAGGTTTGTAGACAGTGAAAATGTCAGCACATTAAAAACAATCTGCTTCACATGTGTGAGATAATAGGATTTGGGGTTAATGAGCTCATGTCTGGGATATCGATCCAAATGTGAATAACTTGTAATTGGCCATCACTCAATGCCAGCTTATAACCAGCCCAGGCTATATGAATGGAACACTTTGTTCACTGAAATGACTACAGAGCCACAAAAACCAAAACTTGCTCAAAGAACTGGCCAATTGCCAAACAGCATCTCCCCTCCTCTCTCTTCTTATTCCCTGACTTCCAATTAAATACTAAATTGCTAGGAGAATATAAGACAATACATAGGGTCCATCATAAATTCCTCACCCAGCAGGCCCCACATATAGAATGAAAAAGATGTGATTTAAGATATAACAAGAGGCCCCCCTTTCACCAGCAAGCATCACTTTTATTATTTTGCCATTGCAAACCCAGGTTTTGAAAGATTTTATCTCAAAATACTAAAGTTACTGTATTTAAAATATGGATGTTTTAAATAATGCCCCATCAAGCTCTACTTTCCTACAATTCTATCTATGGTACCACTCTTTTGGATGAAGATACTTTTTTTTTCTGATTTGGATGACTTTTTAAAAAATTATTATACTTTAAGTTCTAGGGTACATGTGCACAACGTGCAGATTTGTTACATAGGTATACATGTGCCATGTTGGTGTGCTGCACCCATTACCTCATCATTTACAGTAGGTATCTCCTAATGCTATCCCCCCCCCGACCCCATGACAGGCCCCCGTGTGTGATGTTCCCTGCCCTGTGTCCAAGTGTTCTCATTGTTCAATTCCCACCTATGAGTGAGAACATGCAGTGTTTGGTTTTCTGTCCTTGTGATAGTTTGCTGAGAATGATGGTTTCCAGCTTCATCAATGTCCCTGCAACGGACATGAACTCATCCTTTTTTATGGTTGCATGGTATTCCATGGTGTATATGTGCCACATTTTCTTAATCCAGTCTATCATTGATGGACATTTGGGTTGGTTCCAAGTCTTTGCTATTGTGAATAGTGCCGCAATAAACATACATGTACATGTGTCTTTATAGTAGCATGATTTATAATCCTTTGGGTATATACCCAATAATGGGATCACTGGGTCAAATGGTATCTCTAGTTCTAGGTCCTTGAGGAATTGCCACACTGTCTTCCACAATGGTTCGACTAGTTTACACTCCCACCAACAGTGTAAAAGCATTCCTATTTCTCCACATCCTCTCCAGCATCTGTTGTTTCCTGACTTTTTAATGATTGCCATTCTAACCAGTGTGAGATGGTATCTCATTGTGGTTTTGATTTGCATTTCTCTGATGACCAGTAATTATGAGCATTTTTTCATGTGTCTGTTGGCTGCATAAATGTCTTCTTTTGAGAAGTGTCTACTCATATCCTTTGCCTACTTTTTGATGGGGTTGTTTGGTTTTTTCTTGTAAATTTGTTTAAGTTCTTTGTACATTCTGGATATTAGCCCTTTGTCAGATGGGTAGATCGCAAAAATCTTCTCCCATTCTGTAGGTTGCCTGTTCACTCTGATGGTAGTTTCTTTTGCTGTGCAGAAGCTCTTTAGTTTAATTAGATCCCATTTGTCTATTTTGACTTTTGTTGCCATTGCTTTTGGTGTTTTAGTCATGAAGTCCTTGCCCATGCCTATGTCCTGAATGGTATTGCCTAGATTTTCTTCTAGGGTTTTTATGGTTTTAGGTCTAACATGTAAGTCTTTAATCCATCTTGAATTAATTTTTGTATAAGGTGTAAGGAAGGGATCCAGTTTCAGCTTTCTACATATGGCTAGCCAGTTTTCCCAGCACCATTTATTAAATAGGGAATCCTTTCTCCATTTCTTATTTTTGTCAGGTTTGTCAAAGATGAGATGGTTGTAGATGTGTGGTGTTATTTCTGAGGCCTCTATTCTGTTCCATTGGTTTATCTCTCTGTTTTGGTACCAGTACCATGCTGTTTTGATTACTGTGGACTTGTAGTATAGTTTGAAGTCAGGTAGCGTGATGCCTCCAGCTTTGTTCTTTTGGCTTAGGATTGTCTTGGCAATGCAGGCTCTTTTTTGGTACCATATGAACTTTAAAGTAGTTTTTTCCAATTCTGTGAAGAAAGTCATTGGTAGTCTAATGGGGATGGCATTGAATCTATAAATTACCTTGAGCAGAATGGCCATTTTCATGATATTGATTCTTCCTATCCATGACCATGGAATGTTCTTCCATTTGTTTGTGTCCTCTTTTATTGCGTTGAGCAGTGGTTTGTAGTTCTCCTTGAAGAGGTCCTTGGGTGAAGACACTTTCTGAGAATAGTATCTATAAGCCAAAGTATCCACGATTAGTAACATTGGCAATTTATTAGTTTAACTATCAAAGAACAGAGCCTCAAAGCCTCTGGCTACTAGGACTGGTAATTTAAGTGAAGGAAGACAAAATTCAGAGAAACATGAGATGTCAACTTTCACTCAGTGGAGGCTGAAACTGTTGGGGCCCCTGAGAAGCCAACGGCAGCAGGTTGAGGAACAAAGTGTAAAGGACAGAGGGCTGGTCTTGGCATTGGGCTTGAAAAGTACATTTATGATGTATTCAATGTGTAATAATTGGGCAAGCTTATTAAGCTCTCTGAGCTTCAGTCCCTGTATCTGTGGGTAGACTAATACCTATCTTAAAACTTATTAGGCGAATGAAACAGAGGATAAAGATACTTGTCACTTAGGAAGTACCCATTCTAAACTTACTTTCCCTACTTACTTTCTTTCCAGTGTTGCTCAAGTCAGCCCTGTAATGGATTGTAATTACTATTAATCCTGAACTGTCAAAGGGTTCAGCATCCTAAAACTGAATGATTAAAAGAAAAATGGTCAGAACGCATGTGAATATACAGCTATATTCATTCATGGTTTATACGAAACACTAAATATGCTAGATAAATCCCCATTTCTTCTGCTGAAGTCCTGAAGAATCTCGAAATCTTAGCTTCAAAAGTCACTCTGCAGTCGTGAGAATCAGACTAAACCAAAAAGCCCCCATGAAGAGCTTGAAGCTGGGTTTGGATCCTTCTGCACAAAGACCAACACTAGGGGGAGACTCTATCCCTTCTCAGCTGAGAATGATTTGGCAATCCCCTTGCTCGGTTACCACCCAGTGCTCTAGGAGAATTGCCTGACTAATAACAAGTTCAATAATTGATGAATAGAGCTGGGCAGGCAGCAGATGCCACTGGCGGGATGTGATGAGTAAAACCCAACAAAATGACAAAAATTTATCTTCCCAAAGTCATTCAGAAAATCTTAAAAAGTTAAGATCAAGAAAGCCACAGCTCTTATTTCACTTGATGGATCAAGTATTCATCAATATATTTTTATAATTGTATTTTATTTTTTGGTAGAAAAGTTATATTTAACAATTAACTATATTAATGATAAGGTATTAATGATGGTACTGATAACAAAAGTAATTATAATGCCTAATGTGCACAAAGCTTTGTGGGTACTCTCTTTTTTAAAAAACAATTATTTTAAAAATTCTTCCAACAATCCAGTCAGGAGGTATTATTACCTCCATTTTTCTGTTAGAAAATTTAAGGAATAGAGAGGTTAGATGACTTAAAAATGGTTAAGACCACAGACTGCACAATCGAACTGACTGGGTTCAAGGCTCAATTCTACCACTTACTAGCTGTGTAACCTGGCAAGTTAATTCACCTCTCTGTTCCTTATTTCCTTGTGTGTAAATGAGAGTAATAATAGTATCTACTGCCTTTGGTTGTTGGGAGAGTTAAATGAGTTACTACGTGTAAAATGCTTAGAGCTGTGCTTGACAAATCATTAGCATTTGATGTGTTTAATTAGCCATTATGTGACCCAAAGACACATATTTATTATTTTATATATGAATTACTTAATTACGATCGTACTTGTGTCAGGCACTGTCTTAGACCCAGCAAAGAAAAGATTGTATGGTTTATGGGAAAGGCAGACATTATGTAATTTTCGTAGGGTGTGATGAGTTTTGCGGTAGAGGGAGTAGGCACCATGCAGCATGCAGGGCAGTGGTCAGGGTAAGGGCCAGGCACAGGATGGTAACACCAGGGCCCAGAGGAGAAGCCAGCTGTATTTGAAACAGCAGCAGCAGCAAAAAAAAAAAAGATTCTCATCAACAACTCTGAAGCTGTTTCCAAGGCTTACGGATGAAGGAGACTCTAAAAATTTTAATACCTAGTCTTAACTCAGAAACTTTCTGAGCAAATCATTTGATCCCTGGATTTCCATTTCCAGATATATAAAATGCTGATTTCTTAGGGTTACTCTAGGAAACAGTGAAGATTACTGTGTGGGCTTCCATTGCTTGTGAAGAATCTACAAAGGCATGAAAACCTGGTGGTGCGATTATCAATGAATAACTACCTAATTAACCACACATCTTTTCTTAGAAGAGATTATGTCAAAGGAGCACATATAGAGGAAAACCCTCAGGGACTTTTGTTACCGAACCCTAGAGCCAGAAAATATCTTCAGGTTCATTGTTTGGTGGCTTCCAAAGTTTTCACTTCTACAGACACCTTTTACTGGTCTTCTATCATGAACTTTACGGTTTTAGAGATTTGAGCTACCATGTTGCCTACATTAAGTAATTTTGATTACCCATTTTGATTCAATAGAGAGCATTTCCTTAGTGTAAGATGCAAGTTTTAACATCCTGAGCTGATATAATCCAACCAAAATAAAATAAAAATCTCCCATCACACACTCATTGGAACAAATTAGGAATATACAGAAAGGAATAGCTCCATCACCACTGTCCAGATTTTGACATATTTCCTTTCAATCTTTATTTTAAGTGCTGTCTTTCTTAAAATAGCTAAGATTGTACTGCATATCCCTAAGGCAATGAAAATGGGCATTTCTTTATGTGGTGCTGGAGGGGTATTGGGTATCATTTACCCTTCCCAAGCCTGGGTTGTGCTATATGACCCCCTTCCCACACCCTGAGACCCCAGACTACCCTGTCAATACCCTTCTAACACTTCCGTATGGTACTCAATTAATCTGTTGCTATCTAACAGATTAAATAGCTTTGATTCCCCCTTTATAGTGTAAAACCATGTCTTATTCATCTTGGTGTCACCAGCATTCTGCAACCTACCTGACATGTTGTACAAAGTTGATACTTTTTATGCTGTACTGAAATCTCCATATATATACATACTGTTATATATAAAAGTGTGTGTGTGTATGTGTGTGTGTGTGTGTGCGTGTGTCTAGAAATCTTGTAACTCTACCACTGCCTTTGCATATCACAGGAGCCTTGGTTTCGTTCTCTTCTTTCAGATGAAAACACTGAATACCAAAGTGGTTGATGGACAGAGGATTCCATACATAAGACTGAATGATTGCCAGAAAGCAACAGAGGACAGAGGCTGGCATATTCTGGAATTCCACCACTTTAAGATAACCACTATTTATATTTTAGTGATGCAGTAATATCACAATACTCTTTTATCCTGAGCAATTTTTTAAAATGTAGACTTTTTAAAATCCTCCTCCTTCCCTCTGTCATTGAGCATTCCTCTTTTTTACCAGACATTCCTCTGCTTCATCCTAACTCCAACTAACCAGGGTTAGTGGCCAGTACATATCCTTTCATGACATTTTCCGTGTTGTCAGAATCATGAACAAATGTAAATAAACGTGTAGGGTCATCATTTCCGATTTTCAAAAATAGGCTCATGCTATATATATACTTCCCTAGATCTTGCTTTTTGCCCTTAACAATACATTGCAGAAATATGTCTGAGTCAAATGGTTTTGATCTACCTCCTGTGAAGTGGGTCCCATGGTCAGATGCTATGCTGTATGGGATTCCACACCTACAGATCAGGCATTTGGCAAGCTCCTGGGTGAGTTTTGGCTGAGGCTTTGCAGAAAGGAAAGGCAAACTAACACCAAGAATCAGTATCTGTCCTGTGAGGACAAACCACCGGCCCTTCCAGGATGGAAGTGACCCTTTGTAGCTGAGCTGCTACCATGATGCTGGTGGTGTCCTTGAGAAATAGTGCCCATCCTTTTCCCCAGTCCTCTGACCAGCCAGCTAGGTCACTGGCCCCAGCCCAGATTTCTAAGAGCGACCCTAGCAGCAAGTTTGCCCCATCCCCTGGGGTCCTTGCCAGTGTTAAACCCCATGTACTGAGAAAGTTCCCTAAAGTCAGTGAATTCTTGCTTATCCATTTGTATGTTCTGCCTCCTTGATTAAGCCTCATCAAAATTTATTCCCCAGTGTACCTCCCTGGCTCCTGCCAGTAAGTGCTAGTTAATCTTTGAAGTTCCTTTGAGGTGTAATCTCTTTCCTCCCTTATCAGTCCTAGCACATTCCTAGCTAGACTCTGCTGGGAGTTAACCCTAGTTATCATAGAGGCATTCAGGAGAGGCAGTAGGGGCAGCTCCTTAGAGGAACACCTGCTGCTTTGTGGGGGAAGGTCAGAGCAGAGTCTCCCCACATGAGGGAAAGGCTAGCTTTTCATGGAGAGGGGTGGGCTCAGAGTTTTGTGGGTTCAGAAGAGTCCACACAGCTACAGTCCTTGTGGGCAACCACCCAGATGTCCCCATCCCATATTTCAGGATCCTAAGCTTTCCCAACCAGAGCCCTGATCTTAACAGTACAGACCTGGCTTGTTGGGAATTTACAGGTCTCTGGAGCTCCTGGATTCTAACTACTAAGTCCTACACTTGCTCCTCAGCTACATCCGTGCTTCCACTGCAGGAGATTAGGGCCTGTTACTAAACTCCCAAAGAGGCCTTACAGAGGGGCTCTCCAGCTCCCACATTCAGCCTGTAGATGTTCACTCACAGCCATCAGCTTCTCATTATCTCCCTGCAGAGCATTAATACAACCTCTAAACATCAACCAACATCACTGTCAACATCAGTGCATTTGTTCCTCCCCATTGCATTTAAAATATCTGAATCATCAAGGGCATTTCCATCTACCCAGATCACCACTGGTTAAATTTTTAGCAATTGAACTGCACTTTATTTCAGGGATTATCCATGTCTACATAATACATGACATGTTAGGCAGAGTAGAATAATGCCCCTCCTTCCCCGCAAGATGTCTCTGTCTTATTGATTTGCGTATGTTGAACCAGCCTTGCATCCCAGGGATGAAGCCCACTTGACCATGGTGGATAAGCTTTTTGATGTGCTGCTGGATTCGGTTTGCCAGTATTTTATTGAGGATTTTTGCATCAATGTTCATCAAGGATATTGGTCTGAAATTCTCTTTTTTGGTTATGTCTCTGCCAGGTTTTGGTATCAGGACGATGCTGGCTTCGTAAAATGTGTTAGGGAGGATTCCCTCTTTTTCTATCGATTGGAATAGTTTCAGAAGCATATAAACAGAACCAAAGACAAAAACCACATGATTATCTCAATAGATGCAGAAAAGGCCTTTGACAAAATTCAACAACCCTTCATGCTAAAAACTCTCAATAAATTAGGTATTGATGGGACGTATCTCAAAATAATAAGAGCTATCTACGACAAACCCACAGCCAATATCATACTGAATGGGCAAAAACTGGAAGCATTCCCTCTGAAAACTGGCACAAGACAGGGATGCCCTCTCTCACCACTCCTATTCAACATAGTGCTGGAAGTTCTGGCCAGAGCAATCAGGCAGGAGAAGGAAATAAAGGGTATTCAATTAGGAAAAGAGGAAGTCAAATTGTCCCTGTTTGCAGATGACATGATTGTATATCTAGAAAACCCCATTGTCTCAGCCCAAAATCTCCTTAAGCTGATTAGCAACTTCAGCAAAGTCTCAGGATACAAAATTAATGTACAAAAATCACAAGCATTCTTGTACACCAATAACAGACAAACAGAGAGACAAATCATGAGTGAACTCCCATTCACAATTGCTTCAAAGAGAATAAAATACCTAGGAATCCAACTTACAAGGGATGTGAAGGACCTCTTCAAGGAGAACTACAAACCACTGCTCAATGAAATAAAAAAGGATACAAACAAATGGAAGAACATTCCATGCTCATGGGTTGGAAGAATCAATATTGTGAAAATGGCCATACTGCCCAAGGTAATTTATAGATTCAATGCCATCCCCATCAAGCTACCAATGACTTTCTTCACAGAATTGGAAAAAACTACTTTAAAGTTCATATGGAACCAAAAAAGAGCCCGCATCGCCAAGTCAATCCTAAGCCAAAAGAACAAAGCTGGAGGCATCACATTACCTGACTTTAAACTATACTACAAGGCTACAGTAACCAAAACAGCATGGTACTGGTACCACAACAGAGACATAGATCAATGGAACAGAACAGAGCCCTCAGAAATGATGCCGCATAGCTACAACTATCTGATCTTTGACAAACCTGACAAAAACAAGAAACGGGGAAAGGATTCCCTATTTAATAAATGGTGCTGGGAAAACTGGCTAGCCATATGTAGAAAGCTGAAACTGGATCCCTTCCTTACACCTTATACAAAAATTAATTCAAGATGGATTAAAGACTTATATGTTAGACCTAAAACCATTAAAATCCTACAAGAAAACCTAGGCAATACCATTCAGGACATAGGCGTGGGCAAGGACTTCATGTCTAAAACACCAAAAGCAATGGCAACAAAAGCCAAAATCGACAAATGGGATCTCATTAAACTAAAGAGCTTCTGCACAGCAAAAGAAACTATCATCAGAGTGAACAGGCAACCTACACAATGGGAGAAAATTTTTGCAACCTACTCATCTGACAAAGGGCTAATATCCAGAATCTACAATGAACTCAAACAAATTTACAAGAAAAAAACAAACAACCCCATCAAAAAGTGGGCAGAGGACATGAACAGACACTTCTCAAAAGAAGACATTTATGCAGCCAAAAAACACATGAAGAAATGCTCCTCATCACTGGCCATCAGAGAAATGCAAATCAAAACCACAGTGAGATACCATCTCACACCAGTTAGAATGGCCATCATTAAAAAATCAGGAAACAACAGGTGCTGGAGAGGATGTGGAGAAATAGGAACACTTTTACACTGTTGGTGGGACTGTAAACTAGTTCAACCATTGTGGAAGTCAGTGTGGCGATTCCTCAGGGATCTCGAACTAGAAATACCATTTGACCCAGCCATCCCATTACTGGGTATATACCCAAAGGACTATAAATCATGCTGCTATAAAGACACATGCACACGTATGTTTATTGAGGCACTATTCACAATAGCAAAGAGTTGGAACCAACCCAAATGTCCAACAACGATAGACAGGATTAAGAAAATGTGGCACATATACACCATGGAATACTATGCAGCCATAAAAAATGATGAGTTCGTGTCCTTTGTAGGGACATGGATGAAACTGGAAAACATCATTCTCAGTAAACTATCGCAAGGACAAAAAACCAAACACCACATGTTCTCACTCATAGGTGGGAATTGAACAATGAGAACTCATGGACACAGGAAGGGGAACATCACGCTCCTGGGACTGTTGTGGGGTGGGGGAAGGGGGGAGGGACAGCATTAGGAGATACACCTAATGCTAAATGACGAGTTAGTGGGTGCAGGAAATCAACATGGCACATGGATACATATGTAACAAACCTGCACATTGTGCACATGTACCCTAAAACCCTAAAGTATAATAAAAAAAAAAAAAAAGATGTCTCTGTCCTAGTCGCCAGAACCTCTGAATATATTTACTTACATGGCAAGTGGAATTTTGCAGATGTGAATAAGCTAAGGATCTTGAGATGGGAAAATTATTCTGAACTGTCTGGGTGGGCCCAGTGTGATCACAAGAGTCCTTATAAGTGAAAAAGGGAGATAAAAGTCAGAGCTGGGAGAAATTTGAAGATGTACGCTACTGGCTTTGAAGAACGGTCTATAAACCAAGGAATGCAGGCCTCTAGAAGCTGGAAAGTGCAAGGAAACAGATTCTCCCTGAGGGCCTCCAGAGGGACACAGCCCTGCTGACATCTTGATTTTAGCCCAATGAGACCCATTTTGGACTTTTGTCTTCCAGAACTTTAAGATAATAAATACATGTTGTTTTAAGCCACTAATTTGTTACAGCAGCAATAGGAAACTAATACTTATGGGGTGGGGTGCTTCTTGCCACCAGCAAATTATCCAACCCCCAACCCATCCTACTGCCTTCGTCCTCAGACCACTCCTGGTACCAGTTGTGTGGCTGGGTCCTCTGAGAAGCAGTCACCAAGGTGGAATGCAACTGGCAAATGATTATTGGAGGAAATACTTATGACGCATAAAATGAAAACAGAGAGGAGTAAGCAGAGAGAGTCTTCAGGTTGTGATGCAAGTCTGACAACTGGGAAAGGAGGGAGGGAAAGAAGTACTGGATAGGAGAATGTAGCTCGGAGAAAGTCTCAGCCAGATCACTGAAGGTACCAGAATAAAGATTGTCCCGTCCAGACAGGGTGGTCTCAGCCTGAGTGCTGTGGCATGTGTAAACGTTTAATGGCTGGAGGCTGTCAACCAGATATAATTTGCACAGCAAGTTTTCTCGAAGGAGATCTGAGGAGCCCATCTCCGCAGTAGCCATACTCACTCACCTCCTACCTAGGCCCAGGCAGTGCTAATTAACCAGAGGCCCACTACAGGGGCAGACCCGTAGCCACTGAGCTTATTGGCCAAGAAAATATCAGCGTTCATGCTCTCTGCAGGTAAGTAGATCCCAGAAGTAGGGAAGGACAGGCTGAGCAACACATGTCTAAGTCCTGATCCTCAAATTTACCAATCAGATAATTCACTTAGGGAAATGAAGAGAAGTCAGGATGGTTCTCCAAATGGAGCTCTCTTTACATGGAAAAAAATGTTAGAAGAGGAAAATAATGTCCTATTCTATCAGATTATTGGAAAAAAATTTGGTAGATATTAGATATTGCCAGATCGCTTTCCAAAAAAGTTAAAGCATTTTACACATCCACCAGCAATGCTGAGTGGATGATCTTCTCCTATGTCCATACAGCATTAGGCATTATCACTCTTTTTGATTTCTGCCATTCTGAATATTTCATTTTTATTTAATCTACATTTGCTTAACTACTGGGAAAACAGAACATTGCTATGATTTGAATGTGAGTCATAAAGTTCATGTGTTGGAAACCTAATTTCCAATGCAACAGAGTTGTAAGGTGGAGCCTTTAGGAGGTGATTAGGTCATGAGGGCTCTGCCCTCATTAATGAATTAATGCCATTATCACAAGAGTGAGTTCCTTATCAAAGGGAAAATTCCACCCCCTTTTACTCTCTGTCTCTTTCTTTCCCCCTTTCTTTGCGATTCCTCCTTTGGCCACTGGAGGAAAGCCCTCAACAGGTGCTGGTGCCTTGATCTTGGATTTCTCAGCCTCCAGAACAGCAGAACTGTGAGAAATAAATTTCTTTTCTTTATAGGTTATCCAGTCTCTTTTATTGTGGTTAGAGCAGCACAAAACAGACTAAGACAAACATCTTTTTGTATGGCGTTTGCCTTCACAGTTGTATGACCTGCCCTGCCCATCCACAAGCTTGGTTTACTGAGTTGTTTGGGTTTCTTTTGTTAATGTGTTTGTAGAAGTTGTGTATATATTATAGATACTAACCTCTTATTTACTATATGCATTGCAAATATTTTTAAAACAGTTTTTGGCCATTTTTTGGTATCTATTATCAGACAAAACATTTAAGCTCTCATAAAGTCAAATATCTTTTCTTTTATAGTTTTTGGATTCCCTATCTTTGTCTTCATGATCTCCCTGTCCCCACATTTTAAATATAGTCTGCTAAATTTTATTCTAAGATTTTGACTAATTTATTTGTACATTTACTATTTCATTCAACTGAAATTTATTTTTGTAGTGTTGTTTCTTGTCACAAAATAATACATGTTTCTTGTAGACAGTTTAGGAAACTTCAGATGCTGAACAAGAAAAAAATTTGAAATTAGTCTTAATTCCCTACCTTCTTAATACAGAGCCCCTGTGAATGTTTCCAGCTATATCCTTCCAGGTTTTTCTTCTATGCATTGTACATGGTCTTACATTTTTAAAATTATATTGTAAATTCTGTTATATAGCCTGTTTTTGTCTAACAATACACTCAGAACGATTTTTCAAATGCACCCTCATTTGTTTAATCACATCTCTATTTTTGGACACTTATATTGTTTTTCACTTTTTGCTATGATAGATAATGTGTCATGATACTGCCTCTCATTTGTTCGACTATATTTTGCCCTGTGTTAAAGAGCTCACTCATTTTCAAATATATTTTTTCAATTTTACTAGCATCTAAAATTACTTGTTTAAAAATCAGATAAGGAGAGGGAAAGAAGGTCTTTTTTTTTTTTTTTTTTTCTGGGTCACTGTATTGAGCTATACCTAAATTAAATAGGGGACTTAGAACTATTTTTACAAAAAACTAAGTCTGTAGAATGCAGTTGATAGGCCTAGATACTATGTTTCTAAAATGCATCATCTAGAAAAAGTTCAGAATTGAAGAATTCTGAAGTTAAAAAGCATAAGCAATAAACATAGCATGAGGAAAATCACCAGGTGGAAGTATCAGAAAATCCTAAAGCACCAGCAGTCAGATAAAGGATGAACAGGGTAACAATGCCAGTTCTCTTAATACCGCCACCACCTACACACCAAGGAGCCACTCCTAGTTCTTTTGGAAAGAGACAGATATAAATCAATAAATCATTCCATTTCAGGACTTTACTAGAATTTCAAGACAAATAACTGAGAGGCAGAAATACTAAGAATCTGGGAAGGAAGGAAAAAGAAACAAACAAACCATAAGTGCAGAGCCTATTTTTTATTAAAGTATAATGTAAAAATAAATATGAATATTCAAAAAAATAATCTACATGAAGCAAAAGTATCTACACTCATCTGCTATGAAACCTATTTCTAGTTGACTTTAAAATTCATTGTGATTTTAGAGTTTCTCTGCCCTTGCTGTCTTCCATGTTTAACCATATCCCAATCAAGACAAGAAAAGAAATACTATTGAACTGTACACGACAAACCATGGAATGTGAAGCTAGATGGGAGTTTAGAGCTCAGCTAGTCTGGCCCCAGTATTTTACCATTGGGAAAGCTGAGGTCAGGAAAATGGAAATAACTTGCTGAAGGTCATACAGCTGGTTACCTGCTAAGCCAGGAGTGGAAATGTATCCCTTGCCTCTTAGCACAGTGCTCCTGCTACCAGTATCACACATCAACAACGTAATCACACCCATTCTGGTGCCTTATTGTCATCAGTTATCCATCAAATTAGGAAGGCAACAAGAGGAAATTTACATATATATGTGTAAAAACAATTATTTGAGCACTGATATCAGTTCTTTCACTGTTCTTTGGCCTTTGATGTTCACATGTGAAGCTTTCTGGAAAGGAAAGACCAGACCTGCATGATAAGATAAGCCTGGATGACAGTGGGGCCTACTCCACAGAACAGGTGTCCTCAAGCATCACTACAGTCTGCCATTTGCACTGCTTCCAATGTTGAATAAGAACAGCCCAATCTGCCTGGCTCTTTTTGTTCAATTCATGGTCCCTGGCACAGAAGCCTCTTCCCTTAAACATTTTTCCTCTGTGGGGATTTTATAGTTAAGAGCCAAGTGGAAGATGTTCAAAATGATCAGATCTAACACACTTCTTATTAGCAAATTTAAAATGCATATTATTAAAAAGGACATTCTTGACTTGATATTTTTAAGTTCAAGTTTTTAAAAAATTGAGGAGAAAAGTAGGTGTAGCCTAGAGCAAAAATTCTTGACTTTTCTCCAACACAACCATGTCCCACCTGTAACAGTCACAACAGGCTGTGATTTCTGTACATAACCTCGCTTACTAGATATAACTTTACCCTTTCTTCTCTACTACCACTGATAAAACACCATAACTGGTATCATATTTGGATATTTTAAGATAAAATCTGATGCAAGAGTCAGGCTCCTCTTTAATCCAGAGTTGCAAGCTGTCTTAGATGAATAATATGCATTTATTTTTACTACTACTAAGGGCAAAAATGGCCAAAATTATTCTACTTCTGAATTAACTACATGCAATTGTAGTTATTTTAATAATAATCACAGTTAACTAGAAGAAATATTTTTAAAATGCTTAGTACAGAGCCTGGCATACATAATCCTCAATAAATTTTAGATGACACAATTGTTGATGTCATTGAAAACAACTACCAACTACCAATTGCATGTAAATATTTTACAAGCAGGATAATCTGTACCCACAAAAACAGAACTCCCATGTAGCAGGTGCCTCTGGTGCTCTTGTCACATGTCCTTGGCTTACTTCTGATATCAGCCATGGCTGTAGTAGACAGTTCCATGCAATCATCTCTCCCACCTCACGCTACACCTTGGATGTGTGTCTTACCACATCCTGCTCTGTGTCACAGAGCTTACTCACTGGGGCATGAAGAGCCGAGCCTAGGAGTGCAGGGGAGGTAAAGCTTAGTGGGAAAACCCTCACTCGATGAGGGGCAAGAGCCACTGGCTTGCAGGAGGACAATTCTAGGAAGCATTCTGTGTGTTTCTCAAGAGGTCTCAGCAGAATTGTCTTCCCCACATTGCTCCTAGCAGATGACTTCTTCTTCCCCATCTCACACCCCTGGCTCCCTCGCTCCTGCCTCTAGAATCACCTCCCAAACTAACCAGCTGCACCCAACTCCTTGTCTCAGGCTCTGCTTTGCAGGGAATATGAATTAAGGCATTCCACTTCCTAAGTCTAGGTGATTTCCAGAAATATAAAGTACAGTGCTTTCAATGGGTGGTCCTCAACACAAAGCAACATCAGATTATTTTTGTTCTGCATTAAAAATATTTGAAATGGAAGAGAGAACATTATCAGCCAAGACCTTTCTGTAAAATAGAGTTCATAATATCTTATTGCGGAAACCCCTTAAAAAGTTGTGGAAAATAATTGTGTAAAGAATTGAGGGAGAGCAGAGGAAACAGGAGAGAAAACCCAAGACCTTCAGCAACTTTGATCATTATTCCCATGCTCTGCATTGATGAGTCAGGTGATGACTGGCTCCTGTTCAGCTCTCTCTGGTGCAGGCATTCGAGAGCATTTACTGCATAACTACTTGGATGTATAATCAATTCAAGTCTGAGCTCTTTGGCTGAATGGGATATTGGCAAAGTTCCATAGGCTAATGGATAATTTGTAGGGACCCTATCATGGGCATTTGGCTGCATGTCCAATGATGTGGGGGTAACAGCCAGCATTGGTTAAAACATTTGAGGTCCTTAACAATTGTTGTGAGTGACACAACAAAACCAGAATATCATAAAACCCTAAAGAGATCAAGTGACTAAGGGAAAACACTCAAGTCTTTTCATGTAATTGCCTTGAGAGTACTGACCATATAAAATTTAATTCAATAGGTACATTTAGAGCACAACAAAGAATAGCTACAGAGCAGTTTTACATCTGTTATCTCATTTGAGCCTAACATAACCTCTAAGATAGGTATTATTTATTCTCTCCACTTCACAGATAATGCAACTGAGACTCAAAGAAGTGATTAACCCTAGGAAAGTACTCCACAAAAGATGGTGAAATTGATGGCTTAGATGAAGTTAGGCCTCAAACATGAATGCAGATCTTTGCATTCCCAATTATTTGCTCTTTTCCCTACTTTCTGCTGCCTGGTTGGACAGCATCAGGTGCCACCTCTAATATGAAATGCAAATGAATAGGACTGGTTCTCCTCCTTAAGGACTCTTTTTTCGAGTCGGAGTCTCACTCTGTCGCCCAGTCTGGAGTGGAGTGGTGCGATCTCGGCTCACTGCAACATCTGCCTCCCAGGTTCAAGCGATTCTCCTACCTCAGCCTCCCAAGTAGCTGGGACTACAGGCGTCTGCCACCACTCCCGGCTAATTTTTGTATTTTTATTAGAGGTGAGGTTTCACCATGTTGGCCAGGTTGGTCTTGAACTCCCGACCTCAAATGATCCACCCACCTTGGCCTCCCAAAATGCTGGTATTACAGGCGTAAGCCACCGCACCCAGCCCTTACGGACTTTTATAAAGCCTACTGGGGAGTAAGAACAGTGCTGTTGATGAAGTAAATAGACCCCATGTCATATGAAGTTACAAAAGAAAGACGAGTCCTGGCTTATCTCCTTAGGGGAGGCTCTCTAAAGCAGGCAGCAATAGAGCTGGACTTTGAGGGACAGTCCAGATTTTCATGTGGTGAGAGGAAGAAACTGGAAATATTGCAACCAGTTAGGAGGACACTCAAGAGAGGATAGCTTTGGATTATGAAAATCTCACCAGTCTTGGTGACTTGTTAACTATTTAATATTCTTTAATTTCCATGAAATAATGTTTTTATAGACTACAATTTTTCTAAGTTCTGTACTTAAGTCACTTCTTGATAGTAAGGACCAATTAGGTCAGTTCAGCGGTTTTCCAATATTTTTGAGCTGGGGAGCCAGAATCTTACATGGAAGTCAAATATATATATAAAGAGAAGCTGTTTTGGTTGAAGCAGAGGTGGATGGAGGTCATCAGAGACCAACGGAAAGGAGGTCATTCACGCAAGGTGAGCCCTTATCAGCCCCATCCTGCTATTTTAAACATGATGCACATTTTGATAAGGGCCAGTCAGGAAAACAAAAACTACCTCAGTTATTTTAACAGGGAAAACAAGATATAAAGAATTAATTGGACGAAGCATAGTGGCTCATGCCTGTAATCTGAGAACTTTGAGTGGCTGAACCAGGCAGGTTGCTTGAGCCCAGGAGTTTGAGATCACCCTGGGCAACATGGCAAGACCCTATCTCTACAAAATGTACAAAAATTAGCCATATGTGGTATTGCCCACCTGTAGTCCCAGCTACTACTCGGGAGACTGAGATGGGAGGATGGCTTAAACCCAGGAGGTCGAGGCTACACAGAGCTGTGATCACACCACCGCACTCCAGCCTGGATGACAGAGCAAAATCCTGTCTCAAAGAAAAAAAAAAAAGAATTAGTTGGAAAATCGTTGGAGGACTGAAAAGGCAGGAAGAGAACACCAAAATAACACACAGAAAATGTAGCTTCTCCCCGTAGGGCTGGCGAAACAAAAGGAAAGAGGTGGGGTTATTAAAACTTAGGAGGTTGGAAGAAGTATCCTACTGAGCTTATACTCAGACCTCAGGAAAAAAGACCCTGCCCAGCTCTTATGGGAATGATGAGACAAATTTTGGTCTAATTGATGGGAAAAAAAGTTGTAAACTAGAACAAACTGCCACTGACAAGATAAAGGGCTAATGCTGAAGTGATGCAGGTGGTAACAATGAATAAACAGGAAGGATCAGTCCCCCTTTCTTCCTCCTGCCTTCCAGTTCCATTGGTGGAACTTCATGGGATCCAGCTGGCAAAGGAGAAAGGTGGTCTTCAGGCCCAGCCCCAGCAACACAGAGCAGAGTGGTGGGAGGTGGAGCTGAGGGACAATCGCTTTATGACCAACACAGTGCCTCAGACCACAAGAAGGAGCAAACAAGACAGTAAGGGGGCTGTGCCCCAAATGTTCCTGATTTGAGGGGAAATCAGAGTTTATATCCTACAGATAGCAGATCAGTTGTTCTGTCTCTGAAGGACAAGGTGATGGTATGTTAAATGGAGTATGAACCACACATTAGTATGTCCAGCCTACTAGCAGGAAGGCACCAGAGCAATGGAGTGAAGAAACAAAGTAGATCTTCAAATTCTGAAATAACCTCTTTTGTCATATTTCCTGGACCAGGATTTATAATTAAATGATGACTTCTTCTCTTTTTTTACATATGTTCTTTCTTTTCCAATTCATTTTCTCTTCTGCAGCAGACTTGGATAAAGTCAATGCATCAGAAAGTTTAGGTCAAGTGATACAGCCACTAACTGCAAATACATTAAATGTATGCAGCATGTATCATTTTCCCTGTCTATGAGATGGTGATACTAAGGGATTATATATAGGAATGAAGATTCTCTCATTAGCAATTATCATTCATTCATTCATTTAACAAATATATTTTTATGTGTGTTATATACCAGGCACTGTTTCAGGGGTAGGGGTTCAAACACTGAATATATAGTAATAGACAAAACACCCATATTAGTTAGGAATATTAGTATGACACTAAGTAATGGAAAATCCCACTCCAGTGGCTTTACCAAAGAGAGTTTTATAATTTTGGCCTAATAAGAAATCATGAGGGAGGCAGCCAAGATTGGCAGGGTAGGCTGTGATGCCATCAAGGACCCAGCTTCTTTCTGTTTACTCTCCTTTAAGGACTGATTTTTGTACTCACACTTGTCCTTTCATGATCACAAGATAACTATTCCACTGTGAGAAATTATATCTGCATACCAAACAAGCAAAAGAAAAGAGAGAAGGAAGAGGCAATGCCCTTGCTAGGAAAGTAAAGTCTTTATAGAAATCGCCAACAGACTTCTGCTCATATGTCATTGACCAGAGCTACATCACGTGGCCACCCCTCACTGGCAACCAGAATGGAAGGGTGAACATTTTTAGCTGGGTATATTTCTATCCTAAGTAAAATCAGGAATCTGTTAGTAAAGAAGAAACGATACTGGCTAGTTGTCTAGCAGTCTCTGCCACACCCCCTGTGTCATGGTGCTTATATTCCAGTCTAGCAGATTGTATCACTGGGGCTCTTTGGTTGCAGCAACTGCAGCCAAGAGGAGGAGAATTTGTTGGAAGGATGTAAACCAGCTCATAGAAGCAAAGGGAAGTTGGAGAGCCAGGTCATAGAAGAACAGGAACTAGGGCAGCCTGTGAGACTAGGCACCCGGTGGCAGTGGTCTGATAAATAAGCCCCAAATACAGAAGTTGTCCAAAGTCAGGAGAGAAGTCCAGCTCCTGGCTGGAGTCCTAGCAGTCCCACCACTCTGCACCCAGTGGGAGAGGTGATTTCCCCATAAGGAAGTCAAGGAGCACTGACCAAGGAAAGAGGCAAGGGTGTAGAGCAGCCCAACAGGTCCAGAACATTGACCAAGGGGCTGATATAGGTGAAGTGATTTAAGTTTCCCATAGAACAAGTTCTCAAGTGCTATTAAACACTGTTAAGATTCTTAATATTATAATTCAACCTTAAAAACACATCTTTGCTCCAATTCTTGAATGCCTCAGAAAAATCCAATTTTCACTTTTCTAAACTGAATCAGAACTGCAAAAAATAGTTTACACCAGAAAAACAGACTGCAAAAGATTGGATGGTTTTGTTATTAAGACTGTCTCCTAGTTACATTTTATATATAGATTCTTCAGAATGTAGGTTAGGGAGCTTTTAAAAAATTAAATAAGAGAAGAGCATCGCTTCTGCTATTTGACTTGAAGACGTTCACGTGGGGCAACATAAAATCAGATTTTTATAGTGTTGCCTGAAAATAATACTATATACTGAACTAGGAGCCCATAGGCAGATCAGGCCATTAAGAACTATTACCCATATTATTACTGCTAAAATATTTATATGTTATAATTTTGTAATAAGGTATTTCCAAAGAAAATAATGTTGGCTTAAAATGCACATATCAGTAAAGGCATTCCAGCTTAGTGTTGTTTGAAGATTTCTGCAGGAGCAAAAGCCAAAAACAACAAATGACTATTGTAAGTTTAGATTATGTCCCTCTAATTGCCTATTTTTTTGAGCCCTGGAAACATTTATAGCAAATGAAGCAATAAAATTAAGCAGAGTGAAATTTGTTAAAAAGAGAAAATTGATATAGGCCCAGGTGCCATTGTTACTCATATTCTTTTTCTATAATAGAATTATTTCAATTTCTAAGCAGTTTTGAGTCTTCATTGGTTTATTCAAAAAATATTTAGTGAATCTGTCTACTAGGGCAGATGGTACTCCTTGCCTATTCAGTATTCATTCTCCTTCTACTCCTAACTAGTATAATCCCATCTCTTTCAAGATGTCAACAAGTTCTACAAAAATAATAACTTCCAAGATTTACTTGCAGCCAAGGGTTACCATCTTACTAGGGCTAGATAATGAGAGATAAAGAAAAGAGTTTGTTTTTTGCTTTTTGTTTTTAGTAGGAAAAATTTATCTGGCAGTATCTTTAAACTTTCTATTTGGAATGCAGATGCAATTCCTGGAACTGTGGCAGCCATCTTGTAATCATGAGGATACAGTCAACAACGAGATGGATCATTGAGCTTTGATGACATTTTAGAGACACTATACCACCACTGGACTGCTTATCTTCAGACTTTTTCCTATGTGATTAAAAAAAAAAAATCGGCTAGACGCAGTGACTCATGCCTGTAATCCCAGCACTTTGGGAGGCCAAGGAGGGCGGATCACAAGGTCAGGAGATCAAGACCATCCTGGCTAACACGGTGAAACCCTGTCTTTACTAAAACACACAAAAAAATTAGCCAGGCGTGGTGGTGGGCATCTGTAGTCCCAGCTACTTGGGAAGCTGAGACAAGAGAATGGCATGAACCCAGGAGGCAGAGCTTTCAGTGAGCCGAGATCGTGCCACTGCACTCCAGCCTGGGTGACACAGTGAGACTCCATCTCAAAAAAAAAAAAAAAAATCTCCATTTGGTTCAGCTATTGCAATCAGGTTCTGTTATTTGCAACCAAATGCATTACTAACTGGCATATGTGCCATGTACCTGGTACTATGTCAGACCCAGTGAACAAGATATGCAGTGAACAAGATCCCTCAGGGACTTTACTATTAAATGGGAGAAATATTAAATAAATAATTATAAAATTAATGATTTAATTACAGTTTGTATGAAGGTTATTGCTAGGGCATCCAAATTAGCCTGAATGAGGATGGTGGTTACAGGAGATATTTGGAAGTAAATGACATACAAATTGAGACTTGGAGGATAACTAGGATTTAACTGGGCAGTGACAGTTGGAGAGAAAATTCCAAGGGGGAAGAACAGTCCCTGTGAGTAAAACATACAGACTAAGGAGAATGATACTTCGTGAGGCTAGAGCAGAAGTCAGATACAAAAAATGCAGGGCCAAGGGAAGGAGGGAAAAAAAAATGCGGGGCCTTTTGGCCATGGCAAGAAACTCAGACCGTAGGGCAATGGAAAGTCTTTGGCCTATGTGATCAGATTCCAGTTGTGAAAAGATAATTCTGATTGCATTATGAAGGAACTGGAGGGAAGCAAGAGTGGACATGGGGAGTAAGAAGTTGATTGAAATAGACTAGATCAGGCATATGCAACATACTGACCAAGGACCTGCCTTCATAATTAAAATTGTTTGGAACTCAGTCATGCCCATTCATTTACATATAGTCTACTGCTGCTTCTATGCTACAACTGCAGAGTTAAGCAGTTGCCTCAGAGGCCATATGGCCTGTAGAGTCTAAATTATCTACTATCTGGCCCTTTATAAAACAAGTTTGCCAACCCCTGCTCTAGATGAAAGATGATGAAAGAAGATGATGGTTTGGACTAGTGCCATGAAGCTGTAGAAGAGTGGACAGATTTGAGATGTATTTGAGACTTGCTGAGGGGTTAAATTTGGGAGTTGAAGGAGAGAAAGAGATGAACAATGACTTTCAAACATAAGCAACAGAAAAGATTTTTAAAAAGCAGGTTTGGGAGATAAAGTTCAAGTGTTCTGTCTAGGCTGCTTCAGTTTAAATATCTTAAAGAGAGAGATTATTAATACCATGGCCTCTCTCTTGAATATGGGAAGCCTATAATATGGGAACTTTCCCTGAATTCCATATTGTAATCAGTTCTGTGCTATGACGATCACACTCTGACATATTGATTTTTACATACAGAAAGTCCTCCTAAATAAATAATTCAATTCAGTCCATTTTAATAAAAAAGCAGAAGTTAGGCCGGGCGCGGTGGCTCACGCTTGTAATCCCAGCACTTTGGGAGGCCGAGGCGGGCGGATCACGAGGTCAGGAGATCGAGACCACAGTGAAACCCCGTCTCTACTAAAAATACAAAAAAATTAGCCGGGCGTGGTGGCGGGCGCCTGTAGTCCCAGCTACTCGGAGAGGCTGAGGCAGGAGAATGGCGTGAACCCGGGAGGCGGAGCTTGCAGTGAGCCGAGATCGGGCCACTGCACTCCAGCCTGGGTGATAGAGCAAGACTCCGTCTCAAAAAAAAAAAAAAAAAAAAAAAAAAAGCAGAAGTTAAAAGAGATAAAGACAAATGGATGATAATAAAAGTTTTCTGATGGTTTGAGAAAGAGCATCTGGTCCTTTAACAGTAACAATATCCAGTAATGATACGCTTTCAAAATTTATTTTTCGTGCTATCACATTTCCCCAGTATTTTCATGCCACTAACTATAATCAAATTGATCTCATAAAAATAACAAATTCCTGGGCCTGTTGCAGTTAAGATATAACTTATTGAGAAACAATGAAGAGCTTTTGGGGTTATGCTTTATTAAACCCATCTTTACCCTTCCAAATAGAATGACTGTATTTCTCTGTCAAAATCTGGGACACAAGGTTAACAACTGGAAACAAAATTTTAATTGTGGAAGTCCCAGAAAATATCAAACATACGATTGTCATATATTTCTATGAAAGATCCTAAGGCATGGGAAATTCATCCAAATCTTTATTCGTGACCCATAAAAGGAGAAGCTTCAAGTACAGAAAGTAATATAATGGACCATCATGGAAAACGATGCGGCCCAGCATTTGAAATAAGATACCTTGGTGCTGGTCTTCAAATTTTATAAGTATTTAGCAATATGGATATGAAATATTCTTGATGAGACCTCCTATGGAGACTGTTAGAGAGGAAAAAAAAGCAAGACTTCCAAAATGTAAATATGCAGGATAATATTTGACCTGCACTCTTTTTGCTTAGAACTGTATGTCACAACTGTTAAACCAGTTTGGAGAGCTGCAGGAATCTTTTTGAATGCTACCTCATAATTTTTCATTGTTGTGCAATTGTGCTTATCCCAGTAAGTGATTTTTTGGCAAAACATGCTGGAAATTTTCCTTGTACTTAAGGATAAAACTATTTTTTCAAGATGCACACATTAAGATATGGGGACAAAAATATCCAAGGTAGAGAATGTAGGATTTATATGTTTAATGAAATGTGAAAATTGAAAAAGACAAACATTTCTTCTGGAGATGGCCTTAACCATTTGCAACTCGATTAACTTAAAATTATTCAAACCAGCATTCTTTTATTCCTTGATAGGTAAATTTGATAGGTAATTCCTTTTTTAAATTACTATTTTCAAGCAGAGTAGAATTTTCCCCGTATGAAACTTGGAATTCCTGGCCAAACAGTGTTGAGCTAATGCTCAGAAAGTTTCTTTCTTCCCTCCTGAATCCACCTGCTCAGGAGCATGCCATTTATTTATTTTGCCTTGTTGCACTTGCTGGGACCTCCAGTGCAATACTGAGAAGATGTAGTGATAGCAGATTCCTGATTTTCTGATTTTACAGGCAAGACATTTATTTAGTCAATTATTATTAAGGGGTTTTTTTTGCAGATTTTTTGATAGACTCATGCTACTAGGTTGAAGACATTCCCTTCTATTCACTGAGTTTTTTATTGTTGTGTTTTTTCATGAGTGGAGTTTAAATTTAGTCAAAGTCTTTTTTGATCCTATTGGGATGAGTATATGGATTTTTTACATTGTTGATATAGTGAATTATGCTGATTTTTGAATGCTGAACCAACCTTGTATTCCTGGAATAAACTTTACTTGGTCATGTTGTATTAGCCTTTTCTCATATTGCTGGATTTAATTTGCTAATATTTTGTTAAGGATTTTGCATCTGTTTTCATGAGACATATTGGGTACCTTTCAAGATAATTTTGGTCTTACAAATGAATTGGGAAGCATTCCTTCCTCTTTAGTTTTCTAAAAGAATTTTATATAGAATTGGTTTCTTTTTCTTGATGTTTCATAGAACTCACTAGTGAAGTCAGGCTCAGTGGCTCACACTTGTAATCCCAGCACTTTGGGAGGTTGAGGTGGGAGGATGGCTTGAGCTCAGGAGTTCGAGACCAGTCTGGGAAACATAGCAAGACCTCATCTCAACTAAAAATAAAAAATTGTAAATTAGCTGGGGCCAGGGGCAGTGGCTCACACCTGTAATCCGAACACTTTGGGAGGCTGAGGCAGGAGGATCACTTGAGCTCAGGAGTTCAAGACCAGCCTGGGCAACATGGCATAACCCCATCTCTACGAAAAATACAAAAATTAGCCAGGCACAGTGGCAAGCACCTGTTGTCCCAGCTACTTGGGAGGCTGAGGTGAGAGGATCACTCAAGCCTGAGAGGCAGAGGTTGCAATGAGCCGTAATCGTGCCACAGCACTCTAGCCTGGGTGACAGACCCTGTCTCAAAAATAAATAAATAAATAAATAAATAAATAAATAAATAAATAAATAAATAAGCTAGGCTTGGTGGCTCATGCCTGTAGTCTTAGCTACTCAAGAGGCTAAGGCAGGAGGATGGCTTAAGCCTGGGAGGTTGAGGCTGCAGTGAGCTATAATCACACCACTGCATTTGAGCCTGGGTGACAAAACAAGACCTTGTCTCAAAAAAAGAAAAAAAAAAAAAAGGAAAGACTTCCCTAGTGAAGCCTTTTGGGCCTAGACCTTTTTTTGTTTTTCTTTTTTGTGGGGGAGCAGGTGTGGAGAAGGCTTTTAACTGTGAAATCAATTTGTTTAATAGATTAGGACTATTCTAGTTATTTATTTTTTTCTAATAACTTTTTTAAATTTATTTTTTCAATTTTTTTGGCATGTTCAGTTTTAACAGGTAAACTAAGAAAATTTGATTCTTTCATCTCACTGGAGTAGTGCCTTTGAGAAATTAAATCTTAAAAAAACACAGCACCCCAGAGTTAGTTTATATGTCAAATAAGATAAATTAAAGACTAAAAACAGCTGCATTATAACCTGTCAGTATGAGGTCCTTTTTTTTCTGTTTAAAATAGCTCTGGCTGAAACTTACAACTGTGAGAAACAAATATGAATAAGACAACTTCTACTTCCTGGCTGGGCGCGGTGGCTCACGCTTGTAGTCCCAGCACTTTGGGAGGCCGAGGCGGGCGGATCACGAGGTCAGGAGATCGAGACCACGGTGAAACCCCGTCTCTACTAAAAATACAAAAAATTGGCCGGGCGTGGTGGCGGGCGCCTGTAGTCCCAGCTACTCGGAGAGGCTGAGGCAGGAGAATGGTGTGAACCCGGGAGGCGGAGCTTGCAGTGAGCCGAGATTGCGCCATTGCACTCCAGCCTGGGCGACAGAGCGAGACTCCGTCTCAAGAAAAAAAAAAAAAAAGACAACTTCTACTTCCTAGATAGGATGAGTGAATTAATTAATTAATTAATTCAATGACAATTGATTAAGACACTGCTTGCCAACTTTGCAGAAGGCACTTTGCAGCATGTGAAACACAGGAACTACCTCCAAGGAGTTGTAATCTGCCCAGGAAATCAACTGGAAAATATCCACAAATGCAGGTATGAGCAAGCACAAATCAATATAGAGTGAACTTTCTATATAAATGCTGGGGAAACAGAAACAAGAATATTGGAAAAGTTATTTGAAATGATTATTAAATTATTTTAAAAGATGAGTTTTGAGCCATAGTTTAAGAAAATGGACATATGTCAGCAAGAAGAAATAGGGATGGCATTTCTGGTGGAGGAAGAGGCATCAATTATTATTTTATTATTTTTATTTTGAGGCCTTAGCAAAAGAGTTGGCAAAGTACAGTGAGATTGCTACAGGGAGACCTGGACAATGGGTAACATTACATTACTTAATTTCCAGGTCAACTCTTTGATGTGATTTTTCTCCCTAGTTTACTGATGAGATGATCATTAGAGTATTTAGATAACTTATCCACTGTCTCCTATGTCAGTGGCAATCTGGCATCTGAACTCAGGCCTAAGGTCAAAGCCTAGCTTTCTCCTACTGTCTTACACTTTTCATCAGCTAAAGGAGCTCAATAATGTCTGATCAGAGACTCTCAACTGCAAAGTTGTAATCAGCTGTGATGTGAATTGCAAGCAATTTGTTGCTAGTAACAGGTACGCATGCATGAATGCATGCATTCATTCAATAAGTATGTGCTGAATGCCTTGCCCTGTGCCGGGCATTGTTTTAAGGTGCCATAGATACAGCAATGAACAAAATAAACACTCTTCCTCTCATCGGGTAGCTTATTTGCTAATGATGAAAACACACATTGAACAAGTCATTATAAGTGTGATTAATAGATATTTACAAATAAGTATATCACCTTTGTGAAGCATTAGAAAAGGGACCCAACTTAGTCTGAAAGTCTCTGTAAAGAAGCGACAGTTAAGCTGAAATATGTAGTAGAGCAGGGAGGGAAAAAAAGGGAAAACAATAAACTTTCAGACCTTATTTCATAGGAAACTGGTTGTAGGATTTTTAGCAAAGGATTAACACAATCAAATGGAAACTGAGTTGTAGAATTTTTAGCAAAGGATGAACACAGTCAGATTTTTCAGGTACTTATTCTTAGAAGTCCATTCTGACTGCGTGGTGAAGAATAGAGTGGCATGAGATTCTAGACACCATTTAGGAGAAGATTGCAGTACCATGGCTAGAGAAGATGATGGAGGTCAGCCTTGAAGCCCTGAGAGCTAGCTTGGATTGGATGCAGAAGTTCAGAGAAAAAGAGGAATAAAGAACAACTCTCAGATTTCTGATATTTGTAACCAGGTAGCTGGTAGTTGGCCATCTACCCAGATTAGGAATAACACAGAAAGAGCAGTGGAGGAGTGGTGTGGTAGGCAGATGACGAGTTCAGATTTGGCAAGTTGAATAGACATGTACAGTGAATGGTTAAGAGTGTGGCTTATGAACCAGACTGCCTAGATTCCAATCCCAGCTCTGCCACCTAACAGCTGGCCATTTACAACAAGTAATTCATCCTCTCTGAACCTCAGGTTCTGCATTTGTAAGATGGGGATAATAATAGCATCTACCTCACGAGATTATCCTTAAGGTTAAAGTGAGTTACACAGGGAAAGCACAGTTGTAGTATGATACCTGGGCTTGGTGAGCATCAGTAGATCTGAACTATTATTATGTGACTGTGAGATGTTCAATATACAGCTGAATGTATTGTTTCAAGTCTCAGAAAAAGGGTCAGGGTGGTGTCATTGTAGGTTTGAACTTCCCAGCTCCTTTGTGTTTGAGTGAGGGATGTGTACCTGAGTTGGAAGCACTTAGTGGCCAATACAAGAACCTCTGAAGCTCTGTTTTCCTATCATAGAGAGGCTGGCAATGTTTGACAAGAAAACTACTCCACCACCCTAGGTTCTTGAGTAATTACAGTGAACATATCCTCCATGATAACCTTAGATAGATATACAACATAAATGAAGAAAGAAGTCTTTATTTTAAGCCACTTAAAATTTGAGGATTGTTTCTTATTTCAGCACCATCTTGTCTATACTGACTGACATGTCAGTGAGCTATTTAACTGTGCAAATTGAGAAGCTATGGGCCTAAAGCAAAAGATTTTGTATGTTTAAAGCAGATGTATAGTCCACAAATAGTTTCCCTGGGACACGGGTTTCCTTCTAAGTATGAATCTAGATTATACCTCACAATCTGAAGAAGAAACTGCTTGTCTCATAAAGATACGTGAGCTTCTAGTTGAGTAGTTGGTACTGGGACATTGAAGACTGAGACTTCAGGAAGAACATGCAGGCACAATTTTCCCTTCCTATTAGACAAAAGCTTAAAGAGAAGCTGGTCTAGCTTTGATGTTATTTGAAACTACTCAACCAAGACTTTGAGAAATTAAAAAAGAAGGAGCCACCTTTTCTTTTGTAATTTGGAAGAGGTAAACATAAGGGAATGATGCTCTTACATTTGCGTATCCATTGTATGGAGCTGGACTGCAGTGTTACACTATGGTTTACTTTGAAGGCAAAGCCCCACCTGTGGATAGGAATTAAGTTCTCTCCTAAGGGGAGAGGACTTTCTCACTCACAGTCATTCTGGCAAAAGGCAGATCTGTGGACTGGGAGAGACCATTGGTAAGGCAGACCATAAACAGGACATAAAGGATTTCATCCCCTCTGGATTTTACTCTCTCAGGCTTGCAGTTCCAAATATTCAGGCTGCGTAAGTGGTAATAAGAGTAGCTGACATCCTCTGCAGGGCAGGAAGTGGGCATCTAGTTGGGGACAAAACCCTACAGCAAGGACTCATTAAGACACCCCAGAATAATGGTGTGTTACAATGGATGGCTTCGAGAGCCTCCATATTTAATAACCAGTTTTAAGTCTCCTTGCTGTAATTTCCTCTGTTTTCCTGACCGTTCAGTAAAATTTTGGCTAACATGAAAGGCTGGTCTCCACAGGGCTGGGAAGAATTAAGAAAGGCTCTGTGACTGTTGTTAGTCCGGTAATGTAGGAGCAACTCACCTTGAAGTCAGCATGGCAGGGGAAGCATCAGTCCTTGGCCAGTGCAGGGATCAACAGGCTGGAACTGAGAAACAGCCCAGGCACAGGCAGAGGGCTGGGAGCCCATGTGAAATACTCCTGGAGACTCCCTGAAAGAAATTAGAAGGAACCTGAGAAGGGCATCCTACCCTCATGCAGGTGGAGATCATCAATCAAGAGACACTAGGTTAAACTGTGACCTCATTTGCCCTGGCGAGGCCGAGGGATATGGGTTACAAATAGAATCCTGAGTGTATGCCTCCTTGGGACTCTGAAGCGCATGGGAGTTTATCTGTCAAGTGAAAACTACTGGGCCATGTGTTGGGTAAAAAATAAGGTTGAGACATTCTCTTCTAGGCAACGAGGAGCCCTGTGGGTTTTTAGGAAGGGAAGTGAGAAGATGACAACAATAAGGTACTGAATTTTTACAATTTTCTAATATCATTATAGTGAACAGAGGTTTGTTTTTCAATAACTGTACTATTAAGAAAGTTATAAATATTGTTTAGGGAACTGTGTTTTCAGTTGAAACAAGGCAGTAAATCAAGGTTGAAGCTTGTGGATTTAGTTAAGTAGAATGAAGGTAAAACAAAATCTCAATAAATCAAGAAAACCAACCTTAATGTAGGCAGTTCATTAATTAAAACTCACAGCCAAAAACAAGATTTACACAATCCTGAAGTGCCAATACTGAAATAGCATCTGCTTCCAAGCATCTGCTTACCAAGAAACTTTGCTCTTCTTACTGAACAATAGGATAAATCATGATCCTCCTATAATCCTTTTAAGACTGGAAGTGTTTCCCATGAAGTTTTCAAATGGCCTGGGCATGCTCATTTCACTTCAGTAACAAAATCCACAGACATAATTTGCTCAGTTTACAACTTTGAAGTAGCAATCATGCAAATCTCAAATTGTAGATGTTTGGGAAGAGAGATTAAAGCTGAAGGGGGGCCCCAAGGAGATTGAGGGGAAGAAGAGGGAAAGAGTGGAATTCAGTTTCCTACAGTGCAAGGGCACCTGGGGTGAAAAAACCTGAGGGCAAAGAGTCGTCCAGACTAAAACTAAAAAGAAGATGAAGAAAATGTCTGATGATAAAGTCAGTGTGCTTAAGTGAGTTGTGTTATATGCACATTTTACTTACTGAAGTGGCAGCCACATATGCTAGATAAAGGAAAAGGAGAAACAGCTTAAATAGGTCTGGCTAATTTTGCACACTCTTCCCACTCAATGAGCCATCCTCTGTAGTGAGACTGAGATGGGCAACAGTAATCTGTTTTTCCCATAGTTTGTAAGTGTCTCTCACTGTGTGGGCATCTTACTGCACTGAGTATGAGTCTTGGGTTTAAAGATATGTATTTTTTTTTAACAACATGATTCTTAAATTGAAGCCAACTACTTCATCAGGTGCCCAGTGGGGTGGGGGTGGAGGTAGAGACAGGAAACTGGAAAATCCTGTCAGTGGATTTATTACTAGTTGTATGATAGTCTCTGTGTCAGTTAGGGCTCAGGCAGATAAGCAGAAGCACTATGAGTGGTACAGAGAATAAGGGCTACAAAGACTAGGGCTTACACAATTATGGAAGTTGGTAAAGAAATCTGTGGAAGGCTGTTGCTTCAGCCTCTGGTAGTGGGCCTGAGATGTTTCAGCAAGACTGATATTGAGAAGAAAAGCTGGATGTGAACTGGGGGAGGATAAGGACACACCAGACCCACAAGGACAACTGGAACCCAAAGAACAAAATGGAACCCACACCTGCATCTGACAATCTGCAGCCTGGTCAAGGCTAGAGACCTGTAGTAGGAGGAGCTGGTGACTTTCACCATGGAGCTACACATGTAGTAAGTCCAAGACTTAGAGAAGCTAAAGGAGGAGTTGTGGCCAGAGCTGAAGAAGCCTCAGGCTCAGCTGCAGCCCTGTAGCCAGCAAGGTGAGGCAGTAGATCAGCGATGCGCACAAGCACTGTAGCTCTGAGTGCCTTTGACCAAGCTGACAAGCATAATGGCTGCCACTTCTCTCTGCCTTGCAAACTGTGTGCAAACTTTTCTTGTGCCCAGAATCTAATTCTAATCCAGAATCATACATGGAAGAGAATTCTAGAAAAGGTAGTCCTAATTTAACCAAGTTAATGCACTCTACAGCCACTTTCATCTCCAACATTAGGCTTTTCCCTAAGGGATTTCCAAAGACAACATTAATAAAAGGTTTATTTTATGTTCTGCCTTTAGAACTCAACCCTTGTGTGAAATGTAACTCCGCTATACAGATTGCCGTGTACTAACATTGTAAGTGAGAAAATTGCTACTCGGTTCTGGTACCAACATTCTGGCTGGTACATTCTTCTCCTCTCTTCCATCATTAAGGCAATTAGGGTCCCCCTGCTGAGAATACAGGTGAATCTACAATACGATGTTATCAGCATTCTTCCCAGACATCCTCTGTATGTGAAAAAATTATTAAATATAAACTTTTCTCCATATTATGTTGTGGGTTTTTCTAAAAAAAGAACTCAAAAGACCCTTATTTGTTTCAACTGACCTATCAACCTGACATTTGATCTTCAAAAAAATAAACTACTTCTTTTGAAGTGAGGGCTGCACTAAAACTATACATTGCCTATTTCTTTTTGTTTACTAAAGGGTATGTATTGGTGAAAATTTTGATATTCATAATTCTGGGACTTGACACTTTTTCTGTAAAACAATTCCATTATGGGAAAATGTTATGGTACTTTATTCCCCTTAAGTCATGGTTTACACAAATATTGTTCCATCTCAGTAATTTCTCAGGACACCCAAGAGCTTAGTGGTAGCTGGATTCTGAGTAAAACCATTAGCTTGTGATGACCATTAACTAATGACTGCCATTATGTGCTATTTAATAATATGATGAGCTCATTTTGATCAGAGCCATGTCTTGCTCATATTTGTATTCAAAACACCTGGCACATACTAAGCACTCAAAAATAATTATCAAAAGACCAAATGGCTTTTTTGTGTATGACTTTAAATGTTTGACTTTATAAGCCTGATTTTGGATAAGTGACCCAGACACAGAACCACAAAAAATAGGTGAGTGTAGAAAACACAAATCGGGTTAGTGGACAAAGAAAAGGAGTTATTCTCAATCTATTTGCCCTTCTTCATTTCCATCAAAAACTATTTGTTGATTATATACTATATATCAAGAACCACATCAGAAAATAGAAGTATAGAAATAAACAAGACAGAAGCTTCACCCTCAAATATTTCACAGTCTTGTCTGGCCACAGACATAGAAACAAATTACTCACTTCCCGGTAAGTGCTTTTAATAGAGAAGTGTATGCAGAGCAGAGGTGATCAAATATATTCTCTAATTAGAACCATATACTGTTCAATATGATGGCTGGAGTCAGTCATAGATAAGCCTAAGTTCCAGGACTGAGAGGTAACTAATTTCAAATGCCCATTCTGGAGCGGAAAAAAGTTTACTAGGTTCCATCTCACTGAAAGTCTGCCTCACTTACACTCCAGGTCCACCCACAGCTTAAGGAAATTTTTGCTTATTAACACCTGCAGCCTGCAGAACCAGAAAAGTCACATAGGTGTGGTTTTCCAAACTGAACTTACGAGCCATTCATTTGCTCCAGTAAATTACTTATCAGATGTACACAGTGTTGTACTGCATCTTTACAAACAATTGGGTTTGAGTCTGTATTGTCATTCACTTATTTGACTAATTTTTACAGAGCACCTTCAAGGGTCTGATTGATTCCTGATTGTTTGCCAGGTGTGAAACCAAGGACCAATAATCGCTAATGTCAAGGTGAATGTCAAGGAGCTTAAGTTAGATGACAAATAATTTCAAAACAATGTGATAATCTCTAAGCAGGTAATTATGACACCATATATATCAGGAGCTACGGAGTGTTATTGAGTCACTGTGGAGGAGACACTAAATTTGCTTTGAGTGGAGTTTGGGAGAACTTCAGAAAGGGGATATTGCCATTGAATCATCAAGACCAACTAGGAGACTACCAGATACAGAAAAGCAAAGCCTTCCACAAATACTGAGTAAAATTTAACCAAGCATATTCTAGGTAGGCAACACTTTTAATGATTTCTTAATCCTCTTCTTTGGGCATTGACTGACCCTAAAGGTAGCCATGGAAGCAAATTCTCCAGCGCTGTTCGGAAGCTTCTTTGGAATGTTGTGTGGCTCCAAAATAACTGGGAACAAGTGAGACATCTGAAATATATGGTGAATCCCTGTGTTAACTGACTAAACATGTAAAAAGTGAAATTACAGCTAACAGCACAGCAGCAGGTCAAGTCTGACCTCCCTTCAAACACCATTCATGTTTCACTAGTAGTGAAAGATCAGCCTCCCCAAGAGTGTCCTTGGATCCACCAAAGCAACAAATATTCACTTGCTGGCTGCTCTGTGCCAATTACTCTGCTAGGCTTCATAAGCCTGGAGCTTAATAAAAATGAGGGAAAGTTGTCAAATGACAAAAGTACTTCTAGAGGGCAGGAACCAGGCCTCCCATATGGTCTTTACAGGACCAATTAAAAAAATGATTAAGTTTCCAATTATGTTTCCCACCTTAGAAACTCACTTGTTTATTCTACTATATAGCTTATTCCTGAATTTGTGCTCTGTGAGCCTTGTTGTTTCAAGAAAAGCTCACTGGGCTGAAATCAAATGGTAAATGCCCTTCATGTGGCATAATTGTGTTTTACTACTATTCTCTAACCATCCTCTGGTTTAGAAATTTCAGGAGTTAAGTAGAATCTGGGGAGCATTAGGTCCTCAGACACCCATTACTGTTATTTACCATTTTGTTTTCACTAAAATTTCCATTAACTTTTTCTCCATCAGCATTAGATTATAAATTGCAATCAGTTATCTATTGCCTAGAAAGAAATCTTCCTTGTACCAAATTAAGTAATTAAATAGTTTTGCCCTCACTTTCATCCTATTGGTTCTTGAGAGCCACTTTTTCAACATTATACAAACAGTAACTTTTCACTAAAGGCTAGTAAAAGAAACTTTTCTAAAAGTAAAACTTTACAAAAAGTTTAGATGTTTTAGGTTTCCAAATACATAGATCAAGCCCGATAGTACAGTCAACTCTCAATCATTTATATCTACACACAGGTCTAGGCACACCAATTGAGAAGGCAGCCATATTAGATAACACTTAAAAGATTTGTTCAAAGTTCCATTTGAGATAAATATATGCGGAAGTCATAGAAGCATTATTTGCATAACATATATCAAAAGTTGAACAGCACAGTAGAGACGATTTCAACTCCAGTAACTTCTTCTATTAACAAAGAAGATATATTTCAACTATTTGACATTGTCCTCATGTTAACTGAAATGTGGGCTGGTTGCTCACCACACAACAGTACACTTCAATTCACAAGAATGGAGTCTGATACAAAAAAAGTGAATTTATTCCAAAGATAGCTTAGGGGAAGAGGCATCAAGTGTCCTGCCTTTACATGTGCCGCCTCACCTTTGGAGCAGAAACTGGGCATTTTTATAAGATAAGGGAGGCAATGAGCAAGGGCAGGGGTCCCCCTGCTACTAGGCAGTCATTTACCAGGCAGTTGAGTTGGTGCCTTCCTGTGCAGAAGTATGTTGTAAAAGTGGCTAAGTTGTCCAGGCGCAGTGGCTCATGCCCGTAATCCTAGTACTTTGGGAGGCTGAGGCGGGCAGATCACCTGAGCTCAGGAGTTCGAGACCAGACTGGGCAACACGATGAAACCCCGTCTCTACTAAAAATACAAAAATTAGCCAGACATGGTGGTGGGTGCCTGTAATCCCAGCTACTTGGAAGGCTGACGCACGAGCATCGCTTGAGCCCAGAAGGCGGAGGTTGCAGTGAGCTAAGATCGCACCACTGCACTCCAGCCTGCACGACACAGTGAAACTCTGTCTCAAACAACAACAGCAACAAAAAGTGGCTAAGTGGGCATGCTTTCAAGATGCTCTCCTAGTGGATTTGAGTTTCCAGGCAACCCCTGGAGGGTGAAAGTTCCTGGAGGGTTTGCTTTGGTCTGCAAATCCACTGTCAATTCTGGAGGCAAGATCTGTCTTGGAGCACCTAGTTAGAAGAACTTGGGCTGTAGGGAATGTCTGGTGAGGGGAGGTGAAAGGTTATATTTGTATTTCTGAAGGCTTAAGTAGGAAATAGGGAGTCAGGGAAATGATAAGAGAGAGAGATGAAAAATAATAATTAAACCACCTCTAGAAAAATGGGAGTACTCAGTTACACTCAGAGACCTTATTCCCAGAGGTAAAAGTACTAGAAGTCTTAGGGAGGCATTCCAGAACATGCTTTCTCTGTGGCAGAATACTTCCTCTTACCCTGCACTTTAGACAAGGTAAGAGAGCACACCCAGGCCCATTTGGTCTTTTTGAGGGGGAACACATGCTTAGAAAAAATTTACTTAAATTGTGACACTAATATAAATTAAAAGCTAAAATTTATTGAGCTATCATGTTCTAAGAACTTTTTATGTATTATCATATTTAATCCTGACAATAGCCCTCTAACACAGATAATATTATTTTCATTTTACAGGTGAGATAACTAAGGTTCAAAGAACTTAAGTAACTTGTCAAAGAAGCCACAAATAGGATATGTCAAACCTAAAACTTAAACACAGGCACTCTTAACTCATAAGCCCAAGTTCCCAATTCTATTCTAATCATAGGGACTGACATTTTTATAGAGTAGATATTACTTATCTCCAAGTAATGCCCCTATTCTCCTAGAGGCTGAGGTCTCTCAGTAAGGCCCAGAGCTCTTTCTGCATCATCTACAAGAGATGTTAATCTGTCACAGTGCCACTTCCTCTTCTTGGCTAGCAGTGCCCAGTGCTGAGGTTTTGGAGGACACAATAAATAAAATCCCCCTTTTTAACTCAAGTCTGGAGCCAATTTAGAAGTCAGACTCAGGAATCGGTCAAGATTGAAATGTCAGTTTTGCTACCCATAGAACTGCAATGGTAATGATCCAGACTCAAATGGGCTTGCATAAGCTCTTTTTACTCCATTTCCCTTCCAACTCCCAGCCCCAGATGTTGGGACCCAAACTTGTGGGAAGGTTTGGGAGTCTAGGGCAGATGTACTTTAAATAGAGTTGCAGCCTTGCTTCGGTCCAGGGCAAAGAGGAAAAAGAAACCCAATCTCCAGTGCTTGCAGCCTTTTAATAGATGAATTCTCTCCACTTGTGAACCATGGCCTAAGGCTGTTCTCTGCCTGATGTCCTCCACCAGGTAGCATCCTTAGCCTGAACAAGGATAGGTGAGCCAGAGGCAAGCTGTGTTGCTCCAGTGGAGTCGTCTCCAATGAGAAGAGGGAAAATGGCAGAAATGAGTTCCTACATCATAGGAACTTCCTTACACCCCTGAGAATGTGATCCGAGCAGAGACTCGAACCATAGGGGATTGGCAATTATGTTCTGAGAAAAAGGAAGTTACTGTGTATGAGCGGAGGGGCAGACAGTTTCGCCTGCCCAGAACTATTGAGACAAAGAAAGCTCTTCCTCTCCACAAACAAGCATGTGTCGGGCTACAGCGTGTTGATTTTTGTTTTCAATGAATGTAACTCTGTATAGAGAAACGAAGGATATGACTTTTTAAAGAAAAATGTGATGAAACAGTGTTCGGGGATTTTATTGTGATTCCCCCTCCTACTGACCCACTTCATTCCCTAGTACTCCTTTTGCTATTTTTCTCACAGCATTTATCCCCTTGGGGATGAGAAGATTCAGCCAAAATCCAAGGCTTTTGATTTTCAGATGCTTTGTTTTTTGAATTGTATAAACCTAAACCCAGTAAACTCAGAGCAGAGGACAAAAGATGTGGAGAATACGTAATAATGTAAAAGTCAGGCTGGGGGTGAGGGCGCTGTTTGGAGGCAAAAATGGAGAGGGGTGTTATAGGGAAGTCAGGACAATCCTATTCCGAAGAAAGAGGCCTTGAGCTGTGGGCCTGGAGGTGCTTTACCTTTTTCCACTTGCCCAGATACAGGAGGGAGGAGTTGAGGCACATGGCCATGACATGAGCACGAGACAGGCTCTGAGACTCCATGAACAAGGGCCCTGTGTACCCCTTTCCCAGGTAGAACTCAGGATTTTCCTATGGCAGCCTGATAGGAGAACAGAAGAAACATCTGCGGAAGTGGTCTAAACAGGGGTGCCCAAGACAGACGGAGAACGCGTCTCAGATGCCCAAGAGCAGTGCAGATGTGATTTGAGAGCTGCAGCAGACAGTGCATCCATGGGAACAAGGACTTCAGCCTGGATGCCCGCATGGATGGCTGACAATGCCAAAACCAAGAAACTCAACAGCAGCCAACACAGCAACGCCCCAAAGGCCACCCAGGTCAAGGGGCTGAATGGTCTGAGATTACACTTTAGTTGAGTTATAGAAAAATGCTGTCACTCATAGGTGGGAATTGAACAATGAGAACTCATGGACACAGGAAGGGGAACATCACACTCCGGGGACTGTTGTGGGTTGGGGGGAGGGGAGAGGGACAGCATTAGGAGATATACCTAATGCTAAATGACGGGTTAATGGGTGCAGCAAACCAACACGGCACATGGATACATATGTAACAAACCTGCACATTGTGCACATGTACCCTAAAACCTAAAGTATAATAATAAAATAAAATAAAAAGAAAAATGCTGAATAGTCTATTTTCTGAGTGAATATACTGAAAATCATACTCACTGCAGAAGTACTAACAGTGGAATATGTGTTAGGTGTCAAATAATCAGGCAGTATATTCAGCAAATACCAGAGAGGTGTAGATCAAGAAAGCACAGAACCCACCTCCCCTACACACACACACACACACACACACACACACACTTCCAGGGGCATTTTTATTTACATAATATTCATTTCACTTCCTCATTTAAACAAACCCATGCAATAGAGATGTTACTGCATCTCTTTCTGAGCACAATCCCATCCTTCAGCATCCTTGAATTGCTTGGCCCTTTAAATTACAGAGATTTATTCCAATGTCCCCTTGTGCCTCCACAGGTTGTCTTTCATGTCAAATTTTTTTTCATGGTAATAAGAAAACAACTCTAGATGTGTTTAACACAGCAGCCAAGGTGTACCCAAGGGGTATAATTAGCACTTACTATGTTGGAAAGAAAAGGTAAGGTATAATACAGTACCGCTTGAAAAGAAAACGGGAAAAGGTATCAGGGAAAAAAATTGCTTCAAAATTGCCTTTCTTCTTGAGGTACTCAGAAGTGATACTTACTGTGATTCTGTTAATTATGGAATAAAACAGGGGGTTACTTGGCATACGCCAGGCATCTCCTCTTTCATTGAGGGAGTAAAATAGGCTGCCCGTGGATTGTTAATGTCGTTTACAGGGACTGGCACCACTGAGAACTTCAAAACTCCAATCAGGTGCAAGGTAATGTTCACAACTGATACTATTAACAGCACTTAACTTTCAAAAAAATAAATACATAAATGTGGGTGTGTATGTGGAGAGGTATTATAGACTTCTGGGCCTTGGTTCAGTTTCTCCCACTCCTGCAAGAGTGGTTGGATAACTGGCTCTTTGCCTTTATAATAAAGGATTCCAAACTCTCTGTTGTTGTTTTGTTTTGTCTTGTTTCCCCTCTTAGAATTATGGTTTCTAAAGGCCCCATGACTCATATTCAGAGTGTTTCTAATTTTGCCTGGTGGGTGGCACCTTTCTCTCACTTGTACCCTGTTCTTGGATTTAAGTAATCATTTCCAAACACTACACTGTTTGAAAACTTAATTATCTATTAAATATAAGAATCCTTTGTTGCCCAGGAGTTTAAAAATGCCACCAAAACGCATATGTCATGGGTCATCTTGAATTCAAAGGCTCAGGTATTTTTTTAAAGCTCACACACATTTCATCAATTTTATCGAGTCCAAAGCATTGGAGGATGTAGAGTGAATTTCAGGATAAAAATGATCTTATTTGATTGAAATTACTTATTAATTTGTTGCAGCTGGGTAAAGGAGAGGACATTTTCTTTGCATCTTAAGTAATACAGTGAAAAACATTAAACAGGGTGGATTAGGACTTAATTCTCTAGATATTAAAAGACATGCCATTTGAGTTTAAGTCCTTCAAAGCTGGAGATGGTTGCAGTGATAGAAGCCAGATTTGTGCCTTGGTTTTTAAGATGTCTCCAAAGTTGAAGATGGAATTACAGAGGGCCTAGATAAAGCTTACAGAACAAGGTTGGATAAACCTAAGATTCCATTCAGATTGCCTTGAGCTAAAAAATGAAGGTTTAAGTAACTTTAATGATGACGATACCACAATATCACAAGAAAAATAACACATCATCAACTGGTTCTAAGGTTAATTGCATTCTATATTAGTCACATTACACACTCTAGCACTTAGACAAGCTGTATGATGTACTGAACCAGAAAACAGTAAAATTAAATGAAAACATGTTGTGGAGAAATAAATGAAAAAATAATAGATGCCCACACACTAGGTCCCACCCATAATATTAATACAGTGTATCATTTCTGGATGATTTTAAGAACAATCTGTCAATGTTTTTGGTTGCTATTTCAACTCCTACTGCCAGATATTTTGACTATAAAAATTAAGCTAAATTGGAAATAATACTGTCCAGTCTTAATTTTCTATGATAACAGTGACCTAAATTATACTTGAGATTAATACAAAAAAATGACATTTGAAAATCATCAAAGAAATTTCCAGGAAATCACCAAAATAACTGAGATACCACCGGGAGCACAGTGATTTAGACCTGTAGTCCCAGCTACTTGGGAGGCTGAGATGGGAGCATTGCTCACACCCAGGAGTTTGAGGCTACAGTGAGGTATGACTGTGCCACTGCACTCCAGCCCAGACAACAGAGCAAGTCCTCATCTCTTGAAAAAAAAATACCATTTTTATTGATTCTAAGATGCATTTTGCCCACCATTTAAAAATCTCTGAAATTGGGGTGTGTCTGACAATGGTATCTCACAATTATAACTGATGGTATGTTTTCTTAGTAGTACATAAAATAATAATACATCTGAAAATTGATGGTGTCTTACATTCTGCATAATATGGTAGTTTTGGTCATGGGTATTCTTACAGGCAAAGTAAGAGAATAAAAAATATTCCATTACACTCTCAGAGTTGATTGTATTCACCTAAGTTTGTATTCACAGGGTACAAGTAATAGGTTATCCAGAGTTGTTTGAGTTTCTAGAGCTGTGCTGTCCACTACAGTAGCCACTAGCCATATGTAACCATTTACATTTAAGTGGATTACTATTAAATAAAATGAAATATCAGCTTCTTAGTGGTACCAGGCAAATTTCAAATGCTCAATAACCATAGGTGGCTATTGGCTATCATATTGAACAATGTGGATTTATAGGACATCTTCATCATCAAAGAAAGTTCTACTGGGCAATGCCAGTATGGACTGCTGACTTTATATCACAAATTCTTTAGACTTTAACAGTAGTACATGCAGCAAAGTCACAGGCATTTTAGTATCTATCTCAGGGGCAGCAGTTTGGTGTAGTTAATTCAAGCATGGGCTTTGAAATCAGGCAGATGTAGGTTTGAATCTTGAATGTCAAACTTAGTGTGGTTATCGTCAGGTTTCTTGACTTCTCTAAGACTCAGTTTTTCATTTGTAAGATGAAAGATAATTGTGGTAACTACTTCATAGAGCTATTTAAAGAAGACAAAGTGTTATCCACAAAGCATAATAAGCATTCAATTAATGCTAGCTTTCATGATAAGTCTTCTAGAATTTTGGTGACTAAGGTGTGGCCAGGTTGAGCATGATGGTGTGATAAGTGCTAAAGTATAATAAAAAATAAGGTGGTCCAGGAACAAAGAGAAGGGAACTTCTCTTTCTCAGTCAACCAGGAGAGGCAGGGAAGATTTACCAGAGGAAGTGATATTTAAACTGCATCTCGAAAGATGACCAGAAGTTCATTGGGCTGAAAAGGCTAAGGTTGGGATGTTTTTGCTGGAGAAAGAGCAGGTATAATGTTACAAAAGCTTGAGAGAACTCCGGGCACTAAGATAAATGGATCTCATTTGGGAACGAGGTAAAGAATAGAGATTATTAGGAGCTGTGGCTATGAATGTTTGTTGAAGCCAAATTGTAAGCCTGAGTGCCCTGCCAAAGATTTTATCAAGATTTGAGGTAGGAACCCCATGGCAATAGTCTGGGTGAATGCTGAGCAAAACACTAATGAGGAAGTGAAGAATTGTCTACATTCACCACCTCCAATATGTCTTCTCCCATTTGCTCTTGAACCCACTCTATCAACCACCAAAGCCACTCTTAACAGGATTACTAGTGACCTTCATATTGCTATTGCTATGCCTTGTGAACCATGTCGGTCTTCACCTTTCTTGACCTGATAGCATCATCTCACACAGCTGATCACCATTTTCCCTTGAAACACTTTCTTCACTTGGCTTCCAGGAGATCACACTTTCTCCTACTTCATTGGATATTCCTTCTAAGTCTCCTTTGCTTATTTCTCCTCATTTCCACAACACTGAACACTGGAAGTCCCAGGGCTCAATCCTTTGGGCCTCTGGGCTTTCTTATGACTCCAAAGAGTTCAATATCATGGCTTTATGTACACACTACATACTGATCACATTAAAACGTTCAGCCCACCTCTCTAGCCTGAACTCCATATTTATCTACCCAACAGCCCACTCATCATGTTTACTTGGATCTCTAAAGGGCTTACCCACTTAACTTGTTCAAACCAAAATTCTTGATCTCCTCCCCCTGCAGTCACCCTCATTTGAGTTATCTAGACTCCTTGGAGTCATCCATTTCTTCTATCTCTCTCACATCCCACATTCAATCTACCAGTCAATATCCTGTTGACTTTACCTTCACAGTAAGCTCAGAATAACTCCACTTCTCACCATCTTACCTGCTACCATCTTGTTTGAGCATACACCATTTCTCCCAAGTCTCCCAATTGCCTTCTCTGCTTCCACCCAATTCCCCACAGTGCCCCACCTCCCACCCCCATCTATTCTCAAAACAACAGAGACATTCTGTTTTATGTGTGAGTTAGATCAGCTCACTCCATTCAATTGTCCAGCACCTTTCCATCTTCAAGTAAAAACAAGAGACATTAAAAGTGCCTACGTGTCCCTATGTAATCTTCCCTGTCCCCTCTCCTCACCTCCTTCTCCCTTTGCTCACTCCACTACAGCAACACTGGCCCTCTTTCCACTTCTTGAACGTGATAAGTATGCTTCTGCCTCAGGCCCTTCATACCTGCTGTTCTCACTGCCAAACATGCTTCTCCCCCAGTTCCCAATTTCTACGTGGCTCACCTACTCATCTCTCCCAGTTGTTAGTCAAATGTCACTTTCTCACAGAAGCCTTCCCTGACCTCCTATTTAAAATAGAACACTGCACCCAACACACTCCCTATCCCTTTACTTACTCATTTTTTTCCCCATGGTTCCCATCATTATTTAAAATTTGATATATATTAATCTATTTGGTCTATTATCTGTCTCCTCTCACTAGAATTTGAACTCCACGAGGTCAGGGATTTTTGTCTGCTTTTGTACACTGCTGTATCCCCACGAGCTTCATGTACCTGTCCCATCAGTACTCAATAAACCTTTGTCAAGAAAATTAATGCACACGTTTGCTTCTTTCAGGGGGCTGAGGAAGATGGAGAAGGTGAGAAGTCATTCACATATTTATAACATTTAGTGCACATCTCCCATATGCCACATACTGTGCTAGATGCTAAAGATCCAAGTGACTTAGGCAGTTGGGTATGTAGTGATGCCAGCAACCAAGACAGAGAATCTGGCAAAGGAACAGGAATGCTGAGAACACTTGTTGAGTTCCGATGCCTATGGGACATCCAGGTGTAGATTCCAATCATAAGCTGGAACCAATTCCAAAATCCACATTGATCCACCATGCAGGAGCCAGACTGAAAGGGGAGGTTAGAGGGCCTTCCTGGAGCACTGAGCCACAGTGCACACCTGGGCAGTAATTCCATCCTCTGCACTGTCTTCAACTACAAAGAATAAAGTAAACATTCATAATACTTGCTTCTTAGCATTAATTGACCTCATATGTGTAGAGCCCTCAGCTTCCCAGATGAAAGGTGTTACAGAACTACAAAGTTAATCTTGCTGACTCAGTGGGAAGGCTGGCGCCCGGAATTATCACGGCCCTGACTGGAGGCATCTGGGTATCCGTCTTGATGTTCCTCTCCAAGAGTTGACCCAGCCTCTGCCTAATCTCCCAGTGAGATCAAAAATACTCTCAGAAAGGAAACCAAGCTTGCTTAATAAAGAATAAGAATTTGATATAACTATGAACCTCTGGGGGAGAAAAATTACTTCAAATACATTAGTCAAGAAAGAAAGTTCTTTTATATATATATAAAAAAAAGATTTGGATGATTTCCAGCAATGCAAGACTTCAAAATAGGAGTAAGAGAGAGGGCAAGGAAGCCTGTTTTCTCCCAATTCCGTGGGCATTGTGGTGAAGGAGGTGAATAGTTTGCACAGAGGACTAAGGATCGCTTGTCAACAGATGGCTTACCTACTCAAAGAAAGAATTATCTTCGAGGAGCAAATATAAAAGAAGCAAATGTGTTGAGTCACCCATACTGACAAAGAAAGAATGTGACTTTGAGGATATGTTTCTCAGACCTTAAAGGCTATTTGCAACAGGGAAGCTTATTGCAGAGGGGTGGGGTTGCACTGAGGGTGGGTGTAGGGGAAGAGAAGGTGTCTAAATTCTGGAACCTTTTATTAAAGCTTGTTTTCCTTGTCTGAATCTTTTGGTTCCTGTATCTGTGACAGTATTCATAACTCAGCCCCAGTGTGCCAACAAACCCCATATGTTTCAGTTCTCTCCTTATCTTTTAAGCCAAGATAAGGTTGAAATGAGTGTATTGCAAGAGATTTGTGACAGAATACACACACAAACACACACGGTGGCGGAGGGTGCGGACCGTGTCTTACTCATCTTTGTTTCCTTCACTGCAAATAACTCAAGACTTACACAAAGAAAACACTCAATAAATTTCTCCATTAAATGTGCATATTCTTAAGACAAAAAAAGAAGAGGGTCCTCTGTGGAGAAGGTCTTTCTTTATAGATTGAGGGAAGTAGCTGTGGGTCAGATAACAGGAGTCAGTGAGCAGAAAAACCAACTCTAACCGTATTCAGAAAGAACACATTCTGTCCCCACTCCACTTCTCATTCATTTATTCATCTAACAGCCTTTCGATCAATATATACATTTGATTGGCTACCATCTGCCAGGCATTGAATGCTGGGAACATAACAACGAACAGGACAAGGCCCTGCCACTAAATCGATAGTGTAGTGTGGAAGAAAGAGATTAATAGAAACAATATTCAATATCAGGTACTACAATGAGCTCTTTTGCTAGGATTACTTCATTCAGTCTATTTCTTCTCACATTTTAACATAACTGCAAATCATCTGGAAATTTCTTAAAAATGCAGATTCTGTTTCAGTCTTTCTGGGATAGGGCCTGGGATTCTGCATTTCTACCAAGCTCCCAAGTGATACCTATGCCAAAGGTTCTAAAACCACACGTTGAGTATTAAGGATTTAAACATTCCAGCAATTCTGTGTGGAAGGAGCTATCATTCTCTCCATTAAAGAGAAGAAAATCAGGGCTTGGTGAAATTACGTGATTCATCTATAGCATCATGAACAGGGTGTTATGTGACCCACCAAGCCATGAAGCTGGGCATGCACAGCAGCACTCCATCATCAGATAGAAGTGACAAAAACAAGAAATGGGGAAAGGATTCCCTATTTAATAAATGGTGCTGGGAAAACTGGCTAGCCATATGTAGAAAGCTGAAACTGGATCCCTTCCTTACACCTTATACAAAAATTAATTCAAGATGGATTAAAGACTTACATGTTAGACCTAAAACCATAAAAACCCTAGAAGAAAACCTAGGCAACACCATTCAGGACATAGGCATGGGCAAGGACTTCATGTCTAAAACACCAAAAGCAATGGCAACAAAAGCCAAAATTGACAAATGGGATCTAATTAAACTAAAGAGCTTCTGCACAGCAAAAGAAACTACCATCAGAGTGAACAGGCAACCTACAGAATGGGAGAAAATTTTTGCAACCTACTCATCTGACAAAGGGCTAATATCCAGAATCTACAATGAACTCAAACAAATTTACAAGAAGAAAACAAACAACCCCATCAAAAAGTGGGCGAAGGACATGAACAGACACTTCTCAAAAGAAGACATTTATGCAGCCAAAAAACACATGAAAAAATGCTCATCATCACTGGCCATCAGAGAAATGCAAATCAAAACTACGATGGGATACCATCTCACACCAGTTAGAATGGCCATCATTAACAAGTCAGGAAACAACAGGTGCTGGAGAGGATGTGGAGAAATAGGAACACTTTTACACTGTTGGTGGGACTGTAAACTAGTTCAACCATTGTGGAAGTCAGTGTGGCAATTCCTCAGGGATCTAGAACTAGAAATACCATTTGACCCAGCCATCCCATTACTGGGTATATACCCAAAGGACTATAAATCATGCTGCTATAAAGACACATGCACACATATGTTTATTGCAGCACTATTCACAATAGCAAAGACTTGGAACCAACCCAAATGTCCAACAACGATAGACTGGATTAAGAAAATGTGGCACATATACACCATGGAATACTATGCAGCCATAAAAAATGATGAGTTCATGTCCTTTGTAGGGACATGGATGAAACTGGAAACCATCATTCTCAGTAAACTATCACAAGGACAAAAAACCAAACACCGCATGTTCTCACTCATAGGTGGGAATTGAACAATGAGAACTCATGGACACAGGAAGGGGAACATCACACTCCAGGGCATGTTGTGGGGTGGGGGGAGGGGGGGAGGGACAGCATTAGGAGATATACCTAATGCTAAATGACAAGTTAATGGGTGCAGCAAACCAACATGGCACACGGATACATATGTAACAAACCTGCACATTGTGCACATGTACCCTAGAACCTAAAGTATAATAAAATAAAAAAAAATTTAAAAAAAAAGAAGTGATATATGCGCAATCAGGCCCAAGCAGGCCCTTAAGGCAAAAGTGAGTTACATGAAGTGGTCCAAATGCTCATGGTCCCCTCTTCTGCTATGCTGTCTTCTCTCTCCCAGCCTGCATCTATGGCCTCATGGGGCATTCCCTATGATCAGCTGACAGAGGAAGAGAAAACATGGGCTTTGTTTTTAGATCTGCATGATATGCAGGCACCACCCAAAAGTGGACAGCTGCAGTACTAAAGTCCCTCTGGGACATCCCTGAAAGACAATAGTGAAGGAAAAATCTTCTAATTGGGCAGAACTTTGGGTAGTACACCTGAAAGTAGAAATGGCCAAGTGTGAAATTATAAACCAATTTGTGGGCTGTAGCCAATGGTTGGTCAAGATGGTCAGGAACTTGGAAGGAATGTGATAGGAAAATTTGTGATGAAGAAATTTGAGGAAAAGATGTGGACAGACCTCTCCGAATGAGCAAAAAAAGGTGAAAATATTTGTGTCTTATATGAACGTTCACTGAAGGGTGACCTCAGTAAAGGAGAATTTTAATAATCAAGTGGATAGGGTGACTTTTTATGTGGATACCAGTCAGCCTGTTTCTGCAGCCACCCCAGTCATCCCCCAATGGGCTCATGAACAAAGTGGCCATGGTGGCAGGGATGGAGGTTACACATGGGCTCAGCAATACGCACTTCACTCACTAAGGCTGATCTGGCTATGACCACCACGAAGTGTGCAATCTGCCAGCAGCAGAAACCAACACTGAGCCCCCATATGGAACCATTCCCCAGGGTAATCAGCTGGGTACCTGGTGGCAGATTGATTACATTGGACCACTTTCATCATGGAAAGGGCAGCATTTTGTCCCTATTGGAATAGACATTTACTCTGGATATGGATTTGCCTTCCCTGAATGCAACGCTTCTGCCAAGATTACCATGTGTGGACTTCCAGAAGCCTATCCACTGTCATGCTATTCCATGCAGCATTGCTTCTGACCAAGGAACTCACTTCACAGTGACAGAAGTATGGCAATAAGCCCATGCTCATGGATTCGCTGGTCTTACCATGTTCCCCACCATCCTGAAGCAGCTTTCTTTTTTTTTTTTTTTAACTAAAAAGTAAATTTCAAGGTCGAAAATGCAAATTTGGGGAAGACAGAAAAGATCACACACAAGGCTGTCACTTCACACTTGGAAGGTTGCACAGCAGCTGGTCAGAGACGCTCCTCACTTCCCAGACCAGGCAGCAGCCGGGCAGAGGCGCTCCTCACTTGCCAGATGGTGGGCAGCCGGGCAGAGGGACACCTCACTTCCCAGATTGGGTGGCTGGGCAGAGGCGCTCCTCACTTCCCAGACAGTTGGGCGGCTGGGCAGAGGCGCTCCTCACTTCCCAGACGGTGGGCAGCCAGGCAGTGGCGCTCCTGACATCCCAGATGGAGTGGCAGCCGGGCAGAGGCACTCCTCACTTCCCAGACAGTGGGCAGCTGGGCAGAGGCGCTCCCCAATTCCCTGATGGGGCAGGCTGAAGCAGCTTTCTTGATAGAACAGTGAATGGCCTTTTAAAGATTTGATTATAGTGCCTACTAGGTGGCAGATACCTTGCAGGGCTGGGGCACATATCTCCATAAGGCTGTGTATGCTCTGAATCAGCATCCAACTATATGGTACTGTTTCTCTCATAGCCAGGATTCACGGGTCCAGGAATCAAGGGATGAAAGTGAGAGTGGCATCACTCACTATTACCCTCAGTGATCCACTAGCAAGACTTTTGCTTCCTGTTCCTAAGATTTTATGCTCTGCTGGTTTTAAGTTCTTAGTTCCAGAGAGAGAAATGCTTTCACCAGCAACATTACAACAAGGATTCTACTGAACTGGAAGTTAAGGTTGCCACCCAGTCACTGTGCCTCTGAGTCAATAGGCCAAGAGGGCAGTTCTGGTGTTGGCTGAGGCGATTGAGCCAGATTACTAAGGGGAAATTGAACTGCTATTCCACAACGCAAATAAGGAAGAATATGTCTAGAATACAGAAGATCCCTTAGGGTGTCTCTTAATATTATTAATACCATGCTCTTTGATTAAGGTCCATGGGAAACTACAGTAATCCAACCCATGCAGACTATGAATGGCCCAGACCCTTCAGGAATAAAGGCTGGGTCCCACTCCACCAGGTAAAGGACCATGACTAGCTGAAGTGCTACTGAAGGCAAAGGAAATACAGAATGGGTAGTAGAAGAAAGTGGTTATAAATACCAGGTATGACCATGTGACCAGTTACAGAAACAAGGACTGTAATTGTCATGAGTATTTCCTCCCTATGGTGTTATGAATATGTTTGTGTATATATATATACATATATTAAGTAAATATCTTTATTTTCTTTCCTCTTTCATTCTCTTATCATGTAACAACATAAGATGTATTGAGTCTATATCGACATTTAAGTGTTATTAATTTTATATCACAGTATTTAAGTTACAGGATATCAAAGAGAAAGTAAACATCACTCAAGAACTTCACTTTCTCTTCAGGGGAAGAGATTAATGCATTTCTTGGTTGTATGCAGGAGAGTTGTCTCATATTCGATGGAATCATGACCTTGTCTTTATTTGGAGATTAAGTTTGGTTTAAGGAGATGTGCTTGTGTGGCAAGTTGACAAGGGGTGGATTTGCAATGGTTAATTTTAGGTGTTGACTTGACTGGGTTAAGGGTTGCTCAAATAGCTGGTAAAACATGATTTCTGGGTGTGTTTGTGAGGGTGTTTCTGGCAGACACTGGCATTTGAATCAGTGGACTGCATAAAGAAGACTCCTGCTTACCAGTGTGGGTGGGTAACATCCAATCTGTTGAGGGCCTGGATAGAACTAAAAGGCAGAGGAAGGGCTCTCTTATTCATTCTCTATTCTGGAGCTAAAATATCCATCTTCTCCTGCCCACAGGCCCCAGCACTCCAGGTTCTTGGGCCTTTGGACTCTGGGACTTACACCAGAGGGCACTCCTGCCAACCCGGTTCTCAGGCCCTTGGCCTCTGGTTGAGTCACACCACCAGCTTTCTGGCTCTCCAGTGGGCAGACAGCGTATCCTGGGACTTCTTGGCCTCCACAATCACATGAGCCAATCCCCATAAAAAATCTCCTCTTATGTATCTCTATATATCCTGTTGGTTCTGTTTATCTGGAGAACTCTGACTAGTACAGTCATACAGCTAGTAAATGCTGGAAACGGGTACAAATCCAAATCTATTATATTAACCACCTCTCCCCATACTGCCTCTAAGACAACTAGTAGAATGGGCTATGGGACTGGGAGAGCTACTCCTTATACACAAGAATAAAAGGGAATGGGGCATCCAGAAAAGACCTCCTAAGGGAGAAGACAGAAACAACACTGGGACTTAATTATGTAATATGGAGTCTAGTGCAGTGTTGCTTCCCTTGTTTTTGAGTATTGCTCTCCCTCCAGCCTTTTTAGGCTTTTTTCCCTTATCTCTACCTTCCATGAAATTTTAATACTGCAGATATACTGTCTATTTATTTATGTACTCTGGTCCTTTGGAGAGCCACAAATCACTGCAATATCTAAAGTTTTCTTCATTCTCCTCTCTCCCACCCACCTCTCCAGAACCCAATTTTATGTCACTGGGGGCTACATTGTCCCAGTGAGAATGCATGATCGGTATACTTTGCTCACCTTGTAGGATGTATCATTGATTTCACAGAATCACAAAATCTCAGGGTTGAAAATAACTTGAAGGCCATTTACTTTTTTGCAAGAACCTTAACAAGTGACAGTATAGCCTGTACTTGGACACTTACAGCAATGGAGAACTCACTACTTGACATGGCAGCCCCATTCATCTCTGGAGGGCTCTTTACTAGAAAGCGCTCTCTTATTTTGAGCCCAAATCTAGCATGTCCAACTTTATTCCACTAGTCAGTTATTTCCTTTGTTGCTGAACAGAAAGTACAAAGTTAGGTACAATAGAGGGTAGAAACATGCCGAATATTTGGTTCCTAGGGACCAGACCAGAAACTGGTAATTGTATATGTTTCTGTTATGGAAATTCTCTTGTGGTTCACCTATTTCAAACCTTATATCTCTAGACTTTGTATCTCTAATAATCAGTGTGAAGTTTCTCTAGCGTTTTGAAGAAGCCATATCATACTTTGTCATCTTACTATGAACAAAAATTTCTCAGTATTAGTGTTGTTTTTAGAGATGATGGAATTGGTACAATAAAAAGGAATGGAATAGAGGTAAGAAGATCAGGGTATAATTTTTAAAATGGGGGCTACATTTTTTATTCAAAATAACAGTGGTAATCAGTTGTAGAACTAAAAGTGCTAATATAACTATAAAACATGAGTGGAGAGGAGGGAAAAGGAGATGAGTGACAGTGAGATGAGGATGAGCTAAGCCCTCATCTTTCACAGTGGGAATCAATAGCATTGTCTAAAAGTGATAAATTGAGAAGTAGAGAAACAGACATATTTTGAGTAATGAAAATAGCTATGAGACTCTAAAGCCAGAAGCAGAAAGAGGAGTGGGATAGAGGACGGTTGGAAGATTCTTGCTTTTCTTCATAACTTCTTTTAAACCATCTGACTTTTAACCAAACACATATACACATTAATTAAAATTTAAAACAAAAGAATAATGCAATTTTAAAAACCACAGTAGTGGTCTGTCACTGTCTGTTGGCCAGAGTGGAATAAGTCACCTAATCTTAGATTTAAATTTCTCATCTGTAAAGTGAGAAATGGGCCACATCCATGGTTTTCAATGTTTTAAAAATAAAATATTAGGCCAGGTGTGGTGGCTTACACCTGTAATCTCAGCACTTTGGAAGGCCAAGGCAGGTGGATCACTGTAGCGCAGGAGTTCGAGACCAGCCTGAGCAACATGGCAAAACCCCACCTCTACGAAAAATACAAAAATTTGCCAAGCGTGGTGGCATGCGCCTCTAGTCTCAGCTACTCAGGAGGCCAAGGTGGGAGAATCACTTGAGCCCAGGAGGCAAAGGTTGCAATGAGCCGAGATTGTGCCACTGCACTCTAGCCTGGGTGACAGAGGGAGACCCTGTCTCAAAACAAATAAACAACAAAATAATATTACACAGAACCCCAATATATGAAAACAATTGTAATGAGGCTGTTCTGATTGGGAGGGGAGAATACCAGGAGTTTAACCCACCGTGCCTCTCTCCCTTAGCCCTTCCTTTCCTTCACCTCCTCACCCTCACCCCTATCACAGGCAACCTTATGACACTTCATCAGAGAATCCCAAGAATTTAGTTTGAAAACCATAAGCCTACATCAATTTTTCAAATTATGATTGTAACCCATAAATGTAATGACTTTGGACTAGTATGGTATTTTTTTAACTTAATAGAAAAATTAGAATGCAGTCCATTGTATTGTTGTGTACAAATCTTATTTCCATGGTGTAGGGGTGTGTGTGTGTGTACTGAATAAAGACAGAAAGTGTGTTTCTTGTTATCAGTCACAATGGAAACATCTACGTTTTTCCAACTCTAACAATCTCTGATTCTGTGACTTCTCTGAATCATCTACTCTCTCTCGTAGGATCCTTATATATAGCGGCCCAAATTGTAATAGAGTTTTTGCTTTCTGCCAGAAAATCTTTATATTTTCACAAGGCATCAAAAAAACTGCTGGCTGGTCTGGAACTCTGAGTCCCATTAGGAGAACGCTTGTATAGCCAGGTCTTGGGTGGAAGAACAAGAGAAGGCATAATTGAAAATCCCTCCAGGTGATTCTAACACATACTCCTCCTCTCCTCCCACCCACTCATCCACAAGACAAAGAGTGGAAACAAGCTAGCAATGCAAATAGTAAAATATATTTGGGAGGAATCTAAATTACTAAGCCTCATTTATTGAAAAGAATGGCCAGTGGTTCTTCTTAATTAGTGAATTTTTAGGCAGCAGAGTTCTAAAGTGGTAAAAAATGTCCTAGACATTTTTCATTTTCATGAATACCAAAATAAATATGGTATTCTACATCATATTACCACCAGCTCGGGAAAGGACTACATTCTCATAGTTGGAAGAAAAGTAGAATAGATCCATAGGGGAGAGGAAAAAGTTGGGTCTTCCTATCCCTGGAGCTTCATGAACTCCTTGAAATTGTACAAAATTTTGTTTGAATGTGTACATGTGCATTTTTCTAGGATAAAAGGTCAATAACTTTCGATAGCTTCTCAAAAGAATGTGATCGCTAAAAAAAGTTAAAAATCACTGGGTTAGAGGATCATGTTCATGACAAAGGCAATACGAACCACCATCTCCAGGTGAAAAAAATTTTGACTTTACCTTAATCAATAGAAGGCTTTGTTGTTTTTTTTCCTTTTGAAGGCGACTTAAAAAAAAAAGTGCACATCTGCTTTCACTGAGGATTCATCAATTCAAAGGCAGACAGCCTTAGATGACATACGGCCAGCACAGGGAGGCCTCGGCAATCGGTTACACCTGTACCGCCTAGCAGCGAGCCCCTGAATGGGCACCTATGACAACACCCTCCACAGATCATGCACAGACTTGATAGGGGTAGCAGGGCACAGTGAGAGAGCAACAGAGCTACCTTTATAATGCAGGACTATTTGCTATTTCACAGGGAAGGGACATAAAGTTCATACTAAATATTCCCTTCCCCCAGTTAAGGAAGTATGGATAGTGCATTTATTTTATTTCTTATACTTTACAGTAATGCTGAGACAAAAATGCCTCCATGGTGTAAAACTGACATGCTAGGTTTTTTACTACTGAAAACGTCCAGTGCATCTAGAAATGGACCTCTCCAGAGTGTGGTCAAAGCTTTTTTTCCATCTCAAAGCATTTGATAAAAACACTTTTCTACCACTTACTAGGAAAGATGTTCAATATATCACCTCCTATGGCCAGAAAAGAAGAAGCCTACATTTCAAGAAACAAAGAATTCAAAGGAAGGAAGGATATAAACAACTATTAGATACTGAGTGCCTTGAAGGTCTGTACTATGGTTTTTGTTTTGTTTTTTATTTTTAAGCATCTGATACAGAATTGCATCTAATATGAAATCAAATAATCCTGTATTCTTTGGAATAATGCATATCTGAATCTTGGTTCCACAGCATCCTAGCTTTTCCAACCTCTGGGAGTTTCACGTTCTTCATCTGTAAAATAAAATAATTATATCCATTGCCTTGTGCAGGCACTGTGAACATTTTTTAAATCAAAAGATATAAAACTCCCAGCAAGTGTCACTGCTCAGTACATGTTGGCCCCTTGCCCCCATCTCTCACAGCCACCTCACTCCTCACAGTGGACTTCTAAATCCCTATTTCCAGGAATGACAAACCTTTGGTCCTTCAGTAAAGTATCAGAAGGATACAGACTTGTCGGGGGGAGGTGCAATTCCCCTCTGAGATATTCTATTTTTTTATAATACTTTACAGAGTTTCAGGAGCCTCTTGACAAGTATTTCAAGCTTATTTCCATGCTTGCCTTAAAACAGGCAGGCAGGAGGAGGACTCAGGTATGGCCCGTACACTACACCCAGAGGGAGAATGGTACTAGGAACCAGTCTGGCTCACACGAGAGGCGTGATCAGACTGGAGAAGCGTTTGAAGTCTGGTAGCTTCTTTTAAGGCAAATGGTTGGCATAGGAGCCACCACGAAGTAGCTGCCACACCTTTATGATGCACAGAAACTAGGTTCCCAGCATCTATGAGTCTACCCAAGGGCAGTAGAGGGCTCATCTAAAGATGAGGCTTCAAGGATAGCTACAGGGATGGCTTAGGTCCTCATAGTGGAACTGGGGCACTGGACTTTAAGAAGAAGCCTGCTTCACTAAACGTGGGTCAGAGTGGAGAAGATATCAGTCAAGAGGCCTATTGGATGGATCAGGAGCCCTGCAGGGCTTGTAGAGTGAAATATACGTCAGGCAGTGAGAGGCAGTGAGCCCTGGGGACTCTCAGGGCACAGTGGTAGAATCCAGTAGTCATCACTGGAGAGTCACATCTGCATTCCACACACCAGGGAGGGGAGATCATACTACCTCCCCTCTGGAAGTGAGAGAGGGCAAAGAAGGGCAAGCTTCATCCCTCCTACCTAGATCTGCAGAGTGGAAGGGGACAGGGCTATAGCTGGAGATTGAGGGGGAGGACAACAAGTGGGAGGCAGCACTGCAAGGGGGAGGTAGAAGGAGAAGTCTCTCTTCCAGAGCACATTTTCACCAAGGGGGATCTTCTGCAGCCTTTTTACTGAAAGGTAACTACTGGCCATGATGGAAAGTGCAGAAAATGTACATCATAACACCAGCCAATCAGGAACGCTATGGATATGTGGGGACATGGGATATATGAGAAATCTCTGTACTTTCCTATTTTGCTGTGCAAAATAAAGCTCCTCTTTAAAGAAAGTCGATTTTTTAAAAAAACAAAAACAGTCAACAGACACTCTGGGATCATTTCCTCACTACCCATGGAGCAGTTCCCTCCCCAGACACCCTGCACAGCCCCTTCCCTTGGGATCTGACCACATCTCCAGTTCAGGTTTCAACTATGCCCTGGTAGGCAAAACACCCTAAGTACTAAAGTCTGTTCTTGCTTTCCAAAAAAGCATCAGCTGTTTCATCCCAGGTGCACATCCACAAATTGCAGAATGTCAGAAAGAGAGCTACCTCCAAAGTAATCAGGAGGAAACCATGAAGATTAAATTAGCTTACTTGGGGTTTGAACCTATTTTTCTCACTGACACTTTTTACAAACTAACATTTAGTTATATACTAACATTTAGTTATGAACACACACACATACACACACACACACTCTTAGTTGTAATCAGGGCTCTCTGAAGAAACAGAACCAATTGCATATATATTTGAGAGTAGGATAGAGATATAAAGAGATTTATCATACAGAATTGGCTCATATGATTATGGAGGCCGAGAAGTCCCAAGATCTGCAAGCAGCAAGCTGGAGACCCAGGAGAGCTGGTGGTGTAGTCCTAGTCCAAGAGCAAGAAAGACTGATGGCCTAGCTCAAACAGACAGACAGACAGACACAGTTGCCTCTTATGCAGGCTTTTTATTCTATTCAGCTCTTTAATTGATTGGATGAGACCCACCCTCTTTAGGGAATGCTATCTGCTTACTCAGTCTAGCAATTTAAAATGTTAATCTCATCCAGAAACACCCTCACAGACACAACCAGAGATAATGTTTTAGCACATGTCTGGGCACCCCATGGCCCAGTCAAGTTGATACATAAAGTTAACCATCACCCAAGGGCTTGAATTTCACCTTAAAAAAAATTCCCTACTGCCATCATCTGATGTAGGTGTCCATGAGTAGAAGAAGGGCAAAGTCACATCGGTGGTGGGGCAGGCAAGCCAAACTACAGACTTGATCATCCTCCCCAGGAATCCAAGAATTTCCCTATTTGTCAATGTATAAATATACTTTCGTTTTTTGGAGGAGGAAAAGAAAATAACTGGAGTACAGGTTTGAAATGACTGGATTTTATTACTTTAATTTCTTTTGCTCTGTTCAAAAATTTTGTAGAAAATAAATCTCATAAACTTAACACACCAACTATTCACAGCATTCCTTTTCTCTGCTGTACTTGGCCACGATAGAGATCCACATTTCACAAAGGGTTCTGCTCTGTTTTGCTTAACCTTGTTAAGGTGCCTGGTGAGAGGCATGGACTTGGGGTCAGAGGCCAGGCTCTGAATCCAAACTCTGCCACTGTGCAGCCTTCAACAAATTGTTTTACCATGCCAAGCCTCCATTTTCCCCACTTGCAAAATCAGGAGGAGCACGCATTTTCTCCTTTACAAGATTGCTGTGAGGATCAAATAAACTAATGCATGCTGAAAGTATTTCGTATACTCTAAACCTTTATATAAATGTTGAACCACATACTTGTCATTTTATTAGTGACTCTGACTCCTGTCATAGTAATGGGATCATGGTGTGTGTATTAGTTTCCTAATGCTGCTGTAACAAACTACCATCAACTTAGTACCTTAAAACAACACAAAAGTATTAACTTACAGTTCTAAAGGTCAAAAGTCTAAAATGGTACCCCTTGGGCAAAAATCAAGCTGTTAACAGGCTATCATTTTTCTGGAGGCTTTAGGGGAGAATCAATTATCTTGCCTTTTTAGCTTCTACAGGTTACTCACATTCTTTAGCTTGTGGCACCATTTCTCCATCTTGCAAGCCAGCAATGTCAGGCCAAGTCCTTCCCACATTGCCATTTCTCTGGTTCTCTCTCTCTCTCTCCTGCTTCTATCTTCTACTTACAAGGACCCTTGTGATTACACTGGGCCCACCTGGGAAATCCTGGTTAATCTCCCTACCTCAACGTCAGCTGATTAGGATACCTTAATTCCATCTGCAACCTTAATTCCCCTTTGCCATGAAACCTGACATATTCACAGGTTCTCAGGATTAGGACATGAACCTCTTTGGAGGGACATTATTATGCCCTCCATACTTTATTTACTCATCCCCCTCAACATAAATTCAGTTTTTAAAATACTGCACCTCTACACATTTATTATATCTAATTTCCCCAATGAGTTTGAAGTTAACAGAAAACCTAACAGCCATTTTTCCAGGTCTACTTTCCAGTCCAAAAGTATTCATTCCTATTAAAAAAAACTATTTAGAAAATTCTAAAACTCAATTAAAAAAATTGAAGGAAGAAAAACATATATAATCCAAACACATGCAGCAATTGTCATATTTTGGCACATTTCCTCCAAGCATTTTTTTGCAGTTTTCTTTCACATAATTGAGAGCATACCATCTATAAAAATGTTTATTTATGCTGTTTAATACAATTGCATCAACATTTCAACTGTAGAAACCCTTTGTGAACATAAATTTTAGTGGCTGCATAATATTTCATTGCAGCAAGGTAACATAATTTACTTGGATGTTATTGTTAAGCATTTAGTTTCTTTAATCTTTTACTTATTAAAGATAATAAATGTTAAGTATCTTTTATCATTCATATTTATTTACATTTATAGTTATATTCCTCTTCGGTGAGATTTTTAGAATTTATGGGCCGAAAGGAATGAATATATTTAAAGCTCTTGATAAATACTGTCAAAACACTTTCTTCAAATAATAGTCTATTTACACTCCTTCCAGCACTATGCTGGGTCAACCCACCCTGACCAACAGTAGGTATTCTCATTCTTCTTAATCTTGGCTAGTTGAAATGGACATCTCGTTGTATATGTATCTCCTTTGATCATGTGTGAGTCTGAACATTTTTTCATGTGTTTATTCAGCACTTACATTTCTCCATTCGTGTTTGGTCTACACATGAAGGTCATTTATTCTTTCCTAACCTAGTTATGCTTGTAGGGGTTCATGGCAAGAATGCATCACTTCAACAGTAACTTGGAAATTCTTTCTCTGTCCTTACTCTGCTTGAAGGATCTGAGCCCTAATCAGATTCTCTGAGGACTACTATTGCCGGTTTTCCTCAGAACAGGCTTTCTTTACTGGCCTCAAGCTGCTCTGTGGGTTTCTGATGGTGTTTCTTCACTGTTCAGTTGTCAGGTCTGGCTTTAGCTGGCAAACCTTCCAAGAAATCCAGATTTTTCTCTCCTGTCTGCTACCTTCCCACCTCAACCTCATCTTCCTGTGTTCCTTCCAGCACCTTCCTAATGCCCTAATACCTGATATTCTAGTTCAGTTCCTGGAAGAAAACAAATCTCCAGTCACCCACCAGGGTAGGGAAGAGGTAGCTGACCAGCTGAACCAGGTAGAAAACAGGAACAGGGGTCTCATTACTTCTTAGGTAAACATTCACCACTCCTCCTGGTTCAGTCTTACCCTTCACCTCCATTTCCATGGTATCTGGTGCCTCCCATTCTAAGACTTGCCCTTGTTTTATGATGTGAACTGCCCATTTCTTTTAGTTATCCCCCTCTAGAAAAAGGTAGGTTTCAGTTATCCCTCATCTGCTAAATTAGTTACAACATACCTACTTACTTTTCAAACTCTAAAATTTTATTGATAACTCTGATCTGCTCTTGTCTCCTCTTCTGTTCTCTTTGTCCTTATGGGCTTACACATTTTGTAATTCCTTTACTGACATTTTGACGGGGCTTGGGGAGCATGTGCTTAATACACTGTGTATTTCTTTACTCTCTGCCCTGGAGACCGTGTTCTTTCTTACCTCTATCCTCAAAAATACTCATTTTCTTATCTTTTGCCCTCCAAAGCATCTTGTCTGTCTCCTCTTCATCTAATATTTCCAGAACAATGTCTTAAATAAGTTTAGGCTTTTACAAAAGATGAGAAGTAGCATGACTCCAGGCAGCGTCCACGTTATCCTGCCCTATCCCACTTCTACCTACCCTACAGCAATCACTGAAGTAAGACAACCCTAAGGCCCAGGCTGCCCATTGAAAGCAGGGGAGAAGGAAAATATTGGAGATCAATAAATGTAAGTTTATATTTAAGTATAGAGATAGACTTTATTTACTGCCCATTTTCTAAACATGATAAAATCTACAGAGCACCTGGTTGTACTGGAATGTGTGGCTTCAGCTAGGCTCCTAATGCTGGCATTGGCAAAAGTCTCACTGCATTTCTTATATCCCAGAGTATGGTTAGTTTTATTTGCTAGGGATAGGACATGGCATCTTAATAAGAAAACCCTTAAGTTATAATTCACAGGTGATTGTTTCAGATCATAGTTAAGAAATATCAGACCGGGAGTGGTGGCTCACGCCTGTAATCCCAGCACTTTGGGAGGCTGAGGTAGGCGGATCACAAGGTCAATGGTTCAAGACCAGCCTGGCCAATATGGTGAAACCCTGTCTCTACTAAAAATACAAAAATTAGCTGGGCATGGTGGTGGGCACCTGTAGTCCCAGCTACTCAGGAGGCTGAGGCAGAAGAATTGCTTGAACCCAGGAGGCGGAAGTTGCAATCAGCTGAGATCGTGCCACTGCACTCCAGCCTGGGAGACAGAGCAAGACACCATCTCAAAAAAAAAAGAAACATCAAAGATACCCAAAATCTACTTCCTGGACTGCATGTCACTTACAGAGCATTCCAGTCCCACAACTGTGCTGACCTCAATTGTAAACCATTACTGGTTGTTTTTTTTTCCAAAATACTTATCTTGATTATTAAGTTATTGTGTTTAAGGGTTAGAAGTAGGTGCTAAGAAACAAGATTACAACTAGTATCTTGACATTTCAGATAATTTAATCTCAAAAAGGGGATACTTAAACTGGTTTTCATGTTTCCAGATTAACTGTTGACATCAAATCAGAGACATCTCAACTTTCTTAGAGGCTCCTACTCCCAGTGTCAACATAAACAACAATAAAATCACTCTGCTTGCAGAGTCTAAAATAACCTCAGCAGAGTTTTCATTCCAAACTTTTTTTTTTTTTTTTGGACACAGGGTCTTGCTCTGTTGCCCAGGCTGGAGTACAATGGCATGATCATGGCTCGCTGAAGCCTTGACCTTCAGGTTCAAGTGATCTTTGTGCCTCAGCCTCCCAAGTAGCTGGAACCACAGTCACATGCCACCACATCCAGCTAATTTTTAATTTTTTTGTAGAGATGAGGTCTCACTATGTCTCCCAGGCTTGTCTTAAATGTCTGGACTCATGTGATAGTCCCACTTTGGCCTCTCAAAGTTCTGGGATTACAGGCATGAGCCACTGCGCCCAATCTATTCTAACTATTGTAAGCCACCTTGTGAGACATTGAATACAATCAAGGAATGTGCCCAAATAGTTCCCAAGCATCCTACAAATTTACTTTGAAGAATAACATTTGGAGTTAAGGTCACGTAAGTCAGCTTAAAAATGACCAAAACTCTTTAATCTTGGAAGGAAGTAAATAACTGGAAAAAAAAAAACATATATGGCATGATGGGAGATAAAGTCATATAAATGAAGGAAGGAAATCCTAAAACTCATGCATGTGTTAGAGAATCACATTAGAAAGTATATTAGAATATATGCCAGGCACTGTGGCTCACACCTATAATCCTAACACTTTGGGAGGCCCAGGTGGGAGGATCGCTTGAGCCCAGGAGTTTAAGACAAGCCTGGGCAACATAGTGAGGCCCCATCTCTACAAAAAATTTAAAAATTAGCTGGGTTTGGTGGCATGTGCAAGTGGTCCCAGCTACAGAGGAAGCTGAGGCACCAGGATCACTTGAGCCTGAAGGTCAAGGCAGCTGCGAGCCATGATCATGCCATTGCACTCCAGCCCGGGTGACAGAGCAAGACCCTGTCTCAAAAAAAAAAAAAAAAAGAATATATATATATATATGTATATATATATGATTACCTCCAACATTAGTCACAAGCACAAAATATAACTACAGTTCGTCCTTGTTCTTGTAACCTGATGGTTTCTCAGTCTATATAGTCACCTTTTCGGTCAAGTTTCAAAATTTAAAAAAATTTATTCAAGAGGAAAAGAAAAGGAGGTTGTTACTATCACCAGTACAGGCAATATGAACAATTTCATATAACTGTCATAATTTCTAAACTGAACATAATTTCTAAAGTCTAAACCTTAATGCTGTTCATAACTGTTTACGTAAATTGAGTCTGACTATATTTTAAAATACCTCCCTCACAATTCCACTTGCAAGTAGTAAAAATAAATCTCACTAGCATCTGAGTTTCTCACCATGGCTCCATCTGTTTCCTCCAACATAGACCTGTTTTCTTCCCATCGAACTTCAGAAGCTGATCCCCAAACCACCTCTTGCAGAATGGGATACAAGTTTAAAAGCCGGTATTATTTTCATCCTTTTTCTTATAAAACTTATAAAATAGATATGCTAAGGCTAGTGGTGAACCCCTCCATCTGCGTACCAAGCTGTTTCCTTCCATTTTATTTGAATGAAATAATGTAAAACTGCATAATCTCTAAAGTTCTTTAAAGCTGAGAAATCGAATATATCTATGATATCACTTATCATGAATAGATTTAAGTAGAGTTGGTAGGTATGTATCTCCTAGCCATCAAAATTATCTGACATCTCGCCTTAAATGTTAAACATCCTAATTGATCTAGTATCTAGAAAGCAAGGTGATTGGTTAGGTCAGGGCATGGGGCTGAGTTTACCAGTGGCTCGCCATCACTGTGTAATAGCTCAGTGAAAAAATATTAGCTCCGTTATTAATGATGATTGTTAAAGTGTCCCTTGATAAAAACAAGCTGCCGGCAAGGTCTATACAACCAGCAGTAGGAACCCTTGCTCTCAAGTTTGTGAATCAGCAATACAGTAGGTGTGCCTGCCTACTGCCTCCCAAAATGCACATTAAGAAGAGAAAGGAAGAGGAAAAAAAGAGATTTCCATTTAGCTTTTACCTCTAAAAGCATTGTCAGCTTTGAAGGACTAAGCGATGGCAGAGGAGTTTGTTGTGCACCAAGGCATGCATCGCAGACAAGGCCATTGCTGTTTCCCTCACCTCCAGGCAGGAACAATCCCCTGAGGATGAGGAAGATTAAGTTCATACACATGCACACACACACGCACATACACACATGTATAGCACTCCACAATGTGGGAAAAGATTTCTCTGATGTGAGGAGGGAAAAGATTATTTTTTTTATTATACTTAAAGTTTTAGGGTACATGTGTACAACGTGCAGGTTTGTTACATATGTATCCATGTGCCATGTTGGTGTGCTGCACCCATTAACTCGTCATTTAACATTAGGTATATCTCCTCATGCTATCCCTCCCCCCTCCCGCAACCCCACAACAGGCCCCGGTGTGTGATGTTCCCCTTCCTGTGTCCATGTGTTCTCATTGTTCAATTCCCACCTATGAGTGAGAACATGCGGTGTTTGGTTTTTTGTCCTTGCGATAGTTTGCTGAGAATGATGGTTTCCAGCTTCACCCATGTCCCTACAAAGGACATGAACTCATCATTTTTTATGGCTGTGTAGTATTCCATGGTGTATATGTGCCACATTTTCCTAATCCAGTCTGAAAAGATTATTTCTCATTGCCACGTTCCCTCTGCTTGGGAATTTCTAGTCATTACAAGTAGTGACAATGAAAATTATTTTCTGTCTTGATAATTCACTAAATAAATATTTATTGAGTGCTATTATATGCTAATAATCTTAACATTCTCCTGAAAAATGTTTCTTTCTTAAAAATAATGAAAGAAAATTATGTCATACCTTCTGCAAATATGTCTTCCGCTCAAAGAACATATGCAGTACTAACAAAGTGTCTTATTTCAGCATCCAAGCTTGTCACTCAGAAATGGCCAAGTGATATAACATGGTCTGCTTCTAAGCCACAAGATGATTTATAATACTAACTAGCTATACCTCTTCAGGACATTATAGATACTATAAAAACAGACACTTCTATAATATCTCAGGTGATGGCTAAGTCAAGAAACAGTCTGTTGTATCTTAGCATAGTTCTGAAAGTTCTTCCATCTCTATATTAAAATAACTAGTGTTTTCCATAATTTCCACACATTGTTGCTAGTGTTACCTTTTGAGGCTATAGAATGTTCAAGGCTTTCATTATTGGAATCATAATTACAGTTGGCATTTATTGGGTGTTTACTAGGTATAGTGCCCTGTGCTAAATTCTTTACAGACGTTATGTTATCTCCCCCTGTAAACACAGACCTGCACCATCCCCTTTTCCAGGCAAAATAAACCAAGATCTTCCAGCTGTTTTTTGTGTGATTGTTTCCAGACATTTCAACATTCTGATCACCCTCCCTGGTCAGCTCCGTTTTGTCAATGCCCCTGTTAAAATGTGGCATCCCTATCTAGTCACGATCATCCAGATGTAAGTTAATTGATTCCAAATACAGAAGAACTATTATTTCCTTGGACTGGACAGGGTATTCCTCTCAGTCTGGCCTAAGAAGAACGGATCTTTGTTTGTTTTGGGGGTGTTTTTATGGCAAATCACATGACTTGCTCATGTTGCCCTTGCTGTCACGAAAACCCTGAGTCCTTTCTGCATATAAACTGATTAAGCCAAATCTCTACCATCCTGTGCAGCTAATTTTTAATGTAAGGAAAATGTTCACTTTGCATTTATTCCTCCCTATTAAACTTACTCTTTTCCATTCACAGCTCCTTCAAAGCTATAAAGATATTTTGAGGTCTTATTTATTTTTGCTTTGTTTTCTTTTGTTTGAGATGGGGTCTTGCTGTGTCACCAAAGCCAAGGTGCAGTGGCACAACCACGGCTCACTGTAGCCTTGACCTCCCAGGCTCAAGCAATTCTCCCATGTCAGCTTCCCTAGTAGCTGAGACTACAGGGATGTGCCACCACACCTGACTAATTTTTGTATTTTTAGTAGAGACAGGTTTTCGCCATGTTACCCAGGCTGGTCTTGAACTCCTGGTCTCAAGCGATCCTCCCACCTCAGCCTCTAAAAGTGGAATTACAGGTGTGAACCACAGTGCCCAGCCCTTATTTATTTATTAATTTTTTTAAGAGACATAGTCTCGCTTTGTTGCCCAGCCTGGACTCAAACTCCATGGTTCAAGTGATCCTCCCACCTTGGCCTCCCAAGTAGCTAGGAGTACAGGCACAAGCCACCACACCTGGCCATTTCAGATCTCATTTTGTCACTAAACACATTAACTCTCTTTATAGCATCTCAAAATGAAGTAAGCATGTCTTCCTCTAAGCAGATAATTTAAGAAGTTGAACAGACCCAGGCAGCATGCCAGCTAAAGCTTTGCCATCTAGTTGATAATAGTTCATTAGCGGGAGATCCTGAGATACAAGCCTTCAACCAGTTAGGAATCTACCTAATTATTTTATCTTCTTGACCCTTTTCTTCATCTTGTTCTCAGTGATACCCAGAAACTTCATCATCTGTTTTGTTAGAATCATGATGCATTCCTTCAACCTACCAGTTTGGTAACATGAACCAAAAGAATAGCTGTTTTAAGTTGCTCTTGGTGAAGTCCTGTTGGTTGCTGGTAACTGCAACTTTCTTTCTTCACCTAACAAATAATCTATCTCAAAATTCACTACAGAATCTTGCCAAAGATTAATATATTTTAGGTTTTTTCTCCTGGAATTCATGGTCTTTCTTGCCTCTACCAATACATACTTTATAAATATTGGGACGCTATTTGCTGCCTCCTCCTCCTCCTCCTCCTCTTCTTCTTCTTTTTCCTTCTTCCTTCTTCTTCTGTTACATTTTTTTTTTTTTTTTTTGAAACAAAGTCTCACTCTGTTGCCCACGCTGCCAGGCTGGAGTGCAGTGGCATGCTCTCAGTTCACTGCAAACTCCACCTCCTGGATTCAAGCGATTCTCATGCCTCAGCCTCCGGAGTAGCTGAGACTACAGGTGTGCACTACCACACCCAGCTAATTTTTGTATTTTTAGTAGAGACAGGGTTTCGCCATGTTGGCCAGGCTGGTCTCAAACTCCTGGCCTCAAGTGATCTGCCCACCTTGGCCTCCCAAAGTACTAGGGTTACACGTACGAGCCACCCTGCCTGGCTTCATCTTCATTCTTAATGCCTCTCTTTCAATTCTCAAGATTATTGACACTGAGGCTGGATTCTTCTTTGCAGTCAAGTATGCTGGAATGAAATCCAACTTTTATTCCTGAAGTCATTTAAAGCAGGCAGGTACTTTTTCCCATCCCCTTACCTCCAGAGAAGTCTTTCTTCATATTATTTTATCTAACATTTCCAATGTGACTGTAAGTATCAACTACAGGAGGCAAGTGGGTCAATTATTTTTATCCTCCTTTCTTTAGAAATCACTGGGACACAAAGAGATTAATTGAGCAGTTAAGGAGTGGCAAAGTTAGAACTGAACCCAGTTGTCTTACCTCCAAATCCAGCACTTCCTAAACTACGTTTGGTGTCTCCTTTTCTTAACTTCCGGGAAAAAATGTTGCTTGTGTAAGTGAATCTGTATGCTCTGTGCTTCCAAAAATTAAAAATTAAAAATAAAAGCTGGCCAGGCGCAGTGGCTCACGCCTGTAATCCCAGCACTTTGGGAGGCTAGGCAGGTGAATTGCTTGAGGTCAGGAGCTTGAGACCAGCCTGGCCGACGTTGTAAAACCCAGTCTCTACTAAAAATACAAAACAAAATTAGCTGGCCGTGGTAGCACGTGACTGTAATCCCAGCTACTCGGGAGGCTAAGGCAGGAGAATTGCTTTAATTGGGCAAACCTGGGAGGCAGAGGTTGCAGTGAGCCGAGATTGCGCCACTGCACTCCAGCCTGGGTGAAAGGAGACTATCTATAAATAAACGTTATATAATCTTATGTTTATTCCTCTTTGTTTTTTATTGCCAGAATTCCTGGATCCAAACACTGGTGCCTCAGCTCTGTTAAATCAAATTTAGCCTAAAAATGCCTCCTTACTTAAGTTTAGCCTAAAGGTTTTTCTGCACATCGCGAATTATAACAAGTAGAGGTATAACCAGACCATAGCCTACATTTGTGCCAATCACCGAGTTTTTGCCAATCAAATGTAGCCAACTGTTCAAACTGTGTTCCAATAAGGCAAACGCCAAGCTGTAACCAATCCAGCTGTTTCTGTACCTCATTTCTGTTTTCTGTACACCACTTTCCTTCTTCTGTCCATACATCTTTCACCGCATGGCTGCACTGGAGTCTCCAAGCCTACTCAGATTCAGGAGGCTGCCCAATTTGCCAATCGTTCACTGCCCAATTAAACCTTTTTAAATTTAATGTGGCGGAAGATTTTCTTTTATCAGCTCTGATCCAGAAAACTATCTACTACTTATTGTTTTTCTTGTTATGTTTTTGCTTTTAGATTTCTTATAATTTCAATCTTTTTCACTTTAGAAATAGTCCATAAACAAATCTGAAGTAATTCATCTAGATTGTCTTTTTCTCTCAGGGAATTCCACTACAGATAGCGAAAGAACACCTCCTTTGATAGTTTCTTCCTTCCTGTCACCGCAGAGAGAAATTCTATTCCTTACATAGTTAAGGATACTGGAATTGCTACCTTAATACTTAAACAGCTAATATAGTTAGCACAGGAATCTCCCTCTGCCATTTTCACTAGAAGAAAAAATTTTACCATCCCCTAATAAAAGCAAAGAAATTTACCTACAAAAATAAAAGACTTTCCAAAGATAGAACTGATCAGATACAAAATCCCAAAAGAAGATGAACTTTACAGGCAGCGGAAATGGCTAAAATTCTAACAAAGATTTTCATGTGTGTTAATGTGTGGAAAGGATTTATGTTTTTAAAAATGTATTATCTTTAGTTTTCATTGGTTTGTCTTTGTTGTGTCTAGATTAGAGTTTGTTTTTGTAGTTTTACTCCTTGTGGTTCCCAGGTCTTCTTGAATCTGTTGCTTGATTGCTTTCATTCATTTTGGAGAGTTGTCAGCCATTATCTTTTCAAATATTATTTTTGGCTCATGCTCTTTCTTCTCTCTTCAATCTTCTGGATCTCCCATAATACATATGTTAGCTCTTCTCATGGTATCCCGTACAGCTATTAACCATTCTTATTTTTCTCCATTATTATTTTGGATATTTTCTTCTGACCTATCTTCCAATTTTCTAATTCTCTCTTCACATTTGTCTACTGTACACATTTATTATAGTCTTAATTTTTTGTGTTTTTTTGTATTGCATCATATAGTTTCCAATTTTATGCTTAAATTCTCAATTTTGTATTATCTCCTTGAACATAGCAAGCATATATATTTTGAATTCTGTGTCTGGTAACTATAATATCTGGAGTCCCTGCAAGTCTTTTTCTGTTACCTGTTGTTTTTGGTGGGTTTTGTTCATAAAGTTTTATTATCTTGTGTGCCTGGTTAGTCTTTTATTTTGCGCTGCACATTGAATTTACTGACTTGTTCATAGAAACAATTTGCAATCAAGAAAATTGCTGCTTTTCTTTCACCAGAGAGGTTTTATATATGTTTCTATCAGTCAGCTAGCAGCACTAGCAATTTGAGATAGCCTCAGTCCAATTCCAGGGATGGAGATGATTTGAAACTAAACAACTCTCTAAGAGTTCCTGTCAACATTGGGTTTATCTTTATATTTATATTTATATTTATATTTTGAGTATTAACTTTCAAGATACAACCTAAATTGAGTCAGCTTCACCAGGAACAACAATGACTTAGCAAGCCCTGGACTCTAATCCCTACCTTAGTCGAAAGCATGGATCAGCCTCTCAGACGCTCAGTATCTCCCCAACAGTTGACAAATGCCCCCAAGGGAAACCACCCCTAGATGCTGGGCTCACCTCCCTGTGCCTCCATTTTCCTCCATATCCTAGACAATAATTCTTTACTATCTTGTTAGCAATCCGATGTTTTCAAAAGGATTGTTTGAAAAATTTATCCAGCATTTTCCATTGCCCTTAGCAGAAAGTTGATTCAAATTACCCAGTCTTGCCATTACTGGAAACAGAAGTCTTTAGGATGTTGTTTACTCATAGATCACTTTAGCCACATCTGTAGCCAAAAATCAGCAATCAGGCTCATCTTTGAACTGACAAATTGGCCTTTCCTTTGTTGATGCAACTGCAGTAATAGAAAAAGTAGTATTAAGGTGCACTAATTCCAGCATAATTGCCTTATGCGTGGCTTTAGTTCACCTTATTTCAGATTGGAGTTCCTAACTTTCATTTCAATTGGCCTTACTTGATAAAGCCTCCTCATTTACTAATGACACAAGGAAATACTATTCAAGGCAAGATGATGTAGTGGAAAGAACACTGGAACTGGAGTTAGCAAGCTCAGATTTTAATTCATTTTCATCATGTGTTTACTGCCTGTGTCCCACAGTTCCTCTCACCATGGTCCATGCCCTCTACTGAGCATACAGACTACATGGTGAATGAGATTCAGTCTTGTCTTCTTTTCAGTTTCTGTGAGCATTAACATGTTTATCCATGAGTTAGAAATTACGACAGCGTACGCCACATCGTTGTTGTATGGATTAACTAGGGAAATTTACGTTAAAGCATGAAATTCACAACCACTGACACATAGGAGGAACTCAATTACTCTTTGCTGAATGACTTAAATTTCAGACAGTATTTTAGGCAACAGTTTTGTTTTTAAAAATTTCATAAATCAAATTATACCTTGTTTGTTTGTTTGTTTGTTTGTTTGTTTGTTTTGAGATGGAGTCTCGCTCTGTCGCCCAGTCTGGAGTACAGTGGCACAATCTCTGCTCACTGCAACCTCTGCCTCCCAGGTTCAGGCAATCTCCTGCCTCAGCCTCCCAAGTAGCTGAGACTACAGGCATGTGCCACCACGCCCGGCTAATTTTTGTATTTTTTAGTAGAGATGGAGTTTCACCATGTTGGCCAGGCTGGTCTCGAACTCCTGACCTCAAATGATCCACCTGCCTCAGCCTCCCAAAGTGTTGGGATTACAGGTGTGAGCCAACACGCCCATCCAAATTATACCTTTTTTTTTTTTTTTTTTTGAGACAGGGTCTCACTCTGTTGTCCAGGCTGGAAAGCAGTGGTACCATCAGGGCTCACTGCAGCCTCGACCTCTCTGGGCTCAGGTGATCCTCCTCCCTCAGTATCCTGAGTAGCTGGGCCTACAGGCGCACACCACCATGCCCAGCTAATTTTTATATTTTTCGTAGAAATGGGGTTTTACCATGTTGCCCAGGCTGATCTTGAATTCCTAGGCTCAAGTGATCTGCCTGCCTCGGCCTCCCAAAGTGCTGGGATTATGGGCATGAGCCACTACACACAGCCCTCAAATCATATTTTAAATGCACGAAGGGAGTTAAGTTTTGAAAGGAAATACATTGTGGATGTGGGGAGAATCCTTCCATAGAGTATTACATCTACTTTATTTAATCCCTTATGATCATATTGACTTTCATAAAATTAATTTGTTCAGAGTAAATTCTACCTGCAATAAGGGCACAACACTTCCTCTATTCAGATGATCTTGGAAGCCCCACAGGGCTGATGGCAATCCTTGCTGGGATTGTAAGCAGTGATGTTGTTCCATGCGTCCTTAACAGCAAAGTGTTGACCTGAGCTGGCCTGGATGATCTAAGTTAAATATGGAATGTATGCCAGAAGCATATCATATGAGGCCATGAGGTTTAGTAAGCACTAGGAAAAAAGCCTACTATCAGTTCTCAAGGCCATAATCCCAGATATTCATTCAAACATGATTTTTTTTGTTCTAAAAGGTGAAATTTTTTGTTCTATGACTTTATTGCATTTCAGGATATTTCATCATTTATTATGTTGACTGGAATTTTATCACTGTTCTCAGTAGCAGTCTTTATGACATCATTCTTTCCCTTGGGAATCTAAATCTGGGTAATGACTATGATGTTTTTAGTTTCCAGATGTTTGTAGGTTGTCATTTTCTAAAATTTTTTTAAAGTGTAACATCCTAATGCAAATTTAAACACCCTGAATGCATGTTGATAATGTGTTGGTAGTGAGTATAAGTGATAATAAATAAACGTGGGCTCATTACCATAACTCAGGAAAAATATATTAAGTTGGAAATTCTACATAATCTGTGG